>NC_079295.1:64582205-64887067 GCF_023638135.1 Falco biarmicus
CCTGGCATAGTATAATCTACTGATTCAGAAACATACTCAGAATTAACAGTTAATCTTGTGATTATATATTCTAAATGTGGTAGTAATTAAAGCAGCAGCCTGAATCTGAACCAATTTCCTACAATTATTGAGGATATTCAGATTCATGATTTTAGAAAAATTCATTAATGTAGGAAATAAAAAGTTTAGCAGGGTCTACAGAGCCCTCATTTGATTGCTTATTATTTTGGCCTATGTAAGTCTGAAGAGATCGCTTAATGCATTAGTGGTCGAAAAAGAACAGTTTCTTATTTACAGAAAAAATACAGTGGTGAGTAGTAAAAAAGCAATATGTTAAACACATGCTATGTCCACATCTGGAAAACAGGCCGGGAAATGGGTTTATCAGTCTCAAAGCAAGATGGAAACTGGAGCAAACTGAAAGAATGCCAGAAAAATTTTAACATTGTGGGGGAAAAGATAAGAGCAGTGTATCTTACAGTAGAGATTAATGAGACAAATGTGCTTTCAGAATAACTTGGAAACTCTGGTCCTGTTTTGTGAGAGAAGCAAAGTGATGTGCATGAAAGAATGATAATATTTTTTTAGTAGTGCTAATAAATAACTTTCTGCCTTGCTATTATTCAGACTTGCTGGCAGCTGCTGGTCAAAAGATTTAAATAGGAAAAATATAAGAAAGAATAACCAGAGTTAATGCTAAAAAGCTCTGAAAGCACTCACTTTAAAACTAGCTATTTCATTTCATGACTTGTATAATCTAGTTTCTGTTTCCCCATACCAATGCTGAAAAGACAACTGCTAACTTCCTCCTGTAGTTGGTTTGTTTTTTTTTTTTAATGAAACGAATCCTAATAACTCTTCATCATGGGTTTCTTGGTTTTGTTGCCACTTGACTTTTACGTCTTCTGTCCCTGACCAAAGTAGAAGTTCCATACAATAAAAGTAAGGGAGGGCAACTAAGCTGGTTTCTGCTGCTGCTGAATTATTTCTACTTACCTGCTACATGGCTGTTATTTATGTCTAGGTGAAAAAATAAGATGCAGTAACTCTACAAGATTTTGTTTCCCTTCTCAGGAGATGTTCACTCAGCGGATTTACTCTTCAACCTGGATCGTCTTACTGCCTTGGAGCACTTACTCAAGTCTGTCTTGCTTTATACCTTTGACACGTCAGTTCCTGTTTCTTCTTCCACTACATGCATGTGCCATTTATCTGTTAAGGAGCATGATTTTTCCAGCCAAATATGTCCCAGCATTTCACACTCTATAGCTTTTAGCCTGCACTTTGAAGTTAGAAAACGCAAGTGGGTTGAGATTGATGTGACTTCTTTTCTCCAGCCTCTAATTGCCACTAACAGGAGGAATATTCATATGGCTGTGAACTTCACTTGTCTGATGGGTGATCCACAACAGAACACTAAACTGGAAAATCCCATTAATATGGCACTGGTTCCCCCTTCTCTTCTTCTTTATCTGAATGATACCAGTGAACAAGCTTATCACAGGTGGAACTCACTTAGACACAGAAGGAAAAACCCAGTGCAGCCCAGGCAAAGGAACAATCCGCTTGTTGATGTTACAGGTGACAAAGGAAAAGAGAATTCACAGGGTAAAAGGGCCTCTCGACAGCGAAGAGATGAGAGCCTGAAAGAAGCGCCAGCAACTCCACTTTACAATTTGAGTGAATATTTCAAACAGTTTCTGTTCCCTCAAAATGAGTGTGAGCTTCACAGCTTCAGTCTAAGTTTTAGCCAACTAAAATGGGACAAATGGATAATAGCACCACACCGGTACAGCCCTCAGTATTGCAAAGGTGACTGCCCAAGGGTTGTCGGGCATCGTTACGGCTCTCCAGTGCACACAATGGTGCAGAACATAATATATGAGAAACTGGACTCATCTGTTCCAAGGCCCTCCTGTGTTCCTGCGGAATACAGCCCACTGAGTGTCCTGACCATAGAGCCTGATGGCTCCATAGTCTACAAAGAGTATGAAGATATGATAGCTACAAAGTGCACTTGTCGTTAGTGGGTGAATCCTGCTTGGTTTTACTCTGGTTTTGGTAATTTTTGTATTCTCAAAGTATCTGTAGCTATAATCAACAGAATAGTGTTTGTGAAATTCTAATAGCTCTATAAGATCAGTTATGATTTAGCATGGAGTTAGTAGAAGGTGTTTACATCATAGCACTTATTTTTGTAGCCACTCAGCCTTTCTAGAATGTGAAATTAAATTTAAAATCTTTTTATTGGAATAATTTTGCATTTAAAATGTGGAAGAGGTTTCAACTACCAGACGTCTATTTTAAGCTGCTTTGTTATAAATTTAGATAAATAAATGTCTATCATGCATACCACTTATATTCAACGCCTGATAGTCTTCCTCTAGATAAAGACACCTTTTGCATGAAGTTTCCAGCAAGTGTCTAGGAAGAGAAGAAAGTTGTTAATGTTAAAATTACTTTCTCAGGTTTTCATTCTTTTTCCCTACCGTGTTTCCAGTTCCCCCAGGCAAGAAGACAACTCTTCCTCACAGCTCTGTAAAAAAGTTACAAGGTTGCTTCTTGCTTTTCTTCTTTGGGCTTTCTCAGTGAAGAGTGGTAAGAATTGAAGGATGGCTGTGTCGTAACTTGTGAAAACTTAAGTAACTGAACTATTTGAGTAAGAACCGGCACAGCTTGTGGGTGAGCTGTTAAAAATGGAAAGGCTTGATCTAGTTCAAGAGCAAAGCACAAGCTGTTCATGGGCACAGGATTCTACAGGTGGTACTACACCACCACTTGCTTCTGAATTATGAAATGTTCAATGTTGTCAGCATAAAAAAATAAGAAAGGGCTTTAGAAGCCCATTTTAAAATAGTTTATTTAAATGCTATTAAATTGGTTTAGTAGTCTGAAAGTGTGGGGACATAACCTCACTTCCTCTGGCAATAAAATTGTAGGTAATGGCGCCTTAATGCTAGATGTTTCCAAACCAGATTTTTACTATGATCAATTTATTTTCTCCTAAACTCTTCTAATTTTAAGAGTTGTGTCAAAAATGGTGGTTTCACACTGGGGACCCAAGCTAGGTGAGCTTTAGATGGGGCTCATGCACAAAAAAAAAGCCCAGCTTTCGTAGGGTGTGGTTTTGTGGTTTGTCTGTTTGTTTGGGGTTGTTTGGGTTTTTTTTCAATAAAAGGATGTGGAGCAGCGCAATCTTTTAAAACTTGTTAAGATTAGCCCTTAAAATGATGACTTGCTAATGCATTGATACATAAATGCCTTAACTTTCTACAATTAAACCACCTAACCAGACCCTGCCTTAGATCCTGGCTCCCCAGGGCTTGGCCTGGGGCTGGGAGTTCAGCCTGGCAGGGAAAGGATCCACCCGAGGGGACGCTGTGTGGTTTTCCTGTACTGTGACTATGGTTCACCTGCTCATTTGCCAACCAGTCAGTGTTGCTATGATGCTTCTCAAAGTCTGAATTGCTCCATGGAGGTGCAGTGCCATCCGGCTAACAGTCATATAGCTGCTTTAAAAATTAAGTTCCTAAGTGAAGCTTGCGTTAGCCTGGAACCATTGAACTAAAGTTTGTGCTTGTTCTGGCTCTAATTGAAGGTTCATTTGAAATAAATACAAATATCTCAATGTCAAACAAAAAACATCCCAGCCTCTGGCCAACGCTGTTTGATAGGTTTAATTCAAATTGCCTAATGTGGCGCTATTCACAGTAATCCCTTTCAAACAGTGGGAATTCAGCTTCACCGAGCTGCCAAGAAGGGAAATAAAGTGAATTCTTTCTTAATTCCTTCCTTGACACAAATGGAAAACCCTATTTAAGACAAAGTGCTGAAGTCAAGCTAAAGAAACCATGGTTTTGGGTCAGCTACAAGCAGCTTCAGAAATATGTAACCTCAGCAACAGGTTAAAGGTTGAGACCATGTTCTCCAAGGCAGCTTTGTGCTGCTACAGCACCTTTAGCCTGCAGCAATACACACTCTAATAATAATGTTAATATTCAAGCCCTCTTGCTGCAGAGGTAGGGAACAGGAGCACCACAGACATGCGGCCTTGCCTGCTGAGCGGCTCGTGCTCAGCACCGAGAGGCTGCGGGCACGCTCCCGTGAGGCGCCCCCCGCCCAGCGAGGCGCTGCCGACTCGCCCTTGATTAATAATCTAATCACCAGGACTAAACGGTGACAACTCTCGTATATAAACTGTGATTTCAGAGGGCCAGCGGCAGCGGCCTGGCCCCCCCGCGAGCGCGTGAGGCGGCGTGGGCGCCGGAAGCGGAAGCGGCCGCGGAGGATCCGCTTCCGGGGGAGGCGGCGGCTGCAGCCCCACTGAGGAAGGTGACACCGGGGCGCCATGGGCCTTCACTTCGGTAACCTGGCGCGGGTTCGCCATGTCATCACCTACAGCCTGTCGCCTTTCGAGCAGCGAGCCTTCCCCAACGTCCTCTCGCACGGGCTGCCCAACATCTGGCGCCGCTTCAGCTCCCAGGTCTTCAAGGTGGCGCCCCGTGAGTAGCAGGGGGCGGCTCAGGCGCGGCCCGGGCCGAGCTCCCGGGTATTTCCCCGCAGCACCGGCAGTTTGGGGATGGGGGAGCGCGGGGCTGGCGCCTCTGCACCGGGGGCCTTGTGTAACGCTGCCTCGTCACAGGCGCGGTGGCTGAAGCTGCTCTGGGGTGTGTGTATTGCAGGGCGACTTCTGAGTGTCCCCTTTCCTTTGCAGCCTTTGTGGGAGGCTACCTCTTGTATTCCTGGGGAACACAAGAGTTTGAGCGACTGAAGAGGAAGAACCCCGCTGACTATGAAAATGACCAGTAACGAAGTTAATGAGACTTACCTCACTGTATTATCAGCTCGGTGTTGCTAAGCTTGTTCACATGACTGGAAGGGTATTAAAAGGGAGATAAGTCTTGTCGAATAAACTTTAACTTTGCTCCATGACTTTGTGTGAAGTCTATGTCTTAAGATGGTTCAGGTGAGCGGGATCAAATCCCTGTCTGGATCACTCTGTACAGGGAGATAATCAGGCTAAAGTTCTGTATGTCCAGATATTTTTATCTTAGAGCATTTCCAGCCTTTGTGACTACCATTCCTTTGAACATTTGTCAGTACGACTGGTGTAGTGAGGACTGCCTTCAGCTGGAGATGGTATGAAATAACAGCTCGTTGCTGCATTTGTCGTTCCATCACTGGCCACTTCTTTCCACTCTGGCCTCGAGGTCTGTGAAAAACAAATAGTCCACCTGATTTGGTATTGACCAGAACTGCCTGAGCTGGCTGATGGCTCAGGACTGAATGGGGACCTTGACTTCTGTACACAGGCTCACTTTTCACAAGGAGACCTGTGCAGAAGACAAAGGGCAACAGGTACAAGCTGCACCAGGAGAGGTTTCATTACAGTGTAAGAAAGGAGTTCTTCTTGCTGTGGGAATAATCAGTTACTGGAATAACCTCCCCAGGGATGTGGTGGGAGGCCCCAGCTGGAGGTTTTCAAGGACAGGGTGCCAGCTAACCTCATCTGGGGTACCTTCCCACAAAAGGCTGGACCGGACAATCTTTCAGGGTCCCTTCCAGCCTGAGCTGTTCTGTGATTCTATATTAACTAATGCTATTTGGATGATTAACTGCAACTCTGATACCTGATTAGTGTTAATAGGCTGGATTAGAAGCTTCTTGGAAACTACCAGGAGAAACAAGACTGTTGAATACCTGAATGTTACTTAAAAACAAATGCTAGTAATAAAGCTACTTAAGTATGTGACAAAGAAACTCATGCTGTGGCTCTTCAGTATACAAACAAGCTTCATTCTTCAAACTCCAGAACACTGAGCTGGTTCCTTTATCCTTTTTTTTTTGTCCCTTTCATCCAGCTGACTGTCTCAAGCTTATGCCACATGCAAAGCAACACATTTATCTCTCCATTGTGCTCTTCCTGTAGCTGGTACTGAGAGTCTGATCCGCAGGGCAGGAGGGATGTTTCCCTGTGTTAAGTTTCTCAGTGTGCTCAAGGCTGGGCTGTCTGGAGGACAAGGATGCTCAGTCTCTCGCTGCAGGAAGTTGAGGGGTATGCAATTTTTAGAGCTGAATGCTTTTTTAGGGCTCTTAGCACATGTTTTTAAAAGCACACTAAGCTCAGTCTTAAGGCTGTTCCTTCTGCTCGTGTTTACTCCAAGTACGGTCTGAGGTTGGCATAAGCAGGAGTAATACAAATCATCCAGCGCTAAAAATATTCTGTGCTTAAATTTAACTCTGCATTTCAGTTTGTTGGTATTTTCTAGGCAGCTTAAGCAAGCAGAGAGCAACCAAGTGGCTACTATAATTGCAAGAGCTGGGAAAGACATCTGGAGTCAGACTTTATTCAAAGCCTTACTGGCGGCCTGCTTATGTAGGCTCCAAGAGCACCCACAGCAGCTGATGGGCAGCCTAAACAATAGTGCATGTGAACTTCAACGTCAGTAGCTTCACTAAACGCTTGTTTTTCCACCGCATTTTGAGTCACCAGCTCTGCCGAAGGCGAGTAGCTCCTCTTGGTCTCTCTCCCGAGGTCTCTGTCCTTGTTCACAGACAGCTGAACCGTGCCTGAACCAGCTGCTAGACAACTGTAAACAGCGCAGCAGCTTCCTCACAGCCGGTGACCTGCACCCCAGGCAGCGCACCCAGCCAGTGCTGCAGCAGCGGCTCAGCCCCGCTGCAGCGTCAGCAGCCAGGCGCAGGCAGGCAGGGTCTCCTCGCCCTTTGCTCGGCCACCGGCCTGGCGCAACGCCGCCCAGCCGTCCTCCGGCCCTGCCACCCACCTGGCAGGGAGCCAGCTGCGGAACTGTTACCAGCAGGGATGGCTACCGCTGGATGTCTGGCATTGCCAGGCCAGCCCCTGGGCATTTCAGAATCTGAACAAGGTGGCTGAAAATTTTTCAGTCTAATAATTTCTGTTCTCCGTTTGGTAAATGTTGAAAGTGGCAACAGAGTAGCATCTTGTGTCTTTTTGTTTTGTTACAACCTGCATCTTTGCTGTGGGTTTTTACTGGCATGCTAGACTTGCCGAGATGGAAACAATTGGTTCCATTTTATTCTTTTTTTCCCCCCTGTGTTTTGCACAGAGTAAACAGACTTCTGCCTGAAAGGGATACACTGGTGCTATTAGTAACCCAGGACACACAACAAGTTTGATGTGCTGCACAAGGTACTAGACTTACCTAGCCAAAAAAGCTAAGAAATGATGACTTGCAGAGGGCAGTGCTGTCAGAAGTGAAAGAGCTGTCATTTCAAATCCTGTGCTCCACAGATGAAGTCAAGCCTATCGCTGCTGCCTCTTGCTTTCCTTTCTGTGTTCTGTATCAGTGCCTACTGGAAACAGCAGAAATTAGAACTCAGATGCACATAAAGAAATGGGAAAAACAACTGAGAAATTCACAGCCAAAGGTAAAAGAAATTTCGAAGTTTGGCTCTTTGATGTGCCATGATTTACTGTCCCATTTCCTTCCCTTCCTAAGAACCAGGAAGGTGAAAATGAAGGGTTTTGATGCCTCTTCCCAGGGAAGCAAGACAAACATGGCAGAGGAAGGAGTGTAAAAACCCAAGGAAAGGAACAAATTTTCCAATAAAGGTTGCAGACAATATGCTAGGAAGGGTATTTATTTAATCCCAGTGAAGTTTGGGCTAATGGGTAGTCATCTGTGGACAGGAACCTAACAACATGGCATTATCTTAATCTAAGTAACTTGCCTTCCACGCTGGCACTTATGCCTCCATATGAAGCAATCACAGGAAGCAGTAGCCTATTACATCCAGATTTGTATGTACAATTTAGCTAAAACACAGCTCACTATTTCATACAGTACCTTCCTACTTGAAGTGACTTAAAACATAGCGTGCTCCAAACCCTGCACACACTTGACACAACCAAGCTGGTATTCTCTTTATGGTACTCTTCAATCTCAAAAATCTTGTACCAGACAGATTCGGCATACATGGGATGGATGTGGGAGCCAGATGCACAAGATCTCACAGAGGAGGAGCAGCAGCAGGTACCAGTAAGGTCCATTTACAGACTGGTAATATCAGACGTACGCTTCTCCCACTTGTCCCAACATTTGTAAACTGAGAAGATTATAGAAAACATGAGGTAATAGACAGTTCTTCTTATACGTTCTTTTCTCCAGGCATCTCATTTCATGATACAAAAAAATTAAGATTCCTCCTATACACAAACTGCCCATCCACATCAATAGTTGTTGGCACCGTTTAGAAGGCTAAGTGTGAGTTACGCTGTGAGGGACGGAGGCAGACTACAGCAGAGACAGTTCATCTAAAAAAGCCATAGTCTTGTCACATGGAGCAACTCAGCTCCAGAAAACCCTTGCAGCAGTCTCGTCTACTTTTGGGATTAGCTATCCAGAGATTATTATCTTTATCTACACATTAGCATCCCTGGAAGAAGAGGTCTCTTATTTATCAATTATAAGATTCTTTTTTCATTCCAAAATCCATCTGAAAAGCATTACAACCGCTTTTTGGGTACAGTGTGTGCAGCGGGAAGGAAGGTTAAGTAACTTCCCTGTGATTCTTTCATGTACCAGGAATGAGAAGCAGAATCAAAAGCATCATTTTCTGCTTCAGATAAGCTTGGTAAGGCAATATGTACCTGCAGCTGACAGGCTCAATGCTGCACACACTGACTGTCACAGAAGCTAAATAAGGTCACGGCTTTTTTGATTTTTTCCAGACTTTGGACTGGCCACCTTTTTTCTTGCAAAGACACCATGAAGTTCTGGTAACATGTTAGCTAGATTTTAAAAAAGGGAACAGTTGGCACAAGGGGTAAGCTGCCCAGACAAAGTACAAGTGGAAGAAGAGTAAATCATTAGCTAGACAGACAGGCCTTGAACCAGATCGCTCCAGCAGATGCTAACTTTGTAATCCCCTCTTGCTCTGAAGTGAACTTTGGTCCTGTAATGACTGACAGCTGATGCAGATAAAGAGAGTGCAGTCTATAAAAATCTAGCTGAAGCTTGGGAAGTTCTGTTTGGGGCTCTCCCTACCTCCTCTGCCCAAGGCTGGTCCTGCAGCCGAAGTGACAGCTCACACTGGGAAGATGTGCTGGTGGAAAGTGACGGCGGTCCTTTTGCTCTGCTCACTGCTGCTCAGCCAGGTAAAAAGAGAGAACTATTTAAAGTGTTAATTAAAATGGTAGTTAATAGCAACTGTTAGGATTTGCATGAATAAGAATAACTGGCAGGAGCTAGAGGTGACAGTAGTGCTCTTTTAGAGGATTCACCATCACAAAAAAGACTGCCTAGGGAATACTGGGTGATTCCGAGGCGTAACTTAGCAAGTAATTCTGCCTTCCCTCCCAAGAAGATTAAAACCATTATATTTTGTACTTCTTCTTTGGGGTTAGGACACAAGCAACTTGACTTCGATAGAGCATGCTATGATCTGAAAGTAAGAAAGATTTCAAGTTCTTCACTTAAAATTAAGACTATTGACCTCCACATCAGAATGACCAACTGCTTACAGCTGCTGACAGTCCCTCTACGACTCTGTTTCAGACACACTGCGCTTCCCTGCACCACCGACAGCCACGGCAGAGGCGGATGACACCTTTCTGGAGAGGAGTCTCCCTAAGACCTGTTGGAGCCTCGTGCAGGGATAACAGTGAATGCATTACAATGCTGTGCAGGTAACTAATCCTGATCAACATCTGGGCTCAGTGACACTTAATACAATATATTATGTGGGGGAAGTTCCCACCTACTCTCAGCCAAACGAGATACAGAATTAATTCTGTCCATTAAAAAAGAGATACCAGGAATAGGGATGGGGCAATAGATATAGACTTCTTTTGTAAGCAATGCAAACAGAGCAGAGTCCAAGTGCCCTTGACTGCGAGCCTCAGCTCTTTCACTGCGACCCCACATAACCCGTCTCTTCAAAAAAGAACATAAGATTCTAGACAGATTAGATAATTGCTTAGAGACCTTACAATTAATTCTTCTTAAAGCCAATATTGTTCACTTTCAGGCATGTATTAATTAAAAGCTGTACGTTACCCTAAATGAATCCCTTTAAGCTGATTACTTAAGCTCATCCTTTAAAAGACAACTAAAATATCAAAAGACAGTTAGTTCTCATGAACATGAGACATAAGCAAATTGTCCAACTGATTAAAATTCCTACTTAGTGACCGAAGGGCAATTTTCTGTGGCACCTGCTGTACAGGTACCAGAAAGCAAATAGAGAGAGGGTAGAAGATGCCCATTTTCTACTATACATAAATGTAACAGGACATTGGAAATGCATCACTTGGTTCTACTGATTAACAGAGGTGAACTGTAACAGCGGCTGCAGGAGGATACAGACAGAAAGGGATTTCAGTCTTGTATCATTTCTACACTGCAGCCTGAATGTATAGCCCTGGGTGAGATGCATTTTGGAGTTGTTAAGTAAAGCAAAGAACACAAAATTAATCAAGATAAACCAAACAGAGTTAAAGAGGTAAATACAATGTAACAGCTACACAAGCTGAATACCAGCAGTGCTGTAACAGCTGCATGAGAGGAGCACTGCTAAGGATTTATGTCTGAGCCCTGCTCAGCTGACAGCCCAAGCTGGCAGTGCCCGACGATCTTCTGTTTTCCAGGAGGAACCGCTGTTTCCTTACAACAGCCTCAGAGTGACCTGTCACAATGAAGAACATTCATCACCGTTACTGCTAACAGTGCCCTGCTCACTTGTGAAATATTTATTGACTGTTCAAAATCTAGGACAGTGAATCCAGCAATAAGTATATTTAACATTTCTGTCATACGAACTGATAAAAGGACTTCAAAGAACTTGAGAGCATTTCCTAACCAAGGCTGTACCTTTGCAGCACACACTTCAGGATGCCTCTCTGGCCAAGCTCAATAAAAGGACTCTGCACCTCCAGTTCATTTTGTTTTGTTGTAATGGTTCTCTTCAGGTTTTTTTTTTCTTTTTTTTTTTTTTTTTTTTTTTTAAGGTGTGAATTAAAAATTTATATTCAGCAAACCATGGTTTTCCTTCTATCCTGAGAACAAAGTGTGTGGCGAGTCCACAGCTGGCATCTCAAGTAGAGGTGCTTAGGAGGACTTTAGACATTTATCCTTCAACCTGGCGAGCGTACAAAGCAGATCACGCTTCCGTCTCATTCCAGTCTCAACAGCTGGACTCTTATCAGTACCTCAGATAAGGCCTGTTAGAAAGAGGGAGCAAACAAACAGATAATACTGATAGCATTTTCAATATCCCAAATATATCCAGTGATAACTGGAAAGAAAAGTATTTACTTTTAATTACTTCTGATCTGATCTACTTAAATGTTCTAGACTGACTTTTGCCACTAAAGTATCACCTATTTTAAAATAAACTGATCAAAATCCTATTTTGATCTGTTGCATGTTAACTCAGAGAAGGAAATCAAGCCACTTTTGATGTGACATGTATCAGCAAGCCTGGGACACAAATACCGAATGCTGTTTTCCTTTTTGTTATACACAGAGCACTAGCCTGAAAAAAGAAAACTCTGCTTAAAGATGCACCACCAGGGAGCAGAACACCCATGCAACAGATACGAGCACAGCGTTTGAAGTTTAATACAGAAAATCTATTTGATATTTATTAAACTTAGTTTCTCCAGTTACAGTTTTGCATTGTACAAAGCATTTTAATGACACAGTAGTTAAAAAGATCTTTACAAATTGAAATGTGATACCCTTTTCTCCAAATATTTTAATTGCCATAAATTTGTTTAAAAATACACATTAAACGCATGTTTCAGACACTAAACTTTCTATAATCTCAATACCACAAAATACATAGAATATACTATACAGATGTGGAAAAAATCTAGTTAGTATATAATACTTTGCTCACCATTAACAGCTTTATTACGTGAAATGCACATACTGACTTAGAAATCCTAATTTTGAGCCCCAAAGTACCCTTTGAAATTTTAAATGTATTGCAACAAATAAAATCACAGTTTGTTTTTTTTTCTTTTTAGGTTTTGGTTGAAGACAGATGCCTAAATATTTTGATAGAAAACAAAATGTAACACATGGACTTGTCATGTACAAAGCATAAAACAGAGACATCCCATTAGTTACTAACAGTACCTTTCTGTATGATTAATAAGGGCTTCATTTATAAGTGACAGGTTAAAAGTTACCTTCCCCCACCCGCAAGCCCTCCCCCAAAAGAAAAACCCTTCTTCACCAAATAATAATTTCAAATAAGATAAAGGATTTTTAATAAATATATAAGCACTTTATCCTCCATATACAAAATTTCTGAAAACAATTTAAAAGGGGGACCAGATACAAATGTCAGGAACTGTGCTTGCAAAAGTCATGCCTGGTCCTTAGAGTTGAGTTTTCTGATGTATAATGCCAATGCAGCCAAAAACAAATGCTGCAGAACTTGTGCACCCAACTACATCAGCGACTAGGGTTGCATATAAAAACCGAGGACAGGGAACACTGCATTCCAACCCGCCTGTCAGCTCCGCTAGCACGTGCGGAGTTACGCCAGGAATGGATACGCTTCCATCGAGTTGCCAGATGAAACTAAACCAAGTGAAGCATGGACATCAAGACAGCCTACACAAAGGCCGTGCAGTACCACTGCACTCCCAGTCGCCCAGTGTGGGGTGCTCGGTCGAAGCCCAGCTGAAGGCAGCAGAGCAGGGGGCAGCATGGCTATAGGGCCACCCCCCGCCCGACACCAGTTCCTCGGAAAGCCATGGAGCTGGACATGCACCACGATTCCCCAACTGATCTGAGTTCACAGAACTTTCCTACTTAGGAAATTTGTCTCCCAGAACAGGCCTGGATTTGTCTGAGTTGGCTAGCGAAAGCTTTGGGTACTCTTCATACTTCGAAGATGTCTAGCATTAAAAGTTTGTTGCTGGGAAACACAGGGGTTTCCGTAACACCAATTCATCAGATGGAGTAATTGAAACCCTGACCGAAGTATTTGTCAGAAATCTAAGAATTTGGAAGCTGTTTACTCCCCAATGGGTAATTCAAACTTGACTTGCTCAGGCCCTTTTTTATCTGCCTTTACATAAACACTGCAGTGACAGCAACTATCTGTTCGGGAAATGAAATATTAAATACAGCAAAGGTAGTCTCTAGCAGTTGGCCACTTTGGCAAACTACATAATTATCTGCCTACGGCTTTATTTTACTTGCCCCAGGCAAGCGCTACATTAGCTCCATAAAGTACTGACTCTCCGTATGTTGGGGCCACTCATAAATACATTTCAGGGCGTTTCTTTTGTTATCACAGCAATCAAGCCTCAGCAATCTAAAGGAATATACATTGCACTCCTGTATAATATGCAATATTTATCACCAGTAAGATGGTGACTCAGCACTCAATAAATAATATATCAATATAGTCAGTTGCACCATAATCTAAAAAACAAGTATAACATATACTTTGGACAGACTGAGCTCATATATATATACATATATATTAAAAGACACATACAATACAAATTGCATACTGCAATCAAAAGCCAGGAAGAGCCATCCATATGCTCTGCTTTATGGCTAATAGTTTCAAATCAAAAGAAGAAGTCTTGGGTTGTTTTACTCTGGTGTCCTGAAGATTTGTTTAGAATTATAAATGGTTGCACCTTATCACCTAGGAACCTGCAAGTTTGACAGCAAATTCAAATAGTATTGATATCTGAGCAAGCCTAGTCTGATTAAGCCATTTTTAAGATTCACCAACTGGGACCACATTCAGTGAGGGAATTAAAATTACGGTATTGATATGTATTTGATCGACAATTGCCTAGGGAACCATTTAGGAAGCCAGGAGTTAGGGATTCCCTACCGGAGTCACTAGTGCAACGTGCATTAGTGCTGCGGTGACATGCATTTCCACTGCTGTTGTGTAGAGGTACGAAAGGACAGGTTCAGACTGTTTGCCTGCACTTTGACAGAGGGATGGAAGCCTGTTACGTACTTGCATTGGGATTTTTTAGCTACAAAATCTGACAAAGTACGTAACTTTTCTCTTGGAAAAAATGGTAAATCCCAAATTAAGATATGCTTTTGGAATTGCAAAGTTTAAATGTATCTAATAGCCACAGATGCGTAAGGCATTACTTTTCAATGAACAAGACTCCTGCATATCTCCCGTACAGACAGAAGACCTGGGACAGCACTCTAGAGGACAGTCTACTACGAAATACACTGTTCAGGTGGGACACTTTCAACCAGTTCAGGTCCACATTTTGACACGATGTAAAAAGTCTTCTGGTCATTTGAAGACAATTTTTTTAAGATCCACCAATCTAGGGATAAGCGATACATTTTTAAGAGACCAATTCAGTGTGACACCAAAAGGTATTTGTGGGACTCTAGTTAAGGAAAAAAAATTCCCAGAGATGAGACCATTCCTGCTAACAGTAATGGTAACTGTGCACAAAGGAGCAAGCCAAAACACAGCCATGCTGGCTAGTGCAGCACTACACAAAAAATAAACTATGAATGCAACTTGTACGAAGGTATTTTTTATATAGCGTCAAAAGTGTGCTAGGCACTTTAGAGTATTACAGGAAAAATAGTTGACAGTGTCCCATTAACCAAGATGCGGAGTTTGAGGGTACAGAGTTCTGTCTCGAACAGCAAACACTAACAGAAACGTGACCTTGCACAGTGATTCAATAAAAAGGATGCTCCGACAGACCTGAAGAGTAAATTCAGCTATCATGGAAAAAGTCACAGGTCTGTTAACCATGTATCAATTTGTATGTAGCAAAGCTTTTCTGGAAGTACAAAACACGCTGGAACGCAAAGGAAGCTCTACGAATATGCAGCTACCTTTTAGTAGGTTACTAATTTGCAAAACTTCTAAACTCTTAAAGCCCATAGGACATACTGCAGTACTAAGTAGCGTAGAATTCTATTCCTTCTCTCGAGGTTGCCGTGATTTTGGCACTTAACTACAACTACACAAAAAATTTAGTGCAATAATTTTCCTGAACATGCACGTTCATATCTGGTACAGAATAAAGGGTTAAATGGAAAAGAAAACAAAGCAGCATTCCACAATCTCACTCCAAAGGATTCAGAGTTTGACTCTTCAAAAGGAGACCACTGCAATGAGAAGTCAGTTTGTGTGACAGACACTAGTACGTTTAAAAAGGAAGTGGAATTTTACCAAAGTACTGCAGAAGACCACTGCATACAGTATACCTGGTCCTGCTGTAAAACATCTTGTAAACAGTTCATAAAATCTTCATCTAAAAGTAAGGCATAAGGCACACCAGACATGTTAGGGGCACTAAGCAATACTGAAAGCAGTAGCATTTTAAACCTTTTACTCAGACAAGCACCTTACATGGAAAGGTACTTTGGTTTACACTTTTTGAGAGCAATCAACTGCAACTCCATGAACCATTTCCGTTGCACCAAGTTGCTCCCTTGCAAGTGAGTATTACGCTCCATCAAACATTAACGGGACCTTCATTAACACGGGGTAAATACAAGTTTTAAATCCATTCTGCATCAAAACAGTCAATTTCCCTGTAATAGCAGGCGTGCTCCCACCCCACGATGGCTGTTGCACTGTTATCCTGTAGTGTCCATTAGCTATCAGACCCTAAAAGGAAAAAAATGGACCTCTATTTCTACTAGATTCCTGGTTTCTCAGTCAATGGAAAAGATGCAAATGACAGATCTGGTAGGAATTGTAACTCTTGTCGGTTTTTTAACCGCAAAGTTCACCCATTTTCTAAGTGTCAAAAAATGACAAGCACGCAAACAAAACTTATTTTAAACAAAGAGATGCAAAAAAGCACAAGATTGTCCTTTCCAGAAACGTTTCCTGTATGCATCGCACCTATCAGACTGAAGTTCATTCCTACACCATTACTTCGATATCACATTAAATGCAAATTACTGTAATGTTTTGCGATTGTTATAGTGTTAATCGATGTTTTGAAACTGCCTTGGAAACAATCCAAGTCAGATCCAGCTAAATACTTTTCCATATAAATTTATTTATAATTCATTTAAATGAAGTATCTTAATACGTAGAAGAATATCTGGAACTTCTCTATTTAGTACAAATTCTGCAATAATAAATCTGTAGTTGTCATTTATTAGTTGACTCATAGGCATTAGGCATGAAAAGTATGGTGTCCCTACACGTTAGAACCTATCAACCCTAGTTCCTTTTACAGGCTCTACCACCACAAGACATTACAGAGTAACAAAGCTCACAAAGTACTTAAATAAAGTGTCTATGTTTAATTTCTGCTAAGTACTCGAAAGGGTAAATTTAGGGGAGAAATAGCTACAAACTGCCCAAAATTGGGCTTTTCAAAATTAAAATTAAAAAAATAAAATAAATAGGGTTTAAACTGACGATTTATGTATTGTGACTGGAATTCCAATGATCTATCCATGACAGATCAGCAAAACTATACCTTTTTACGTAGCAGATTTTAAAATATTTAAATAACTTAGAACGGGAATACTGAAGAAGTCCATTAACCAGATGATTTGGGGTTAAAACACAAAACACAAATGAGGATGGGAGACATGTGAAAGCATTCCTTGCTCTTAGTGTCAACTAAGCAATGTGTTATGGCAGTCTTCCTTATTGACATGACACAGTGTTGTGGAGATAAATCAGAGGCAGCGAGAAAAATGCGTTCCATTTTCCATTCCTTCAGTTCCAAATATCACTTGGCATCCAGGCGCAACCAATGTAATCCCTGACGGGTGTAACGCACTAGGTCTGTCATGATGCTTGAATTGAAAACCAGAGGGCCCATAACTTTATCCAGTTCGGCAAAGAACTCTAAAACAACACACACACAAGTTAAACTATGCACATATTCTCATGGGGGAAATACTACAACCACCATCTTTTCAGCACGAATCTTTTAGATTAAGACAGACAAAGTAGTGAAGATGGCTGAACGATGGAATAAAAGAAAGGAAAGAGGTCCTTGATAATCAATTGCTTTACTGTTTTGGAGAAGACTGGTTGATCAGAACAACTAGAGTATGGTTAAACTATTGTAAACTTCCTTGGGCCTTCCCCCTCAAATGTGTATGCCACTTCACTTAAGAATTACAGAAAAAACCCCCATACCAAGTTCCTCTCCCTACAATGAACATTTCACAGGACATGCAACAAAGATTTTAATTTTTTTAAAAAAACATATAGCTGGTAGGAGGCATCACATCTCCAATACCACTTAGACAACCAGCCCAGGGTATCGCCATAAATCAAAAGTACAACCTTCCACCTTACTTTTGCAGAGGACCTGGTTTAAGCATCCTGTGTGCCATGAAATGCAACTCCAAAATTCAAAGCCTGCGAGTATTTCAGCATGCTCAGGTACATCTGATGTTACAATCCACCCGTGCCTGCCCTTACCTTTCTGTTCTCTAGACAGCTGTTCAGCTTGGTCCCAAATTTCAGTGGCATAGAGGAAGTTGGATGTAACCTGGACGTAGCTGGCTGCCATCTGATGGATCCTCTGGGGGATCGTCACCGAAGACCCGCTCCCTGAAGGGTTGGCTGCCCCAGAAGAGTAATTTCCTGAATTCCCTGGAGACAGCTTTGGAGAGACTGGAGACGGCATACTGACAGGCTTGCTGCTTACCCAAAGAAAAATATTAAATTGTAAAATGCAGAGAGAGACATACTTTAGGCACATCATGCTGTTAAGATGCCCTTCCAGACCTCTCTTCCCACACCTCAAGGCGTGAGACACTAAAGCACTCCTACTTCACACATCAACAAGTCAGATTTGCCCTACAACTAATGAAATGCATGACACTGTAACAACTGTTGAGGATCCTCCAACTCTTTATCTTTTAGCTTCACAGCCAAAACCTTAGCATCTCTATCTCTTATTTCAATAAAATCTTACATTAATTGTTTAAATAAATTGAACCTTAGAGAAAATTAACAAAGACATTACAACTACATGGTAACTATACTGCCATAACATTACACTTTCAGGTAACATGATGCAAACCTGAAATACCCTCCTAAAACTCAGAGTGATCTACCAAAGGTCTCCTGTTAGGTTTAAAAAAATAGAAATAAATTGCTGTACTCTAGCAGAGACAATCCTGAAAGTACTTGTAACCATCTGGGCTCGCAGCATTAATAAAGTTATTGTTTTGAGGGAAAAAGCAATAAATAAACCAGCAAAACTCACTGAGATAAGTGACTTGTGTTTAGTGACACACTGGCCCTTTTTTTGCAACAAGGAGCTGCCTGCCAGACTCTGCAGAGCACTACCACAAGCGGCAGTCTTCCAAACCTTTCATCAGAGCAATTACACAAACAACAGAATCAAAACCTACTCCCTTTGAACAGTCACCCCAACACTTTACAAGGCTGAAGAGCTCCTCTTTGAGCACCTCAGGCACACGGCTTATGTAGAAAACTAGCTACCAGATGAGAAATACAGGTAACAGCTTTTACTACTTACCTTCCCATACCAGGTGACGGTGCTTGAGAATTATTATAGGAATTCTGTTGGGGGGAAAAATAAATTTGTCACCTGATTTATGTTTCTACTTTAACTGGTTATATTTTATTTGGCTATTCAATTGGTTATTTTTGAGCAAATTAATTTCTGTAGCTTTTCTTTTAAGCAAGAACAGCAACATTTTGAATAATATCACAGTAAATTACAATTTGGGAAAATATCCTTTTTTACTGATGACTAAGACAAAAATGATGGGATTATTTTACCAACCCGAAGAAGGCCACTAAACATACAGGACTGGAGTAGTTCTCTGCTCTAACCATTGGATTCCACTGCCTCTTATGAGAACATTTTGGTTTTATCAGCCCATTACTAATCTGTTATTACTGGCACTGAACAATTAAAGATGTCTCAAAAAGATGTGAGAGGTCGGGCATGTGACACACCTGTTTCCTCTCAGTATCAATAGCTGGAAGTTTCAGAGAAAACCAGTGACATTAGCTACCTATCCCCAATTGCTCCTTTGAAAAATCTCAGTCTAGATTAAGGACTGAGTAACATTACAGAAATATTGTAACTGTTTTTCCCAACTGCAACATCTTGATTCAAATAAATTCACTCAAAGAATGTGTCTCTCTATCTCCTTTCCCTGACAGGACTCTTAAAATCAGTTGCACAAGAATTTAGATAAATTCACAGATAGGAAAAATTAAAAAATAATAAATAAATAATAAAAAAGAACATTCCACTGCAAACAACAGAAATCCAGAAAGACCAACGTGGTTCTGAATTAGAAGAATTAGAAGTTGGCTCTGGTGCCAACTTTTGCGAAGGCTGAACAGCTGCAGCCCATGTAATACACCCCCCTAGATCTGAATTCCCTTAAGGTTAAACATGAAAGTGAAGTTTCAGCTTGTTATAGCTGCAGCAAGAAAAAGTTTTTAAATTCTCCTTGAAGCTTTCTGTATTCATTAAAGACAACAAAAGCTAGATCAAGTTATCGAGAGAGCTACCACGCTAGGACCAACAGGGTTATGACAGCCATGCTGTCTCTTCCCAGCTTTAAACTACCCAACTTTTAACTATTTTCAAGGTCCAGTTCTAAACTGGGTATATTCCAAGTTCATGTGTAGTGGTCTTAAAACGGGATTCAGGAATTTTAAGTGATGTAGAGCTTTAATTTGATTAGGTTTTAATATTTGAAGAAATTACATATGCAATTACCTTCAGATGTTCAGTCAAGGTTTTAGAATATTTCAACGCACTTTCCTTCTTCAGTTTGAAAAGCCTTAGGTATAGTAGAGATTGGCACCGAAGACTGACCAAAGACAGAACAACAAAACATTCACAGTTAAAGTCAAGTTTATCACAACTCAGTGAATTTCAGAAATCTAGCAGCTGTGGGTTTAAAGCTTTCTCTGCCAACTCTAACAAGCCAGCTCTCAAGTAGTAACTCAACCAGAAAAATCCATAACCACCTTTAAATTCTCAAGGAAATAAAACTAGCTCTGTGTGCCTTAAGTTGAAACTGAGTAATTTTCAGTGATCTTGCTGATATAATCAGTTTCCAGTTCTGAGCTTAGGAGATGACACTAAACTACCTCCAAGAGTTTAGTTTATTTTTCACTGAATCTAATGCATTCTGCCATGGCCTCCCCTTTCTTTCCCACCTGACACCAACTGGTTCCGGTCTGTAGAGTTGCAGAACCTGCTGCAGCCATTTAATTAATCTAGTAGGCTAGTGACAGTTCTTTACAGCCAGTCCAAATTTTTACTTTCGCTGGATGAGCATGTAGGACAGACCCCCCCATCCTTTCTGCTGTTATTCCTTAATATTTCAAAGGCTTGGGTCCTCATTGTCAACATCCCCTCTTCCCCAGTTTACAGCAATCAGATACATAGCGTTAACCTTTACATACAGCCAAGCGGAAAACTCATGTATTTGTGTCGGTAGCACCTGAAAACCCAGTGTAAAACAGCATTTCATGTAGATAAAACATTTGAAATTAACCAGTGCATTGTACTAAGTTCAGAATACACATACCAAAGCACTGCTAGCCTTTTATCTGCAGCCGTAGCATCCGGTGCCAAGTAATTCTTCAGTTTCATAGTGTATCTACACAGACAACAAGTAAACAACACAAAGATTACTGTATCATTTACCAATCACAAAACACTGAAGTTTTTATAAATTTCTAGTTTCAACTGTCTTCAGAAACCTCTCTCAGACCATAAGCAAAGTGCAGACTGGGTAGTAATTGGAGTAACCTTGTCTTTCATGTTATGCGTTGTAGAGAGGCTTCAAGAGCCTTAGCAGAAAGCATCTCAAGCATCATGAAAACACTTTAAGACTCAGCAACTGGAACAAACTGGTAAGTGATCAAGTTTTATTGGAGGAACGATAAGAGATCTGAAAAGTTGGCAGCAAAACTGTAGTAAAACTTGAAGTTCTGATTTCCAGACCTCTTTCCCACCCACCTGACTTTTCCATATGCTTTGCAATGCTTACTTGATTAATTCCACAGTTTCTGAATACATAGGGAACGGGGACTTGGATTCCTGAGCATTTTTCTCCAATGCATTCCCACATTCAATGAACGACACTACAGCATCTAGGTAGTACACAGCCTTCTCAAACCTGTCAGACTGAGATTGGAAAAAAACCTTTTAAGAACAAAAACCAGAGAGGAAGCACAAGAAAGCTCCAGTACAGAAGGGCAGCAAAATGGCAAAAGTAGTAAACAAGCCACAGTATAATGTGCAAACCTTGGATAAGTATTGGGGATTTACTTACCAATGCATCTGCATTATGTTTTAACTTCTTTGCTTCTTGTAAATAATGATCAGCTGAGTAAGTCCTGTAACAGAGGACACAAACTTAGGGGGGCTCCACTCACACTGCGTTTTTCCCCTTTATGACTCAAGTTTCTTAATATTGCTAAATTTTTTTTTTGTCTAATTCAAATTACAGAAGCTACACTATAATAAAGGTGTTAAAGTTGTTAAAATAGTTAACTAGCATGATTAGTTACAGTATGATAGAATTTGTTAAATAGTTTTAAGTTAGTTCTCTAGTTTCAGGTAATTCAAAATGGCATTTCAAGCAAGTTGATAAGTACACATGATTTGGTTAAATTTATTGCATTTGACAGTCAGTCAAGCAAACCAAACATTTGACCAACAACAGGGGCAAGGGAAGGAAAAAAACCTACAAAATTTGAGAACAAATGAATCCACTGCCTCCAGGACTGGCATTACTGAAGGTGTGAAATATTTAAAAATTATGGTAATAATACAAAATAAATCAAGATGCAGTCAGGTGGTAATCGCTTTTGCTTAGTCACCCAAGACAATCAATGCTAAATGGCTTTCACAAGTAGATGAGCAGAAGGTAATCATAAAAGTGTAATTATACATTTCAATATATTAACATTGAAATAAATTCTCCCATCCAACCTGTCTTACTTGTGTAAGGATTAAAGATATTTGAAATTTTTAAGAGTCCACTTACAAAAAATTGATGTAATTACAAAGCAAAAGTTAATACTAAAAAGATTATACACCTACAAAATTATTCAATCAGTCCAGACCCAAGAAATCCTGAAACGTCTCAGTCATAACCATAAGATTATAACATGCCGCTGTTCCAAAGCACAATTACTGTTCCCTGGGGGGTGCTTTCATTATGTCTACCTATACTTCAATACATATTCAGATTTTATTTTTTTAAGAAGTTTGATCTTATCTCAATTTCTTGGCCCTGTTCAGTCTTGGAATAATTACAAAATCCCCCTAAAGTATTTTGTCCTGAATGATTGATAGTGTACTCCAATAATCAAATTCACTTAAAACTTTTTAAGGAATAACTACCAGGAGTAAAACACTGACAAGCTAGCTTGCCCACTTCCAAAGAGATCTTAATCAGGAAGTTACTTTTACATTCGGTATAAACATAATTTTATCGGTAAAGTAAACTTAAAAGAACAACAAAAAGAAATGCTTTAAGAGCAAGCATTGTACTGAGATATGAATTGGTACAAGTGAAACCTAAAATCTGCACAAGACTGCACAAATATTTGTTATATTTTCTTTTCAAGATATTTAACCCCACAGGATTCAAGCCCAATCACACCCTTGTGGATCTGAAATTTAACAATAATAAAAAAAGGCTCCTCTCTACTATCAATGACAACTCCTGACTCTAGAGGACGTGGGCTCTGTTGAGAGGGGAACAGACAGGTAGCAGCAGTGCCCTGGTGAGGTGAAAAGAAGCCATCAGCATTTAAAAACAGAACAACTTTGAGCTATTTAAGTCCACTGCATGGTCCTTTTATGCTCAGGAATGTACAGGGCAGGCTCCAGTACCTCCTCAAGGACTGCACCCTCTGCCAAGTGAACGGCACAGGAAGCGCTCAGACAGGCACATCCATGCAGGAACAATGCGCAGCTCTCCAGAGTGTGAACCCGCACTTAACGTCTTTTGTGAAGCAAAACGACAACTCTTCTCCAAGGGGAGCTGGCTATCACGACATCGATGCAGGAATAATGCGCGGCTCTCCAGAGTGTGAGCCTGTACTTAACATCTTTTGTGAAACAATGACAGCTCTCCTCCGAGGGGAGCATAGGAGCTGGCTATGCTCGAAATTCAGAGCCTCACAAAGGGAAAGGCATCATTTGCTGTTCTTACCTATCATCAAAAACAAGTTTTGCTCTTCTTGACTTTGAACTTTCCATAGACTGAGCAGACACAGGAGGGCAATTTGACGAACTGTTCAGAATCTTTTCCTGAAAGGAAAATTATTGCCAAATAATAAATTTAAAGAACAGTTAAATCTTCTCTGCCTTCAAGAAAAGCATTTGTTGCATAAATTTCTCCCATGACTTCATGCATTACATGTGGTAAGGTCAGTTTTGCAGCTGATTTATCTGCTGTTCACCGTAGACAGTAACACAGCTCCCATGGGGCTTTCACCTAACGCTGGCACAGAGGTACACACAGAGGCTACAATCGAGCTCCTCACTCTAATACACCAGGAGATCTCCACTAGAGGGAAGAATGTAGCCCAGGCTTTCAAGACACACCCAGATCCAGAAAATCCCTCCCTAAATCTCCCATGTCACCCTCCCCAAGTCCTGTTTTTCCACTCTAACAAAGAGATGATTAATATTTTTATGATTTCTTGTTTCTTTCAACAATACACTCTGCCGAATGTCTTTACCTCGAATAATAATAATAAAAAAGTATTTTGGGAGGATAAACATCATCTTCAGGGAGAAAAGTTAACTGATTTCACAAACACATTGTCCTCGCTCCCCTAAATGGCTCAACATAACACTTCAGGCTAAAGACCAGACACTACAAACACACCCGGAACCCTAAGCGAATCTACTTTTCGTAGCTAAACAGTATAAAACGCCTCAGCTTCCTATGTGGCTCCTACTCTCTTGGTTTATCATGATCAAAGGCCATCTATATAGACGTATTTCATAACCTGCATTTATCAGATTACTGCTAACCAGAAGGATCCTAGAGTTGCAAGGCATCAAATTCACAGTGATGCACTACCTACCATTGTAATGTGGAAACAATAACAAAATGTGCATTGCAATGCAGGAAGAGTATATACTACTATAAGACAAGCATGACTAAGCATATCTTAAGCCAGTTGTTAATTCATGAGATTTTTATCATTTTATACTTAGGGACGTTTCTATGCTGACAAGTAAAGAAAGGACAAAGCCTCAGCCTGTAAGTAAATTGACTATCTACAGTTCCTGGAAGTGTCGTACACAGACACCAATATATGCAACCCTGCCACGCTTCTAAAATCTCATGGTATTGGCATCTGAAGTAATGCAGCATGTCTCCCGGTTCAGATATTCACGAACTCCACCCTGATGACTAAGTTACTTTCTGCCATTGCTAATGTCTATTTGCTGCTCTACTCCTCCCCAAATCAATTATCTTTCCTGAACATTTTTAGATTTGCTTCTAAGCTTTTCAGTGACTGCAAATACAACTACCGAGGTTTAGCAGTTGCTTAAGCTACCAGAGCTGCCACAGCCTGTCGGAGGCTCTGGGGCTTTGCTGCAGAGAGTTTGCAGACAGGCGCACCACACCTGCCACAGACATTGGCATCACAAAGACAAGCCAAAATCCCTCCCAATTAAACACGCTGTGCTCAACAACTGGCTGCACAATAGAAACTGCTCACAGGTATTCAACAATACACTCTCAGATGTCCGCACAGGCTGATCTCTGTCCAGTATTACACACTTATATACCGATGAAAAAGCACATTAAAACTTAGTAAGACTATAATTTTCCTATAATATTTAAATCACATCACACCTAAATACCTTCCTAACACAAATCCCTTAAAAAACATTTTCTGCACCATCTTTATAACCATGTTTTCTCCACTCTAACCATGGGGAGAGTGCTGTACATTCCTGAAGCTGGAGTTAAAGTAATCTTTCTGTGGTCCTACAATGTCACAGAACAAGAGCTACAGCTTCCTATGAGAGTGGACCAAGCTCCTGCTCTCCTTAAAAATCAGGACAAGATCTGTATCTGCTCTGATGAGACAAGAATAACCTCATTGTTCCATTTACTGCTGTGTGAACAGTTTTCTAGTGATATTTCTTATTAACAAAGTAAAGAATAAATAAGCAGCATCAGTAATCAAAAGACAACTAAATGCATTTCACTAATTAACATGAGAATTTGGTAGGAATAGGCATTAGTATTCCACAATCCTTCCAAAGTTGTTTTCCAGTTTATAGACCTCCAAGGTACTTAAGTCCTACAACATGAAACAATGCATACCTAAAACTAATTAATTTTAACTTGAACTGCAAATTATTGTTTAGATTACACAGAGCATGTCAAACTGCAAAGCAAAGAAACAGGCTTAAGGCATTTACAGAATAAGGACTTCACCTTGGTTTCTTTAGCACTGCTTGAACCCTTCCCCTCCGTCTTTTTTTGTTTAGAAGATGAGCTGCTTTTACTGCCACTGCTGCTCTCCTTGCTAAGGTTGCTGCTGGACTTTAAGGATGATGACTGACTGACAGTCCTCTTCCGGGACCCATGTTCTTGCTTGGAATCTTTCTGCAGCGCTGGGGCAGCTGGAGACGGCAGTAAATCCTTCTCTTTAACAGTACTTGGCTTTGAAGACCTGGACAAAATGGACAAATTGAAGTTTTAGGTTTCTTTCCTTGAAAACCAAAACCAACCAACCAACAAAACCCCCAAAACCCAACACCACAAAACTTTATTATTTTTAATACAATCAAGATCTTTATTGTTAGACCTAGCAAACCAGTTATGGAGGAAAAGAGAGTGATCATCTCAGTAAGCAGGGTTCTACGAAGCCAGATTGAACTCGTTTTCACCATTTTATTTGTTCTGACCTGAAAACACAGTAGACAAGTTCTAACCATAAAACCACATCCCTACAACAGTTCTTAAAAAAACACCCTAAACACTTACAATGCAAGAAATCAATGCCAATGTTAGCGCCAGCCTGTCTGTTGCAGACTAGTCAGCCTAACAGCTCAGAAAAAATATGGTCCATATAAATGTTCCCTGGAACCCAGGGAACTGGAAAGCTTTCTCAGCATAGCCTTTCAGTAAACTCTTACCTTCGCTGCCGAGAGCTACTGTTGGCTATTCCTGGCTACCCATAATAATTATTTCTACATTATTTTTATAAGGTATTGATATAGTTTAATTTAATTAAGTGTCCTTCAGACAGCACTCGCAATTAAGCAAATATCAGAAGTAATAGGTTAAAAAAAGCATAATCTAGCTAGCAATGCATCCATTCATGCTATATCCGTGTTCCAAGAAACAGTAAGACACTATTTAACTCAGAATGGGTAAACAAGATTTCTAGCATCTGATGTGCTGCAGCTTTTCACATATTTGTAATTTGGAAATTGCTCACTATATAGAATTATTTTCCATGGCATAATTATACCAGCTTTCAGTTGCTTAATCTGAAATAGCTCAGTTTTAAAAGGCAGTGAGGAAAAAAATTAACTCTTTCCCATGGATTAACACTGACCAAGAACTAAATCAAAGCCAAAGCATAACAGCTATTACAAAAAGCATGGAAAATTACATAAAAGTAAAAGAGTATTAAACAGTGTTATTGATTCGCTAATTCTGTGTTACTTTGCCTTTGTGTAACTCACACTTCTTTAGCTAACGCATCAAGCAAATGTGAAGCTAAATCCATGGATCCGAATCTCAATGCCTTCAGCTTTCCAGGCAATACCAGTTAATTTATTCAGTTTACCAACTTGCTAAATGGAGAATTACTAGATTGGGTTAATTTAAAAGCACAGATTTTGCAAGACCAAAAAACTAGATGCAGAGCTGATTTCTAAAACAAAACAGAACCCTGCTGTATACGAGACAAAAAACAGGAAGCATATTCCATAATACACCAACCCTTCACACAAGGGGTTACCTCACTACTGTTAAGTGAAAAAAAAAATGTCGTTGGCCAATGTTTTTTGTTATGGTAATTAATTTCCAGCAGCAACTAGTGGAAACTCTAAAGTAAATCTGTCTGAAGGGTAAGAAACAATGAAAAATTTTAGGATTGATTAATAATGAGGAAACACTTTGCAGGGGGTAGGAGGAAGGAGGACAGGGGGGAAGATGACACCCATCTCCTTGATCACCCTGAGCCTTTGCTGTTGAAAACATAGCCAAGATACTCACTCCCTGCTGCTAGAAGTCTTGTGTCCTGATGGAGCTTTTTCTTCCAGTTTCGTTTTCTTGCTTTCACTGGCTCTGTTTTCATCCTCGTTCTGAGCAAAGCAAACAAGAAATACATCCAGGCAAACGTCCACATTTACAGCTTCACGAAGAGTAGCAATGTTTCACATTAACAAACTTAATTTGGCAGGCATTTTGCAGTGTCCAGAATAAGATACATACAGACCACAAAAGTATGCCCTACAGCATCTAGTCCATACAAAATATTTGCCCAAGCCCTGATATTGGAACATAATGAAAAACAAAGTCTGGCTTATAAATTATCAACCTACGTGAAAGAAGTAGCAGCTAAGCAGTTGCTCGCTTTAGCACAAATGTTTTTATCACCATGCAATACCTGAGGATCAAGGAAACAATTTTATGTCATCAAGCCTAACAGAGGTGCTTTATGAACGCCAGGAAAAGGTAAAAGTCTTGCAGTCTATTAAGTAAGCTCAGGGATGTTGAAGACTAGCTTTTTATATAAATGTAATCCTACAGTCAAAGGGTCTTGAAGTTAAATCTCTAAGCAGCCTTCAGCAAGCACTGGAAGTATCAATACAGTGAAGACAACGGAAAACAGGGCCTCACAGAATAAATAATCCAGCAACATAACCCAGATTCAGACCTGAAGGTTTCATTTTTGTTACGCTAACGCTGCAACCCTGAGCCTTATGATCAAGGAAACGTGAGCAAATAATGTGTAGAAATGAAGTGGTGATGGCTGCATACAGAGCGCTCACAAACCTAAAAACTGGAAGGCTGGGGGGAAGGGGTGGGGTTTTCTTTAGCTGCCTCAACCAGGCATGCATCTTCTCTGGCATGCACCAGTACGCATCAGAGTAATCAGGATTCAAACCAATTAACAAGCAGACTATTTTCTGGGATAAAGCCTAAATTTAATTGGTCTTACCAAAGCTTTCTGGTTTAGACATAAGAGCACAGACCCTTAATGCTGTAACTCCCAATGTGTACTGAGAGGCACAACTACTCAAAGAAACAGAAGTCAGTGTGTTCAGAGCCACTGGAGCAGGTGAGTGCAGTCCTGGGAACATCAGGAATTACATAGTAACTCTTGCAAAACGTAATTAATCATTGTACTGGTCAGAGTTACTCCCATTTTACAAAAAAAAGCTCATACTTTCTCACTTCACTTTGTCATCCAGACAAAATAGGAATCTTGGGTTTCTCCTGTACTGTTCTTCTGTTTGCAGTTACATGTCAAGTCTCCTAGGCAACACCAATTTCAGTAAGCAATCAAGTTTACTTAGGTTGCTCAGTAGGAAAACTGGTTTAACTGAAATTAGGTATCTCCTCTAGAGGGTCAAATGACTCTAAATGATATCATATAATCCTTTGATTCCACATGTCAACAAAGTCTTACAACCGCTGCCAAATCTCTGTCAAAATGAAATTTTGAGAATGAAATCCAGAGTAGCATGGCAATTTTTGAATCCCTGAACCAGGGCTTCACAGTCCTAACATCAGGGAAACCAAAATTTATAAAAACTCACTGGATCACTGAGTCCATCTGACAGGCACAAGTTTGCTCTTTATACAGACTGTATATGTTTTGAGGTTTCTAAAAGCAGTTTAAATTACACCACCAGCTACTTCTTACCATTGTCTCCAATGATACTTGGAGTAACACTCCAGGAGTATTACTTCTATTCAGCTCCCACATTTGAGTCCTGTCCCATTTTACTGCACTCAGGCATTCCCGCTCTTTGTTTATAGTTGAAAAGATAAAATGCTTTTTTAGAGAAGATTAAACATTGTTATGGAGAGAGCCTTCTGCTCCCAGTAAAGGAGCACCCCTGACATTATGGTTTCTGCTGCTGCAATGCCCCAGGGCCATTTCTGTCCCATCCCTTGTCCTGGCAATACGTTACATGATTCACTGGTTCAAGGAGGCAATCCAGCTGAATACTGCCTTTTTTTTGGCCAGGTGAATTTTCCATTGGATCAGCTGCCTGAGCTGGCCTGCGGTGCAACAGGAGGTGTTGCCAGATCAAGTGGAGGCATGAGGCATGCAGCGCCCAGAGGTACAGCAGTTGTGCCACCTCCCTGAACTCCAGCTACAGTGCTAATACTCCTACAGGTTCAACCTCCTAAGAAAATCCCAGTAGTCTCTACTATAACAGTATAGGGATGATCAATGTGTTCTACACAAAATAACTAGCCAAAGTCACCTCCTGAATTGCTCAGTCACTACACTGGGTATGATCTGGATTGCTGGGCTATATGCTTGACACCAGCACCAATCCACTAAGGGGCCCCAATAACAGGTAAATCTCTACAAAATCATCACCTGCTTATGTTTCCTTTTGCCTTTTGTAGAACTTTTGTCAGACGACTGCTTCTGGGATTCTCTCACGTGCTTCTCTGGCACGTTTTTCTTTTCCACTTTGGGTGCGTCAGCATCCTTGTAAGGCTTCCCTGGTATTCTTGATAAGAGGCTCAGGTCAATCTTCACAATAAGTGGGTACCTTTCATCAGGATCACTGAGTGGTGAAAGAAGCTCTTTCTCTTCCATAGGAGAGAACATTCTTTGCCGAAAAAAGCCATCATCCTCCTCCATGGAAGATTTAACAGGAGTCCTATTGCTCTCAGAGTATTTGGGTGTTTGTGATGAAGGAGGCAGGCTCTCATTTTCATCAGAATCAGAGGATGAGGTATCTGTTTCTATGAATTCCCTGGATTTCTGGGCAGATTTGCTCGAAGCCTTGTATTTCTTTTTCTCTGCTGTAGGCCGAGGGGAAGATTTGGGTTCTTTCTTTATATTGGGTTTTCTGGAGCCTTTTGTGGCTGCCTTATGCCTGTTTGAAGGTATATTTGTTGCCATGTCTACTGGGGTTTCACTTTCTATTTTAAGACCTCCTCTAGGTTCTTCAATAGATGTCTTTTCTGCTTTCTTGGGCTGCTTTTTACCTACAGTCCTCCTCTGTGACGAGCTGTCACTCTGGGCAGGTGACTTCTGCCTGCCACGACTGCTCTCTGAGCCCTTTTGGGTGGGTTTGGAATCTCGCCCAGGTGTAGAAGAAATCGAATCCTTGGATCCACTTTGATCAGTGTAGCCGCTCCCTGTCCCCTGATCCCGTCCCTCTTTTTTGTAGCCTTGGGAAGATGGGATATTGCTGTCCACGGAAGAAGCTGGTGACACTTTATGTGAATTAACTTTGTTCAACCAGTTATCCAGTTGCCACTTGTTTGTTGGTGGTGGCTCTGGCTAGAAAAAAAATTTAAAAACGAGTGTTAGATAAAATATTTTACATTTCTTCCACCTTCTCAGGGGACAGCTGTACTGTGCTATGGGCCAAAAAACCTGAGATAAATAACAAATCTGAGATAAACAACAAATGAAATATAGGTTGATGAATATAGGTACAAGTAACAGCCCTCATTTCTTCATCTGGAGCAGGTGCCATCAACAGGCAGCATGTACTGCCATAGCCTTCCACACTATAAGCCTGCAGTTTTTTGAAGCTACTGTTGCCACATACAACTTCTGCTCTCCAACAGGTAACGGATAGTAAAAATCATCTCAAATTCAAACATCAAATGCATGCTTATATAGAGAACTGTTACAATATCAAATTGCAGGTACTTCAGCAAAAGAACAGTCCATCTTGGAAACTGACCACATATTTGTCAGTCTATTACTTTTTTTTTAAAAAGCACTTTTACATTTATTAATCTTTTCTGCTTTCGAAACTCAGGATTAATGCCAAGCTAATGAAAACAGCCCAAACACATGTCAAATCCTACCTCAGGGGAAGCACTCTGTGATGGTTCATTAGCTTCACTATCACTGGAACTGCTTTCACTTTCAGAGTCAGATCCTGAACTGCTTTCAGATCCACTATGGCTGCTCGAGTCATCCCTTGAATTATCTGCTCCTTCACTGTTATGCTGTGAAGGTTCAGAATTACTGAAAACAAAAATGAGGAAAAATAAACAAATGCTATCCAAGGCAAAAATATATCCTAGAAGTCCTTTCATTAGAAAGAAAAAAAAAGTATTATTTTAAATAACAGTTACTAGAAAATTAAACATAACTGAACACAGTCACCCTGGAAACAAACAACAGCCTTTATTTTTCCCCGCTTGCCAAAGTGGTCAGTAAAATTTGTATGATATAAGCTATTTAATCACTGATTAAATTCTAATCACCTTTTGCTTTAACACAAGACAAAAAAACCCCATGAATTTTAGAAATGAGATCAAGTCAAGAGCTCTGACTGGGCTGAATATCACCACTCTACTTTCTATGCTGCAATCTACCAGGAATGCCTACCTTCCAGGTGTGCTCCTTGGCACTGTCTTATCGCAGTCCTGCAATTAGAAAAAAGAGCATGAAGCTTCTAGAACTTATTTTATGACTGTAAATACAATTAAGTTGCAAAGCATCAATTTAGAGCCTTTCAATTTTTAAAATTATTTAGCCTGAATAGCACCTTAATTCAGTACTTGTAGACAAATTAAAGTGCTGCATTTTCCTTACACAGAAAGAAACACAGAGTTATTTTCTCCAGATTTTCACCACCAATCTGTTATCGCAGAGTCCCATATATTCTGACTACAGTTCTAGGAGTCCCTGTTTCCACCACTCACTAATACCATTTCCATCTTTTTGACTCTGATGATTCAACGTTTTACAATATTCCAGAGATGCTCAGAGTACTAGGAGTTAACTTTGAGTACTATCTTCAAAGTTTTCCACATGAAGAAAATCAAGTACAAGAACTGGGAACAGGAAGAAAAGAAACAAAACAAGAGAGGAGGGTGGATTACTGCTAGGTAGCACAGACCCTACAGGTGTTTTTAATTTAGCACACTAAATGCCTTTTCTGGCAGAAGCTGCATGAAGTTAGTATTGACAAAGAAGAATAAAAAGACTTTTTGATAAAAATCAAAGTGCTGCTATACTGCCAGTTACAGATACAGTATCCTTTATCATCCCAAACACAGTCCAAAGCTACTAATGCACAGAGATGTTCACACCATGTACTCTTTAGCTGGAGTGGCAGAACATGAAGGGTTTGATCTTTACATGGCAGGCCATTACGTATATTTTAAAATCCACTATTGCCAATATACCTTCAGAGAAAGCCCATCTGAATCAGTAAAATGAGCTTTTCTAGAGAAAAGTGTACCATTTTCACAAAACAGGTAATTTTCCCAAAGTTTCCATTTAGGAATACCTGAGTTTTGTCTAAAAACATTCTGTTTGATTTTTGTTTCTTAATCATAAATCTCCTCTTAAGCTGCTCGGTTTGCTGTTGGAATATTGAACACTGCTCAAGTACTGAACCATGAATACATTCACTATGTTTTTCTGAAACTCTCATTTAATGAACATACCTGCTCTCCATCGCTGTCTTCACTACTGCTAAGTTTTAAGTCATCTTTCAACATACTAAGTAAAAGGGAGAAAGTAAGACAAGTTTTTCCACGTACTTTAATTACTTTCAAAGCGTTCTTCTATATTTCAACACGCTATTGTTTATACTACAAATTAGGCTGCATGGGTGAAACCCACAAGATACCATTCTAACATTTGATGTTTAAGAGTGGTGAGTTGAAGTCATTCTTTAGAGAAGAATAAGGATTCTAGTCCTCTGACTCCCTAGTCCATTCTGTTAAATTTCGAAAGGAAATTTGACACAATTTACTAATGCAGGAGGAGCTAACTCATGTGTGTTCAACTCCTTAATACACAATGGCCAAGAACATTGTTTGAAATAGAATCAAGGAAGCCAACACTAGTGGCTGCTTCCTGTCTCATGGCAACAGCACAACTGTTCTAAGTCATAATTATTTTATTATTATTCAAAGCCATAATTATTTATGGTAGTCATACATACACACATTATTTCACAATAACGACATGTGAACACACTGAAAACATATAGCAGGGTACAGGCCCTTTGTGCTTATTGAAAACCACCTTTGAATACAAAAATAAAACATCTTACTCTGTCTGGTTCGATTCACATCTGGAGAAAGAAAATGAGAAAGGATTAAATTCTAATACTTCTGAGTTTCACAGTATAGCTGTTCTACTGACTATCTGAAAAGAAACATCAGCCTTTATGATCTAGTTCCTGAAATATTTTTCATTTCTATCCTTTTACAAAAGATGCATTTATCTCCTTTTTTAAGTTTCGGGGGTTTTTGTTGTTTTTTTTTTTTTTTTTTTTTTAAGATCACAATCACTTCTTTTTTTCCCTACTAATTATTTAAAACTGTATTGTCGCAGTAAACATCACACCTCGGCTTTCTTCCTGTGCATCCCAGTTCAACACATGTCCTACGCTACCTATTGTTCTTAGATGTTGTCCCACTCCCCAGCTTCGGAAATAGCAGAGTTCCTTCTCGGCAGCCTACACTGCTATGACAAAAGCAAAGCCAAGTGGCGAACTTCTCTTTCTACCCCTCGTTGAACTGGCTGTGTATCAGCATCTTCTTAACAACACATTTTTAGGAAACTGACTGTAAGACTATAATAATTGAGGAGGGTTTCTTTTTGTTCTACTCCCTTCCCATAGGTCATGTGCTTTTTAATCTTGCCAATCCTGCAACATGCACAGACAAGCAGAAGAACAAGACTTCATTTTGTGATTGCATCACAAGAAATGTTAACTCAGAATAACAAGCTTTCAGAAGCTACAACCACTTTCATTAAACATACGATCGGCTGGTAAACCTTTCATAGAAATATTTGTTTGGAAACCATCTGTTAACAGCATATAGTTGATTTTCAGGTATGAGATAGGTGGACTACAGGCACCAAGAATATTCCAGTGGGTTTTTATTTTTCCTTCCAGCTGCATGATCAGCAATGTAAAACATTAGAGGTCTGTGTGCATAACTAACAGAAAAGTTTGTCAGTTAAGAGGCTGAGCAGAACAAACCCAACTAGACCCCAAGCAGAGTTTACAGTCTCCCCCAACATGAAACAGTTCCCTCTCCTGCCTATGCATGCAACTGCTTCCAGCTCACAGCTCTGCAATGCACACGTTTGCTAAATCCCATCCCATCCTGCCCATTCTTGGATGCTGATACCTTCCCGGTTCACAAGCTGATTCCAAGGCCCAAACTCTTGCACACCTATCCTGACAACTGACAAGAAACAGGGGAACAGAAAGGCAGCACAGGGTATTTGTTACTCACTCCAGTGTGCAATACTGAGTCTAATGTCCCAGAAAATGGCTGCTTAAAGATGATCACTGTTTTCTGCCCGTCAAGGAAAAGTATTGCTTAAGTGTCCGTGCAAGAACTGGCACATTCTAGTAAAAGAAACAGCTACTTTCCAAAGCTCTTAGAAGTTTGACTATTGTTCATAAAATGTTTTCTCAACAGCCACTTACGATTTGGATTGATGACCATTGGATGTTTTTGATGAAGGATTATATCGTTCTAGAAGAAAAAAGAAATGCACAGTTGAAAACTCAGCCAGTAAAGTAAGTTACTCCAAAGTTGCCACAAATACAAGGTCTTAGGATAAACCAAGAATGGCTGAGTAGACGAGAGAGTAATAACTAGCTGACATGAGGTACAATCCCCTCTCAGACTGAAGTAGTAGTAGATGTAGAGATAAAATACTAAATAGCGCGAATTATTTAATCAAGAAAATTGATTATAGAAAATCTAAACCAATACACACTTAATCTGTTATTAATGGTGTGAAAAACTGGCTTGCTTCTATCAAGATTAATCTACTGCCTTCTACGTGCAGGATACAGGGTATAGATCACCCTGTCAAGCTAATAGTCAAGGTCTGACATATTTCAGCATCCCTACATAGCTTTTTAGCACATAAACAATCTTTACATCCAGAAATCAAACTCAAAAGCCAATTCTTGCAATAGGAATACATACTGATATAAACAGCTTTTCAGTTTGGGTTCTTTTTCCCTCCCTTTCCTTTAATTCTGGCAAATAGCTAAGCTTAGTTCAACAGAAACAAGAACTGATGCTGTCAAAAGTTTCCTGGAAAATTCAAACAGGAGTTGAAAACCGGTTCTGCGTTTTGATTAACCGAGCCTCTTTACTTACACACCTAAAGATAGTTGCTCCTACAATGTAAACCTATGGTTTAGCATTATGGAATTAAGTTCTAATTTGCTTCCTTAATTCCCTACTGTATCAGGTGTTTAGATTAAGCTGCTTGTGAATATCTAAGACTAAACCGCTCTTCTTTTACTATTTCATCTGTTTCACCACTTCAAGAGGGAGCAGAAAGACTTTTGGAAGGTAACAGCACAAATCAATTCAATGTTACCTGGTATGTAACCTGTGTTAAATTATTAATTTCAGTAATATTCAAAACAACGATATAGTTAAAGAGAAATAAAAGCAGCTTCTGTCCAAAATCTGAAAATGCATTGTGGGAAAAGAAATTCAAGGATATTAGTAAGCATATTACTGTATGAGTTCTTGACCAGTTCTCTCTCTCGATTTTCAAATGACAACGTGAAAATGAACAGTGAAACTGCAATGTGCCATTTCTATTGAAATATAAGCATAAGCATTATTTTGGTTTCTAATGTGTTTCTAAGCAGGGAGCTGTTTTTTTTAAAGGGTGTTTTGTTTTTGTACTCAGCTATATTCAGTTAGATCAATCATAATGGCATTTTTTTTTCAAGAGTTAGAAAACATGACAGATTAAAAATGCAGGGTATTTTCTAGAAGATGGTAACAACTTCGCAACTCAGTCATAACTTTCTAGATTTCAACAAGAAATGCAAAAGAAAATCAGGTTTAAACAGGTTAAAACTTGAGAAAGTACAGCTAATCTTAACTTAGACTCCATCCTATGACCAGTCTGGAAAATCTCATTCGCTAAAAAGCATGAAACAAAAACATTAAACATTTTACAGGAAGTTTAATATACTTACTCTGTTCTCCAGTGCCAAAACTGGACTGCTGAGACTCCTATGGGAATAAAAGATCACAAGCGGGTTTTTTTCACTGGGAATTTTAACATATCAAAAAACATGCTGTGAGCAAGATATTCTTTCTACTGAAAGGATGGCACCTAACCTCTAAAAAAGGAAAAAACCTAACAACAAAAGAGAAAGAGTGATTCTTTATCTGGGCCCAGCTCCTCTCACCAGCCATACCAGGGAAGGGGAGCTTCACGCTCCTCTTCCATCGCTCAGCTCTCCCACTTGCTTCGTTTTAAGAAAGGCCGTGTGCAGCTGTACTACACAAGAGCTGAAACTCCAAAATTCCTATGTAACTTCCATATACCCTAGCTTCATGTACGTTTAGCATGGAGAGGAACTGTTCAGTACGTTTTTCCTTATCTTTCTTACACAACAACTTTGCTACTATTTTTATGTATTTGCATTCAAAGACTTTTCTCTGCATTTTTCTTTTCCACACACTCCCCACTGTGGTAGACAAGTAATGAGTACAGTAACAATCTCCCCCACCCCCCACAAAAAAACCCACCAAACCAGCAACACCACCAATACCACCACCACAAAAAAAAAAAAAAAAAAAACCAAAACCAAAAAACCCCACAAAAGCCCACCTTGTCAACAAAGGGACCTAAAAGACAACAAAACTTAAAAGCTGAAGAGCTCTGCACAGCCTGCCCAAACCCCCGTTTTGGCAATGGCTGCACACAAGTCCCTGGTAAAGGCATCGTTCCTCTTCTGCAAAGGCCAGATCTTCATGTAATCAGACAATTCATTAGTACAAAACCAACTAAACAATGATATGTAACTTCCTTTGACATATAATGAGTCTGTTACCTATACATCTAGCCATGAAAGATAAAGCCTTGCAAAATTTAGGACTTGTATCATCTTCAGTATTCCCATTCCAGAAAACCCAATTCTGACTCCCAGGACATAGTAATTATTTTTTTTAAACCCTAAAATATTGTTTTAGCAAACAAATACGAAGAGGCTACCAAATTACTGGAAACCTACTTCTAGGCTAGAGTGCCATTTTAAAATAGGACCTTCCTGACCTCATTTTAAAATGAGGACAAATGATGGCCCCATAAATAAAAAGTGAAAATATTTGACTCTATTCATAAAGTTACATATGCATATTTTACTTCAATGCTCTGGCAATGGCAAACCAGAATGACAACTCAATAATTATTTCCAGGTTTTTTTGTTATACCTGCGAACAAGTTTTCTCAAGCAGCCAAGTTAGTGACATGCAGCAGTTATATACGCAATTTATAAATTTATATAATTTTTTTAACACAGAAAAGCTTTACACAGCAAAGTACACTTGGAAATTTCTAATTTCCCTTAAAAGTAAAAGCAGTTGCAATAATGCATTGAACAAGTATTTTGTTGACTGTGAACTTGGTAAGGAACTTGCTTGTAAGGTGTTTCAAATGCCTCTAATCTTTACTAACTGAAAGAAAGGAAGGTACAATAAAAATAAAATTAACCTATGTTTAAAGTGCAAAGCAAAGATGAAGTTGGAGAGAAGCCTTATGACTTCAACGGAAAGAAACAGCTACACTTCCTTCAAAATTAATTAACTGATTTTTATCTTTTACACAGGTACAATGAGTACAATTCCCTGATTGCCTTTTTCCACTGTCAGCTTTGACAAGTTGACAAACTGTAAGTCAAAAAAAGAAGTGAAGACCACACAGTAATCAAACACCACACCCACAGAATAACTGCACTGGGGTGAGCACAGGATGAGGAACTGGCACCCATTCTTACCAATAGATGTATCACAAATTCTGCAGAAAACCGGCCTAACTGCTCACTTCAGGCAACTTCCTATTACTAGGGCATAGTGCAGTCTTTCAGTTAAGTGCACTTTAACGAGGCGTTATGTTTAAATGTGCAACTTTTTCCATCTCTCTTGCCATCTGTGTTGTCTTTGAATACTTATTTCTTTAAGAAACTTGGAGATTAAAAAAAAAAAAAAGCTGTACTTTCAACTCCGAAGTTATTTATAGCAATATCTTCTAAAGGCCTACTTCAGAAAGAAGAAATTAAAAACACCTTAAAGGAAGGAAACCCTTTTAACCGAAGTGTAATAGACTGCTGGGGTTAGATACTGAAGACACTGAAGCAGGAAACAAAATCGCAGCTTGTACTCAAACACAAAAGGTGGAGAGAAAAACGCTCGCCAGCTGCGCAGAATGGCAGTCGGGTACCAATTCACATCTGCAGGTTACCAGCTTGGCTGCAGCCCCGGTTGTGCTGAATGGGACCCATTTCCATTTAATGTCTGAAATCTCAGGTCAGATGTCATTTTCATTTCTCAGAAGCAAGTTTCTGTATTACAGCAGATCAAGGGATCTTCTCGGGAACTTCAGCACAGGGCAGATGCTGAGCAAACCTGGAGACAGAATCCACCTCTTCGGAGATGCCTCTAGGTCACTGCACAGGTATGCAGATTCGAAAACTGCCAAACCTCTCATGCTAGTTTGAAATGAAAAACTTTCACTCTAACAGACAGCTGGGATTTTTAATATACTTTACAAACACACCAGTATTTTTTGATTGTAAGTCCATGGCTTAAAAAAAGTTACAGGGGGTAAAATTACAGAGTGTTAGGTCATTGGATAACATTTTTTTATCAAGACTCAGAAATCAACATTTTTTTAATAGCATCCATAAAACTTTCCCTGACCTATTTTCATAATCAGAAGTTTTATCTTCTGATTCAAAGACTTCCTGAAAACTATTAGATAGGTTTATAGTAATCAGAGAGGCCCCTGTCAGGAGTTCGGGTTCCTTCAAGCTACTCACTACCTACACATGGGGAAAATGATCCTAATCCCAAGTGTCTTAAACATAAATTCAACTGGTCCACCAAAGGGAGCTTAATTTTACGTGCACAGGCAAAACATACTAAACTTCTGCACAAAAGAGGAATGCTGTGGAACACTTCAGCATATTACTTGTAAATAAACTGAGCACAGTATTAAAGAGAACAAGCTTTCCGTGAACAGTACTGCATGATTAAAGTAAACCACTGTTTTGTTTTGTTTTTTGAATTCTGCTCTGGGTCCAGACTGCACAAGCCTATGGCTCACTAACTCACTGGAATTCTGCAAAGAGCTGCTGCCAAGAATGACAGAGGGGAGAAGGCAGAGGAAATTATAGGCTTTGGATGCAGAGAGAGAATTTGACAAAGTTCCATGGCTAAGATGTGCAGCCACAAAATAGAAAAAGCTGGCAGAAAGTCAAAAGACTCAGAGCAGCCATAAATGGAATTTTTTGCAAACTGGGTGAAGAAATACAATCCAGCTTGATAGGTTCAAAGAAACACAACCTACCTTTTTTGTTCAAATGTCAACAAGGCTGTGCAATCTTACATAGTTTCTCTCTGTGTCAAAGACACATATTTCTGCACACCACCTTTCTTCCCAAACGGAGTCAAATACCAGAGAAACACAGGAACAAGCAGTTCTAGCAACCCCATAATCAAATGTGCTCAAAAATGTGCAAAGGGAAAACATCTCCCCAAAGGTTCAGGAATAAGTATTCAAAGCAGTGGAATAAGTACCTCTGCCGGTGAGGAGAGGTGTGGGGTTTTTTAATTATTTTTTTTTTACAGTAACAGGTAAGAATCGTTTCCAAGTTCACAGTTTTATACAACACAGCAAATAAACCTGATTAAAAGTAACATACGCAAGATTAATATTGATCTAATGTTAAGAAAACAAATGACAAGATTTATTTCTAGACACGTCCTCAAAAGCACAGCTGAGAACCACATAGTATGTTCTGCATTTTCAGCTCACTGGAGAGAAGCAAGCAAGACAGTGAGCAGGAGCACGGAGCGCCGAGGGCAATGACACCAGGGCTGCCCATAGCCCTGGGGTTTGCTGCCAGTGTGAGAGCCTGAACCATTTAACTTCACACCAGCCCGAGGGAGTTCTGTGGATGTGCACTTACAACATGCTAGCCGAACTTTTGACCAAAAGAAGGTGATGTCAAAGCATTCACGTAAAATGGATTACACTAGAGACCTCAGTGAGGAAGTCTTGAAATCCTTCACTGAACTGTCCTGCTTTGAGGAGTGATTTGGATCAAACAGGAAACTGACAGCAGCCAGCGGTGCTCCAGAAGAGCAGTCTGGTCAGAAAAAGCATAGTCTTAACTATTATGAAGTTAACTTTCAAAAGATAAACAGCGTAATTTCTTCACTCTGAAGTTATGCCAAATTAGGGGTGGAGTACCCCAATCCATTTCAGAGAGATGTTGACTCTGGAGAAAAATTTTATTGTCAAATCTTTTATTGGTAATCAGTAGATACAGGAAGCAAAACATGGATCCTTGAGTGAGTCAGCTATCGCAAGCTGAACTGTACTCGCTGAAGTTGCTACCCACAGCTATCTACCCTGCCTATCTCTACCCTGCCTACCCCATCAGCTTCCGAGATACTGCTCACTGCAGAGTGTATTTCAAGGCAAACAATCACCAGTGCCAGTCTGCCTTGAAATCCTGCTGCTGGGGCTGCCAGATCCAGCCTCAGGGGAGCAAGCAGGCAGCTGAGAGCAAAAGAACTCCTTCCTCAGAGGTGTCAGCTCAAGCAGGTCTCCTGGAAACGTGCCCTGTGCTGTCAACAGCAGCAAAGAGTGACCGATTTCTCTTTAGAATTAATAGCTTAAACACTTCAGTAGTTATTAAGTACATGGGAGGTTAGGAAGAGGACCTTTTTGAACAAGTGATCTGAAAATTTCTTTAGCAAAACATCCAATTTTAAAATTGGTTTGGTTTTTTTTCTAAATTGAAAATGTAAAATCTAATAGAACTATTAATAGACTTCAAAATAATGAGGAAAATTCATTTGATGCAGCAAAGTACATTTAAAATTGCTTAGCATTTACCAGTCAGCCTCCATTACTTTGCTAGACAGAGGTAAATGCACTTGTTTGGTTCTACACAAAATGGTGCAAAGTGTTTCCCCAACAGTGAAAAAGGCTCAATGGCATTTTCAAACCTCAGAAGTATCCTGAAGAAGGTTTGAATTTATGAAACAAGGTTTAAGTAGTAAAAGGAAAGTTACATTATAGACATCTTTGCAAACTGCTCTGTGTGTGTAAACCAGAGAAAAAATGCTGACATTTTCCATAAGGTTACTGCTGACAAATGTTGTGGTGAAGCAAGATAAAAGAGATGCAAAGCACTAAAACAAACCCAGAACTATGCAGAACTGAATTTAGAAGAGTTCCAAAATCCTGATCTTTAACAGGAGTTACTCTTTCAACAGCATTCAGTATTTGACTACAGCACTGACCTTTGTTGGAAAAGGAAATTTTGACGGTTCAGTTTTGCATGGTGTATGAATAGCAGTCAGTGGAGGAGGCCAAGAATGGGTCATCTCCTACAACCAGGAAAAAAAAAAGGAAAGCTATTAACAAAATTAAAAAGCAAAGATTTCATGTTACAATCTTGACTCAAATGGCTACCCTGTCTCTCAGGTTTCAGTTCACTGTCCACACTTCACTAAGCTTTATATTCAAATATTAATTTCCCAAATGTGGAACAAAGATTCTGCATATAAACCTAGATTTCAAATTGTCAGCCGTGAGATAAGACAGTTAAGCTGTAATAACAAGCAGACCTGAACATAAACTCCAGCAGAATTTAAGAGTCTGATCACTTAAGATTGTGAATAGCACACGTAGCATACAAGGATAGCAAGAAGAATCCTATGAAAGGAAAGCCTATAAAGTTTGAGGAAAACGGGGAAACATCAAATGCCTGAAGCTGGGAAGAAAGTGTCTTGTATTCTCTCAGAGCATCTCCAAGGACCATGCAGTACCAAAGGTGAGAGCAAATGGTAAGCCACAGAAATGCTCAAGGGAAACATGATCAATTCTTTTGTGATGGTAGACATACAACCAGGGGGATCACATGAGGGGTAAAAAGACTTGAGAAAATAACCTGGGTAGAAGAGAAGGGAAAGTTTTGCTGTGGGGTAGGAAAAAACCTACTACAGATTATCAGAATGTCAGGACTGTATTTTGGTGGAAGAAATGGGCAATTCTGGTTAGGTTAACAGGGAGGAGGCCTAGAAGAACACGAATGCAGTGAGGATATCCAGAAGATGATGTGCATACCCAGCAACGCTCAGTACCCAGCTCACACCGCTCTGCTTCCAGTTTTCCCTGGTCTGCCTGCACTAGAGGAGTAATTGAAGAGCCCTCCTGTAACAACTTGCAGCCAAGTCAATTTAAGAGGCACTAATCAACTGCAGAGTACTTTCCACCTCTTTAGCAATGTTTGCATTTTCAGTAAGTAAGCTATGAACAAAACCACAGAGAACTTACTTTCAGAATTTCATCCACGCAGCTCACATCACCAGACGCTGATGCCTACAAATCAAAACTCAAGATTAACTTCTCCTAAAGCAAATTTTCCTTAAAAGATTCCAGGGGCTAGAAACATTTAAAAAGCCTTCAATTCTTATCATGATTCATATGGACTCTATATAGATACAAACAGATCTTGCTACTTCTTTTCAGCAACGTTAATTTTAATATCAGATAGATCCATAGTTTATGGTATGAGTCACATCCAGTTCTGAAAAGCAATACATGAGATCTATAAAAAGTTGACAATAACGTCTTACTTTTCACTTGACAGTTAAAGTGATCACAGGCAGTTTGATATTATAAACTTGGGGGGGGGGGGGGGGGGCGGGGGGAAGAGAATCGTAGCTTTCAATCATTTCCTGGAAGATGCCACTGGATAATATCTGAATTCCAATGCATGACCGTGAAAGCCCAGTAATGACAAACTGCATTATGAAGTAAAACATACATTACAGCGTGACTCTAGAAACAGCAATAATTATGAAACTATGAATCTTCTGCATCCCTGATGGCTACAAGCAAAAAGGAAGCAAAGCTACTATACGATTCACTGCATCAGCATTAGCATGTCAAGTCTTTGCAAGTAAGAAAATAATTTTCTAATTCTTACCTGTGTCCTGGATCTTATTTTGCTATTTGTTGAAATCCCAGGAACAAAGGCTTTTCTCTAGCTACCACAATTCAAGCAGTTAAACAGGAGATGCTCTCCTTGCAAGTGAGCTGTAGTCAAGAGTCTGTGCCTTAATGATTCAAAAATTACCAAACTACTAAAAGTTGTTAACCCAATAGTGTTTTGTATCCAGCATAACTGATAAAAAGTTCTGAACCCTGTTCAATTTGGTGTGCTTTAGGGTTACCTTATTTTCCCTAGGTGAAGATGAAATAATCACATCTAGTAATTGCTACACACTTCAAAAGAAAATCCGATACATGCAGATACTATCACTAGCCTAAGACAACATGGCTCCCAGTAATAACAATATATGTATCTAGCTTGTCAAAGTATTTGTGAATATCCTACTCTACAAAAATTAGCCTCTCTTGGTTAAGTTAGCCTTTCTGAAAGTCTCACAGCCATTATTTAATAAAAATCATCGTATTCATACGGAAGAAACAGAAGGAAAAAAACACTTTTGCACATTGCCCATTTAAAATACAGGTTTTCACTGCATAAGTTTAAGATGCTTTGTGTAATTAAAAAAAAATCCAGTGTTTACCAAAAACTAAATTTTGGTTATGTAGATTGGGATTTTAAAGCAGCTGGAAAATCCCAGCCCAAAGGAACTTAGGTTTAAGCAACCAGGAAACAGAGAGCAACTTACATCTAGTGGTTGAGAAGGTATTTTCAGCTTGGTTAGATGTGCTTTGCTGCTAGGCTTCAGCTCATTCACACTGCTGCTGTGAGTCTGACTACTGTAGTGTTCAGAGGATAACTTTGGTTCCATGGATTCCTGTCCATCCATTGGCCTTACGTACGCAGTGGGTTTCTGTAACATTGAGCTGGACTTGGACATTAGTGAAGGTGGAAAAGACTGATTAGAGTGCTGTCCACTTGAAAATGAGGGTACACGGGAGGGAGAGTCCCAGTTGGCATCAGGATCCCGGGGAGATTTTGAACGTTGATGTTCTTTGCTGTGGTGATCATTTCCATGAGATCTTGAATGGCTGGAGCTCAAAGAAGAAACAGTAGATGGTTTTCCAGGGCTGGAAGAACGGGGTTTGGAGTGTTCAGACCCATGCTGGCTTTTTTTGCGGCTGCTGCTGCTACTGTACGAGTCGCGGTCATGCCTCTGGCCACCACTGCTAGTGTTATTGCCACTGCCACGCTGACTACTATGTCCACTCTGTAAGCCCGAGGACCGTTTCTGAGATTGTGAGGAAGTGCTAGGTGCTGGTCCTACAGGAGTCCATTTGCTGCTCTGATGTGAGCTAGTATTATGTCTCTGATCACCAAAGAAACTTTGGTTTGATTTTTCATCTGGTGTTGATGGTACAGTTGGTTTGGGAATTCCAACAAGCTTTTGTAGCGATCTATCTCCTATAAGATCCTTCATTTCATCATAATTACCAAGCATACTCTGAATACGACTAGACAATTTGTCTTCTTTACTAGTCTGTGAAAATAATTTTAAAAAACAATGCTTTAAAAAAAAAAAAATCACAACTTTACTTTCAGTTAATTGATCTGACCACTATCTAAACTTCAGGGCTAAGATCACGGCTAGCATCCATGTCTTTTTTGCCATTGTTTCCAATTCCCAATTGCAGTTCTTAAAGCAGTAATTTAACCTCCTAAAACATAAGGAAAACATACTTCAGCAGCAGGAACAGTAGAAACAGCACTAATCAGTGCTTCAGATAATGCACTGGTGAGCTGGATTCAAGTTTAAAAATTGTAGATGCCTACTGTCACCTTAAAGACTGTTTCTCTAATACAGAATGCATTAGTCTAAGAAGTTTTAATTACCAGTAAAATAAAATCAGCTTAAACTCACCACTGCATGTAATTTTTAATTGGTATTTATACTGGCATAACTCTTGTTACCAACAGTTATAAGGGTTCTTTCTTATATAACCTGTTTATTTTCAAAATCAGGTATACTGTATCACTACCCCTGCATCCCTACCAGCTTTAGTTAACCTCATACATACAGGGTTTGGTTATCAAATACAGTAAAGTGACAGGAGGACAGAAATTTAAAAAAAAAAAATTGTCAGCTTTCCTCCTGAAGGAAGACAGTTTTCAGTCACGGTACTTCACTTCTTGCAAACCTTGCGATAACGGAACGAGTTTGCTTTCAAAGTTGAGTTTTGAGCTAGATAATCAAAATCTTAAATGGTACTGGTTTAGCTGTACCAGAACTAGGTTATTTTTTTTCACTTCTGCTTAGCAAAGCAAACTGGGAAGGAAACCTAGCACAGGCTTAAAGCTGTACAAGGTAAGAGAGTCAACCCCTTCCAAACAAACTAAAAAAATCAGAAACAAACAACTGGCCTACTGGTTAAAGCTGGTAATTCTATCATATCAGGCATTTCAGTATTTAAAATTAACCTCCTATTTAAATATTCTCTTGCTGAACTTACCCAGGTCTGGCTTTCTAACCTTCAATCAATGTAAGTCTAGGAACAGGCTGAAGTACCCCAAAAAAAGCAATCTGGGGTGATTTGGACACAAATGGACAGTTTGTTTCAAGTCACTGTAGCAAAAGCTGAAGAAAGCAAAACAATTTGATGGTTTTATCATCCCTTTTCTCACTCCCTGCAAAGCAGCCCCCCCCTCCTTCGTACGCATTATTATACATCTGCCAGCAGAGCTGGTTAGCAACTGTCCACCCTTATTTTCAAGTCCTGCTTAAATACCTGGTTGACATAAGAGCCGCAGATCTAAAAAGAAGGCAGATAAAAACAAAGTATGCATTTGCATACGACTTCTGCTATAAAAACTGCATTTGTAAGAACTCCATAAACTCACAACTTTGTATGGTTCAGCAAAGAGAGGCGAGTTAGGTGGAAAGGCTTCTTCGCCCTGTTGAATTTCTTGATTTCGCCTTTCCCTTTCTTTCATACGCAGCACATTCCGGTCTTCACGGTTCATGTTGCTATGAACAAAAGAATAATTTCTGATCACAGAAGGAAATGAGGAGGGATGCAAGCATACACGGCGAGCCCCTGTACCTGTTCTGCCAAAAGAATGACTTCAGTTAAGAACCTCCTGCTGATGCGGACTCTAACTCCTCAAAACTGAAAAATGTTTGTCCCATTCAAGACACCTCATACTTCAAAGAGCTATAAACCCACAATCTACAGCTAGCTTCTAACAGGGAAAGTTTAGGCAGTAATAATCAAAAATGAAAAAAATAATCCACAAAGTCCTCAGGCAAGTAACTATTTCAGTCCATTTCCCTTTCTTGAATCATGCAGCTATTTCAACCCACGCTGCACATCTCCCATTCATTTCTAAAAGACTTTTTCTCCTCCACATCCCCCAAATGTTCTGCAGTTTTACTCTCTTATGCCCCCACCCATTCAGCACCCAACTTCTACTGTAGATTTGGTTTTGGTTTTGCTGCTGACATACCTTTATTGGCACCCATTCCCCAACATATTCTAACCTCAAGCTTTGATGTTGTTTCCAGTCTCCCTTCCTGACTCCCAAAAGACACTTCTATTCAAAGCAGTAATTTCAGTGGAGCTCTGGCAATATCACACCTTTTGCCTTAATCCATACAGTGGCATCCTAATGCAAAAATGCAGATTTATAAGCTACCAATCTCCCTCCTTAAAAATTTTACTTTGCAGTTTGGTTTTGCTGCTTGGGTTAACAGAAATGCATCAAATTGTTGAGAAAAGAAAAAAAAAAAAAAGGTTGGGAAAGGTTCCCTTTGAGGTTGATAAAGCGTTGGGACTCAAAGGAGTAAACAATATAAGATGATAGATAAGGTGGTACTAACTCTTTTAACATGTGCTGTACTTTATATCAAGAGAGTTACAAATGTGCCTTAGTGATCTGCAAGAAGTACAGTAGGTGCTTCCATGAAAGAAACAGATGTTCTTCCACATAATTTGCACTCTAAAATGAATACGTTGTCTGCTTAGAAAATCATTATCTCATGTTTTTAGACAGCTGCCTGATTATAAAAAACTGAAACATACATATTTGCTACAGCATTACTTCGAAAGCTGTGCAAAACCAGCTATTCCATTCTAAACAAGAAGCCTTCAACCTATCACCCAGTTTTTAAAAAATTAGTCTTTTCACCTTAGTAACATTTCAGCCTCTGTTTGGCTTAATTTCATCTACTACTCTGAATATAGTGATATCTAAGAGAACGCCAAAACCAGAATAAACCCACAGCATAAGTTTAATATTTGATGCTTTTTAAGGTGACAGGCTTGTTTTACTTCCTCTTGTAACAAGGTAAAAGCATTTAGCGTAATGCAACTGGATTATGATAACTTCAAAATTGTATGTGATACAACCCCTTTTTTCCCCAGTTATCCTGTAATCAGCTGGACTGACGTAACTGTGAGGGAACATCAAGGCTGCCTGCTGGGAGAGGGACCTGTACACAGGATTGTGGCAAGCAAACTACCTGGATCATTTTGACATTAATAGCAAACTTGGTTTACAAGTTCGAGGCTTAAAAAGCTTATTCTTCAGACTGCAGCCCAACTTCTTATATGTGTAAGATTTGAACAGAAACAAATACAGATTTAATTGTAAATACTGATCAGTTAAAGCCCACTGGAACAGTTTGAATCTATGCCATTTTACTATTAAAGGCAAAATGTGAGGCAAGGAATAGGAGTACCAACACATCAGTACACTAAGACTGGATTAGACAGCTATACATTTAGAAGATTATAATCTTAACTAAGAATTTTACATTTACATTTTACAAATAGAGGGTTAAATATTAACAAAGACCTTTACTATTTTTTTACAGAGACAAGCAGCATCTTTCAAAATTGTATCAACAATGACTGTAACTCTTGGGACTGAGGAAAAAACCCCGTTTGTACCAACACTGTCCCATGAAAGGAACACTATAGTTAAGAAAGATCCACTTGAGATCAGAGTTGGAGCAAAACCAGAGCTGATCTGGCTATACCTGCCACGTTAACATAAAATTAGTCACCAGAAATATATACCAGCTAATCACAGATTTTACTACTGCCCCCCAGTCTTTTGTGATACACTAAATGATAAACATCTTCATGGATAGTCTTTTTGACTGTATGGGGACTAGGTTTAAGGCCTTTTTTAATTATTTTAAATTTTTTCTTAGAGTCAATAGTTTGAATGTTCTTCAAGTTAAACTTGTTTGTATCTAATCCGTATCTCTACACAGAGATATTTCAAGTGCCTACAGTGTGTACTAAAGCTATTAAAATCACACTACCATTAAATGTGTAAATAAATTAAGTTAGCGAGGCTTCTTTAACGCTGTACTTCAGACAACTTCCCCTATCTTCCACAGCCATAAAGCATAACGGAAGATAAATTTGTCTGCGTTGAGGAAAAGCAAGCAGTAGAGATAGTTTGAAAGTAGAAGACTAAGGCACACCTACTAAATTAACACTGCTAGCAATTAACATCAGCATAAAGGAAATTGCAAAACAAAGTCTTAAGACCACTTGTAGATAAAACAAACCTTTCAAATCCACCACCTAAAATTTACCACTCTGATCAAAGTTACAGACTATATGCTGGTGTCCAGGTTTTTGCCCAAGTCAGAGGGGACACCAGCCCAGTCCCACGCTGGCCTGAGCAGCTCCGTTCCTGCCCAGTTCGACGCTGACTGGTGGGAAGGTGCTCTGCCCCACCACTGCTGCAGGCATCCAGAGCTGCACAGAGACAGAACTGCTTCTCCCTCTCCCACATCCACACCTGCTTCCTGGATTTAAATGTTTTCCCACAAGATAAAAGAGCTGGGAGCAGCTCGGTGCAGCCCAGCTCCTGCCACCCCTACCCTCTGGGCAAGAGGGCAGCATCCCTGCTCCCTCCCTGCACACCAGCCCTGGAAGGGGAAGATGGAGAACTTCTACCTGCTGCTGTCAAGAGGATCCTGCTATAATTTCCCTTTTCCTCTCCCCAGGAGGCCTGAGCAAAAGTGTGAACACCTAGGAGGTGTAGAGCCAGGCTAAAGGAGACAGAATTAACGTCCTCACAGCAAGGACCAAAGTCACCTTGATTTCCACATTTGGGGAAAGAAAAGTCCAAAAATTAAAAGAAATTCAAAAACAGGCCTGAAGCACAGCACAGTACTTCCATTTTTAGAAAGACTAATTCTGTCAGGTTTGAGTCACTATTTGTGCAGTTAGCCACACTGTCCTCTGCATCGTCCATTTGGCATGGGATTTCAACTATGCAACTGGCTTTGTTCAAATCTCATGCCTCTTCTCCAGCTCAATACGAAGAGATGAAAGAATGCAGGAAATTCAGCAGGAAGTTGACAGAAACCTCTGACAAAATTCACTTGTGTGTATTCTTTCACCGCTGTTAACTGCTGACCTAGACATACTGAGCACATGAACTAGTCCTGCGTCATTCTAATCGTCCATACCAGAAACACAATTTTAATTTCTCGTTCCAACATCTTACTAAATCCTATTTGGTATTTCTGTTCATCCTTAATCCGAAAAGGGCATGGCTTTGGCTAGAGTTCACTCAAGCCATCATCGTCTTGGACTTTATAACTCGCGTTACGAAACTGCAGCATTGCTGCTGCCCTGCCCACCCGCTGCAGCCTTCTCCCACTTCCCACCACCCACTCCCTCAGCTCTGGGGCAGATCCCACGTATGGGACTCTTGGACCATGCTTTCAGGTTAAAAATAAATAAAATTTTTAAAAAATCAACACACCCTCATTGCCAAAGTTTTCCTGGCAATGCTGTTAAAGGAAAGAAGACCTCCGCCGGTCCCTGGGTCTGGGCGTGGGACTAACAGCCTGGTACCTCTCATCCCTCTTGAACCACATCAGGCATCCCAGAGCCTGTCCTTGCACAAGTTCACCAGCACCCTCACCAGCAGCAGCATCTCTCCATCTTCCCAGACACCGTAAGGCAAAACCATCAAAGGTGAAGGTCCGCCTGAGGGACCCTCCACAGGCAACCCATCAAAAAGCGATCCAAACCCACCACTTTTCAAGGCATTAGTGGATCTTCAAAGCATGTTTACAACACCTTGACTTCCTTCAAGACATCCTCATTTAACTCAAGGGCTTTTTTCTATCTGAATTGGTTTCATAAGCAAGAGAAATCAAACAGTTCACTTATCCAGTGCCGGTTAATTGGCTGTGATGAAACACAAATTTTGTTTGACAACATTTGGCCATGAACGATAAACAGTCTTCAGAGAGAAAACACAGTATCTAGCACTTCATGCAGGGCACACCCAGCTGCGCGAAGCACAGACAACTCCATTTTTTTTCTTAAATTATTATTTTTTTAAAAAAGGAGGAAAAAACCCTGAGAAATCCTCCTTGTAGTATGGAATTATATGTTTTCAGAAGGCATTTAAAAACACCAGAAATTGCCTTAATGCTATCCAACTCCCTCCCAAAGATACATTTTATTTATTTAAACTATTTTTCTTACTTGTACCATGAACAGCAAGGAGTATCTAAGGAGCTGGCATGGCAAGCTTCTTCCAACTCATGGGTCAAATACAGCGTCACTATTAATCCTGTTGCTAAAATCACATAGACAATCCAAAAATGCTACTCTGACAGCTTTTAATACAAATACACTCACAGAACAGCTGTTAAACAGAGAAATTAAAAAATAACTGCCCCACAACAACAAAAACCCACCAGCACACAAAATAGGAACATGCTCTGGTGTCACCAAGAACTATTTAATACCTATCACAAAAAAATGAATGCGTAGTTTCAACTTCTAGCTTTCTACATTACGGTAAAGAGGAAAAAAAAAAAGGCAGAAAACCCCCAAAATGATAATGATACAGCTTTGCACAAAGAATTACAAACAGTATGTGTTGCGAATATAGAAGCACCACGATCATCAAAGTCATCTTCATAGTTTTGTAACACTGAAATAAGGAAAACTAAGACCAACAGTTTACAAAGAATTCAAGTAAGACGTGTATGTGTCAATAAAGAGGAAAAAACAACTTTTCAAAAGGATGAAGTCCTCTTCTATTTCTCTCCCTCGCACCTTTTGACACAAAGGCTGCAGTTTTCCATCGGCTCTGGTTAACACCGCAGTGGTTTGCTGTGCCAAGGGAGGGGTATTTAGTCTGGGGCAGCTCCAACTACAAATGGTATCTGCTCCACCAAAGAAAAGGTTGGTTATACCAGCAGCATGTATGTTATTAAATTATAACTAAGTATCAATCTACTTGCTGTTAGGCATGCTCACACAGTAAGACTGCATATGTGAACGTAAGAAACTTGAGCCATAACCTCATTTAGATATTTTGATGAGAATGAACTCTGACATAGCTCCATCTCTAGGAGAGTGCTATCCTGCCTTCCAAGGTTTCATTAAAAGGTCGGAGCTATTGGTAATACAATTTTATTGGTATACAAATACAAACCCAGTGATTCACCATTAATACAAACATAAACGTTTCTTGTTTCTGTAATATAAACATAAATGTTTATATCCCACTCATCACATCAGGGATCCCTTCTGCACATTCAACAGGGACATCATAAAATACTGTAAGAGCTGCTATGTATTGTGAGGGTGGGAAAGCTTTAAAAAAAGGGGAAAGAAAAAAGATAAGTTGGCCTAGGTCAGGTTAATGTTTGACAAGAACCACCAGGGAGGGCAGAGCTAGCAATTTGCTGTAGGCACTTTTCCTTCCTACTCAGCTCTGAAACACCGCAGAAATTCCCAAGAAAGCACTATATGCCTGGGCTTGCCACTGCTTCTCAGACAAATGAGCACAAATCCTTCACCACCGTTAGTCAAGACAAATTTCACAGTACTTTCTAAAAGAGCACAACATTAATTCCAGTGTCTCAGTCAAATGACAATGCAAGTAATTACATCCTGCTCTTTAGTTTTATCTGCCAGATTCCCCCTTCACCCCTCAAAACTGTATCAGGTTACCCAAGCATCAGCCAGCATCTTCTACTTGAGAAGCCACCACACCGAAAGGATGGATTAAAGAATTATAGCGATCATTCGTAACTTAGTAACACTAACTACTGAAAAAGACTTTGGGATCCTTTAGAACTAAAGAGACTAAAGAGGCTCTATAGGATAATGTTTCATTAAACAAGTTCAGATGAGAATTCAAGATTCAGCACAAGAAAGCAAGGACTACATTTTGACTAAGGTAGAAGTTAACACGCAGCAACTGCATTTTAGAAGCCAAGTTAAGGAGGAAATTCTAACTTCAGCAGTTGAAACATAGCTCATTCAAAACAAAATTTTAAGTCCGTTTCTAAAACATACTACTAAAATAGCTTAAAATTGTTTACACCTGGGAAGAATTTGCAAAACTGGTTTGATGTAATTTACTCAAGGGATCTGAAAAGATCCAAAATTATCCATTCTCTAAAACGTTGTATTGTTGTGCAAAAGTATTACACGGTAATGAAAACATCTGATTCCCCCCTCCCAATGATTAACCTTACACAGAAACAAAGTTCCCAGCTCTTCCTCATTGTAGAGAATGGAGCTGCTTACAAGACATCAACTTCAGTCTCTCCTTTTTGTCCTGTCTCTTGAGAAATCATAGAGAAATAGGGAAATCTAGGAAGTGACAGCACCACTCCCTGCTCTCTCCTCAGATACATGTCAATTCCTCCATCAACTGCCCCATTAACAAAGCACCAGCACCGGCAGACAGCAGAGATCCCACCAAGGAATGGCCTGACAGCTGTGTTACTGACTCTCAAGGAAAAGATATCCCCAAGGCTGAATGCTGCGACATGGCAAGGTCATAATCCACAGAAATTGTCATTTTCTGCACCAAGTCAGGACTCTGAGCCAGGTAAGGCAAAGGAGCCCCAACACACTCCCGTTACCGATATCCAAGCCTGAGCCAGCAGCAGTAAAGCTCGCTCCTGCTGTTCAGCCAAGCAGAATTTCAACTTTGCCTTCCCAAGTCTTTGCATTTCTATTTGCTTCACCTGGCTTAAAACCAAAACTACTTTCAGGGATACGAGGCCTTCTTAACCAAGGCAACGATATTCTTATTAACATCTGAAGCTCAAGCCCTGACATCCAACAGGTCAGGAGATAACAAAACCAAGCAGCACAGACTCGACCCAGAGCTCTGCCATCATAGGGAACACAATTTTGTTTCTCATGCAATTCTCAACTCAGCAAACTTCAGCCCAATCCAGCCTCACACTCAATGACATCCTCTCCTCACCCCTTCAACTCTCCAGCACTGCTAGATTCTGTAATTTGCACAGTGCAAAGACAGACCATCATGAACACAAAATTTTTACATGCTATCTTTTCGTGTCCACACAGGCTAACCAAAGCATATTCTAATACTGTTCTCCAACAATATTCTCCAGTTTAATTGAGCAGAAACTTAATAACCGAATTCCTGTGCCTACATGTTCTTCTGTTTAAACTTTGAAGCCAAGACAATTGGCGTTTAAATTTTATTAAGCAATAGTTATTCAGACATCCAACATTAATCTGACTATTATAGTTCTGACTTCCTCACACTAATTTACTTTCATAAAAGACATCATTACATTTGAGTGTTATGAACTCTATGGCATTAGGATTAAGAAAGGATTCACTTCACAGAAATTCTGATAAATATGCTCTGTATAAGATCTGAAACTGCAGACAATGTTTTAATGAGGTGCCCTCTAAAATGAAAGAGTGGAAAAGGCAAAAGTGAAAAACCACATTCATTTCAAGGTTCACATCCTTCTCCCATCTCAACAGAACTACAGAGAAAGCAGGGAGAGAAAAAGTTTATCAAATACATTACTGAGGTTTAACTGCCATTTCCTCCAGCCTTACTGAAAGATCATCTGTCTGCACTCTCTCACAAGACATTTATCTTGGACTTGCTTTTGTCAAAGTTCACACATCCTACTGTATAACATACTACAACAAACATCAGGGTCTGAGATAGTAACACTCTGCCACTGTATAAACCACGTAGGTCTTCTGTAACTGCTCACAGCAGCGAGGTCTCTTCCACATGGCAATGCTGCATAAACACCGATAGCATCTCTGCCTCTTCCCCTTGCTCTTTCAAGGAGCTTATTTTCTAAACACAGCTTTTATTTGATACATCTTCACAACACAAACATCAATAATAAAATATTTGGGGGCTATTAATACACCCTGTCCACAGCTCTACTTGGTACTTAGAGCAAAAGGCAATTTTTACAACTCAAGAGTGTAGCTTGGGTGCGATTCCGAGCCCCTGGCCCGGGGCAGATCTTCGACGCAGCTCCCACCCGCGTGCTGTGCGCCAGCCCCAAACCCCTCTCCTGGTTGTGCTGACACAGCCGTCTATTGGAGCTGGTTAAGCTGAATTAGGGAAATCTGTGCTGGTTCAAAATACTTATTTTGGGGGTAGGGCTATTTTTAAACACAGGTAAACCTGAATGCTCCATGGCCCCTGAAAGTCACATTGGCATTAGCGAGCAGGAATAAGCAACCTGTTTAAAACAAAATAAGGACTAAAAACCTCGAACAAATAAAAATACCCCCCAAGAAATCCACAAAAGTCTCATTATATTACTGCCTCTGCTTTCTGTATCAGTGTCATAGGTGGACTTTGTCTGCAGCTGCTGACAAGCAGGGAGGTTATGACTGATGAAATAGGAGCAGGAGGATGCTGGAGAGCACGTCAGCAGAGCAGCCAGAGAGAATGAACTTCACCACTTTGTGATTTAACTCTCTTCAGAGCCACGGGAAAACACTCAAGGTGTGCTACTCTGCCATTCTGTAGCACAACAAAGCAAACTATGTTTCTGGACTGTTAGGGCAACAGCCGAAGGGGGTGGAGGGGAAGCATCAAAAAGCCAACTGAGTTCATGCATGTCGGCATGTGAGTATCTTCTCAAACGTGACAGCTTGGGCTCTCACAGCACTAAGGGTCCCCATTACCAGTTACGGTATTTCCAGGATTGCCTTACATTTTGAAAACGAGAGTTCACAGACTTCTTAAAATCCACAGTTTTGAGTACCAGAAAAGAGAGAATAAGAATTTTAACTCTGATTCCCAATTTTCAGCCCTAACTTGCATGCAAAAAGTTACCAAATTAATAACCATTTGCCACCTATCTAAAATCTGCTATTAGTACTTGAATGACATGACAGCTCTGAAACCAGGGACACTTTCTGATCACTTAAAACTTTCTTTTTCCATTTAAGTATACTGAAGATGAGGAGAGCGTGTATTAGTTAAACTCTGGAAAAACCCATTAGGGAGAAGGAGTATTTAAGATTTGCAGACAAAGCAAAAAAAATTTGGAAGCAAGAGGAAGGGACCAGAACAATCTACAGAGGTAAGCTGAAATTCAGCAGGAAAGCCACAGCTTTGATGTGCAGTGCTTCCAAACAAACACTAGTCTAAATTGGAAAGTTTTAACCTTTCATCCTACCTATTAAATGCCACCTGTATTTTATAATCCCTGCGAGCAGACCGAGAAAATTATTAACATTTCAGCAGCCACTGAGTATCAAGACATTTAATATAGTATCAATTACTTCAGGAAAACAGATGATAAACATTAATTTAGCTATACAAACCCTTTTAATAAAGTGATGTTACCTTTTTTCACTACTAATGCCACTAAGTTGTTTGGGGATTGGGGTTTTTTTTTCCAAAGTTATTACAGCTTTTCTCACTTTTCTGGATATGGCCTTAAAACAAAAGTGATGCTATTCAAGGTCTATTATATTTAAGGACCAAAAGGAGACTGAGCCACCAAAGACACTGCGGACAGAACATGCCTTGGGCTGCTCCCGTGTCGCTGGCAGGGCAGCCAGCAATCAAACAGTGCCATTGTGGTCATCCCCACAGAGCACCGGCACCACTCGTGTGGTACCCACTGACATCCCAGGACCATGCCATTACGCCAGAGATGTCATAACTCCCAATAGTAATGATTACAAAGTATCTTCCACAGAAGATAAAGAATTTTCTGTCTATCCAGACCAAAAACTTAACTTCTGCATTTGATAAACTAGTAAAGGCATTGTGCAAGCTGGTTCTGAACTCCTGTTCCTAACATATTTTTAACTATAAGCTAAAAGACTTGACAGACATGGAACTGCAAAATGTAGAATCATAACATATATAATGTAAAGTCTGTGAAACTCAATGAATCTTGCCACTAGAGAATGAAGTTTTTTTTGTCAAATGCAGTTAAAAAAACCCACAGGCAACCTTGCAAAACCCTTGCCAAAATTCAGTTGAATTTCAAAACACTAAATGCAATAGGCCGTTCATACCAAGCCCCTCAGCATGTCAGTTTGTTACAAAGCTTAAACCTGGTAACGTCTCTTAACAGATAGAACTGTTTTCAAGTGCTACAGAAATTGCACAGTAAGATACACTTCTCATCGCTAAAGCTTCCAAGGATACGGTGGACTAAGTAGCTTCAACCAGTTTTGTCGTCTTTCTTAGACATTTGGCACGGATGGCAGCAACTCGTTGTTGGTTGAATTAATTGAATTCTACTAAGTACAAGCTAAGATTAATTTTTTTAAAGGTATGATTCACTATTCACTTACACATAATACTTTAAAAAAATATTAATGTTTAATGGATTAAAATAAATTGTATAAATGCAAAATACACTCCTGCTAGCAAGAAATCAACCCATTATACCAGCCAATGAGATCCAAATTTTGTTCTCTTAAAGAGAAAGGAAGGTTAAACCACACCCATTTTTTATCTTTAGTTTTCGAGTCTGTCGGTAAATCATGACTGAATGTATTTTAACATTCCTCTGAATAAATACCTGCTGGCACGTGCCACTAGGGGAGAGCAGGAGTGCCACACAGCAGATGCAAGTACCTGCGGTGACTGGTGCTCCCCTCTCCCTGCCCGTGCCCCCTGCCACACACACCACACTGCTCCTCTGCATCACCAGAGCAAACGGGAATCGGCTTTATCAAAAAAACCCCAAACAACAAAAACATCGACACAAGCTATTTGGGCTGATTAGGCACGTGAAGAGGACACCGTGAAAACATCTTTACATGTCAATTCAGCATGGATCTTGCTTCATGTGGCCATAAAAGGATGCAAGTTTTTCCTTAAAAAAAATTGGAGAAAAAAATCAAGAAAAAAAGTTATTTTTTAGACAGTTATTAGTGATTAACAAATTTAAGCTGAAAACTACTTGTTGAAACTCCTAGTAAAACATATTTCTGGTAATTATTGGCTAAGAATGCGTCACAACACAAACTTCTTACTTGTATTTTTTCCTCATTAAATATAATTGGTGCAGATATTTCAGCAGCAGTAATCATTGCTCCAAGAAAAACATTTTCACCCTTTGTCTTTTAAAGGCTATCTACACCATAGCTTTCACCGTGTCAGATCAACATTTTAATATGATATTAGTATACCCTATAGGTATTGTAAGGACAAAATAAAATACAGTGGTTCCAAAACTTCACCAGGCAATTTAAAATAGTATAACAAGGAGGTACAGTGACCATACTGCCTTCCACCCACAGCCAGCATGGATTGCAGCAGCTGCAATCCACCACGAGTCACTGACATACAAACCACACATGAACTGGAAGATTTAATAGTAGATCTCAAACAAACAGAAAACCCCACCAGCAGCAGCTCCCCACCCACCCAAATATACAAAACCCTACTCAAATCACACAAACAAAACTACCAGTAAGCTCTTTTCCATACAGGACCACCCAGCACATCAAAAAAAGACATGAGATAGGAAAAATATCAGTCCATTTCATCTCATCTTAGCCAATCGTTATGCTTCAAGGCCCTTGAAGTTACAAGAACAAAATACTATTAAGACACCTTTGTAAAATGAAGCATTTTTCAACCAGAGCAACTTCCATTAGGCTGCTGTTCTTATTTATGCCGAAACACAGTACAACTTGCTAAATTCAATTTACAACATGTTCCTCCACTAAATCCTTTAACCCATTTCTCCATATTTAATGTTCCTGAAATTTTAATCTTAATGGCTCAATTTTTCAGATTTGGACTTTGACCAAATTTTTTTTTAATTACCTTTAAATAAGGAAATGCTTATGCTAATAGTAATAGAACACTGGAAAATTAAACTGGCAGATTTCTCATTTTTTTCCCCCCAGAAACTCTGGTTATTCCTCTGCCCACAAAATACACAACATCACACAAAAACTAAATTCCTATTTTGATGTGGCTTTTTTGGTTTGCTTTTACGCTGCCTTATAGGAAAAATAGAATCATAGAATCGTTTAGGTTGGAAAAGACCTTTAAGATCATCCAGTGCATTTATTCCTCTTGAACAGAGTTGCTGGTGACTTTGACAAATGCCAAAAAATAGCCAGCATCTCTTCATACATTATTTTTATCTTCTATATAGCATGTGCTAGGGAATACATTTAAATATTTTGGGGTCCTTCGCAGTGTGTCTGTGTTCGCCGAACTCTGATCAAACACAAGAATGTTTGTGCCAGGTCCTGATGGAGAAAGGGGACAGCGGCCCCAGCCAGCCGGCCAGCAAGCCCCTTAAGAGAGCTGAGGAAGCTTATGAGGAGATGATGAAGAAGGCAGAGATGATGCAAAAGCAGCAGGTCCATCCAGCAGGCACAGCCAGCTGTTCCCTACAGAAGTCCAATCATTAACACAGCACCACCAAGCCCACCACTAAACCATGGCCCTCAGTGCCACATCTACACAGCTTTTAAATCCCTCCAGGGATGGTGACAACACCACCTCCCTGGCCACCCGGGCACCCCAGGGGCTCATGCCCAGCCAGCCCTCAGCCAGCCCCCCAGGCCCTTTCCCACCGGGCAGCTTCCCAGTAGTACAAAGCTGTACAATTATGATCATCTATTGAGCTTTTGTAGTAATGTTAGCATAGGTGGTGACGTCCATGGAAGTACACATTTAGTATTTTGAAGCGTAACTTATATATACTGCAAACATCCAATACACATACTGAACATTCATTTAAAAACAGACACTTGCAACAGGATCACACTAAGGAAAGTGCATTCTACATTTCTGACTGTTCTACACAGCCCTGAAGCACGAGGAGCGGGGGAAAGCACTGAATATAACTGCCTTCGAGGGTGAACACAGCTATCACAACTTGTTCCCAGGTTTTGTGATGCTGGAGGACCAGTTACACTAACATTGCCTTATAAGGCTCCAGGGTCCTTACACATTTATCTGTAACTACGTGTCTATCTATGGGTAGGTGCCTACTACCTCAGGATCTACACACTAAATGCAGCCAGAAGAGGCACAAAACATCTGCTCAGTTCTCCTCTTATTTGGTTTCTATATTTGAAACACACTTCCATGTTTCACATCACTGCCTGATGACAGATCACAATTCAACCCTCAAAGTAAAGGTTCACATGTAGCTGCTACGCTTCAGTGAAAAAGCAGGGCAGAGAGACTGCTCAATGGTGTGACACTTCAGCAAGAACCAAAACTGTTGAGGGAAGTATCTAATATGGAAGAATTTACCTTGGTGAAATCTCAGAACCTGAACTAAGGACAACTTCAAACAATCCTTCCTGTCTGAAGAGTACTTTTCAACTGGTTAATGGTTCTAAACGCTATTTTCCCAATGTTTGGTTCTAAAAATTAAACACGCTTTTTTTCTTAGAATTGGAAAATGCATGTAAATAAAATGATGTATGAACCAACTACAGTGAGATGACCAACGACTTGCCTCCATTTCCAGGAGATTACAAAGTTAGAGCGTACCTAAACCTGGGTGCCTTCTCATTTTAACACCATATACAGTAAAAATCACAGAATATCAAAAGCACCATGTTTAGGGATCCACTTTGGTTTGACACATTCTCTGATGCTATTCCCAATGCCAGTCACCCCTGAGAGCTTCAGGAGCAGCACACACATTTCCAGGGTTTGCTTCTGCCCCTCCACAAATAAGCCACTAAATTTACAAGCTGAGGGAAGTTTGGAGTCCAGTCCAAAAGACAAGCATCTTAGAGCTGCTCTTGGAAACTGCAGATAAAGGGAAAAACATCAATCCTCTACCAGAAGACAAACACAGCGCTAACACTGAAGAGAACCGCACCATTATTCTGGCCTGTTGTCTACTAGATCTATTCTTTATGTCCCCAGTGTAGCACTGGGGATAAACAGCAAGAAACTGCTGTAAGGCTGCAGAGGAGTACACCTATCCACAGGGAGAGATCTGGAATGATAAAAAGTGTCTCTCCTGAAAAATACAATCATTACAGGGTTACAGTATTAGTAAAAGTACACTCTGTATTTAACTATAAAACATGGCAAGCAACACATTTAAGTAAATTATCAGTAAATGTTATGACACAAAAGCTAAGATGAACTGTTAAAAAAAAAAATATCAATAGAAGGCCGCTGTGAGCTGTCTAGTGAGGTATTGCTGGGACTGAGTACCACAGCTCAATAGAAAGGAGTGCAGGAAAACTTTTCTTAACGAGCTGTTAACAGAAGGAAATTAGTTCAAGACTTCAGGGCAAGAACTTCTCTTATTCAATGTTTGTACAGTACTGAGCAGGAGATATTTTTTTCCTTTTTTTCCTGTTGGTACCTGGTGCTACTGCCAGTTAATAAACCAGGTTTTACAGTCATCAGCAAGAATTAATGAATCAAGTAAGAACAAGAGAAATGACAACTTGAGGAACTACAAGCTAACGCACTCGGGGAGAAAATACAGATCGCTACACTAGGGAAAAGAGAGTTTTGAAACACGAAGTTGGAGAAAGGAATTTGGAAAGTAGTAAGAATTTGAGAGCCTGGGGAGATGGCAGACACCAAATTAGACACGAGTGCATGAGACAAACAATATCACAGCTACAGGGAAAATGGAATTTTGGACGGCACGTACGAAGCTGGCACAGAACCAGACAAGGAAGCAAGCTGTGCTACGCTGCAGCTATGTGCTGTGCTAGGCACCCCTACAAAAGTCATACACAACACCAGATTTTCATTTCAGAGAGCAGATACAATTATTCAAAATGGGAAACCTTAATTCAACAGGAGTACGTACATGTAGTTCAAGTATCTAGGAAAAGAATAAATCTGGATTCCCATCGGCCAAAAATATACAGTAAGAGAGAGAACAGAACTACTATAAAAAAATCAGACTGACTAAACTTACGAGAAAAGCTTTATGACAGGAAGGAGCACAAGCCTGTGCAGTTACACTTCCTAAGCAGCGATAGAACCCCTATCATTTCACAAGCTGGAGAGCATCTTGTTAGTCATTAGTAACAGCAGAGAAGGAACAATTCTGCAAGAGAAGTGTAACTGCCAGGTAAGTTCCTTCATCCTTAGTTCTGCAATTCTATGAACTTGATTTCTTATCTTAACACAGTTAGCAGTATATTTTTACATACATCTAACCCTGCTCTATCTAAATGTAATCTGTTATAGTTTCCCCAACTCATTTCCAGGCAGTCCTCCTTCATCCTTCAGCCTCTCCATCTCCCCACAATTTAGAGCATTCTTTCCTCAATGCATAGTGAAGATGACATCAACATCGCTTCTTTTTTGATACAAACTCTCAGACAGACATTAAAATCAAATGACAAGGAAGACAGGTGGACTCAAGTTTAGTTATTTCTTAGCCTCTGTTGAAGGTAACTGTGAGACTGTAGGAACATGAGAGAAAGGAAATACACCTGTAGAACAAACCACATGTGAGTAACAATTTGAAATTACGTGGCCAAGAACAATTACTGCAGCAGAAAAAAGACCTCAGAGTCACTATAATCTCAAGACTATTCCTACATCCTCAGACAGGTATACCCCAAACGCGACACTGCGTGACTAACCTTCCTCTCAGCTCTACATGCACATTGCTGCTGCTCGAGGCAGCCTCTTGAAAGATGCTTGTATGTTTTTTATATGCCCAACAAAGGCAAAATCTGCCTATAGGACAGGTGCTGATTTCTCGTCTCAAGATTCAGCCTCAGACATGGGTATCATGGGTTAATATTTCTACCCTCAACCCTGCAGACTCCTGTCGATCTGGAGCAAAGAGTAAGAGCAGTAATAATTAAAAAGCTCACAAAACAAGAGGATGAGCAGGAAGGCAGGCATCAGAAGCAGATATGAGCTGTTATGGCAACTCTCATTACAAACACTGAAAATAGGTGTGGAGGGACAGCAGTTTCACCATTACTTGGTCACAGAGTCCCCTGTCTACTTTAAAAGATGCTGTGAACTGCTCTCTGTCAGTAACGCACAAGTCATGTATGTCTTTAGTCATATCCAACATCCAGGAGCAACCACAGTGGAAAACTAAGTGCAGCAGAACATCCTTGCCAGCTGTGAGCTAGCAAAGGAAGCAGGAACTAGCACATACGTGCCCACTTATCTACCAACTGTAAAGTCAGGGCAACTTTCTGCTGCGACTGTTTCTCTACAAAACCTGAACACCACAAAGTGTATGGCTTTTGCAGATAAAAGTATCCAGCATCTTTTTATAAAACAGTTGGGTCATAACCATGCAAAAGCACTTGCACATTCCAGCTTACTGAAAAAGACAACCTAGGAATCCAACTAACATTTCCGTGAAGTTTTATCATGTTTTATCAAGCTCAGAGAATTAGAACTGGGAAGAATGCAAACCGCACAAATATGAACTATTTTTTTTTGGTTGCAGTGTGCCTTCTTGCACAAAAACCTACCCCAGAGGCTCAGTCTTGCTCACTCAGTGTTTTGAGACATAGGATAAAAGTCATAAAATGAGAACTGCAGAGATGCTTAAAGGAAATATCAGGGACCTGAAACTGGTTTTGAGACTAGAGTTTAAATTTACTATTTTCTTTCATCATTGCTAAAACTGTTCAACAGAGGAGAGCTTGATCTTGCACAAAGCTGCAAATATACGGTATAGCAGTTAGGAAATCATAAAAACTAGTGCTGATATTAATCAAGCCAAGATATTAACAATGCCAAAGGGTAGAATTTTTTTCTTGTTATTGACCAACAAGAAAAAACGATTACCATTACAAGCCACTGTATAACTACAGTATAACACCCATACACAGTACCTATACCACACCTTGCTGGGGCAGACGACACAACCGGACCACTGTGAGTTTAATAATGTTCCTCTCATTAGAGGAGATAACAAAATGAGAAATCAAGTGTACAATCACTCCCCTCCAAAGCCTTGACTAGACCCAATTTCACAATAACGCCCCTGGGCTGGAAAACACTGTGTTCCAGTGACTTAAAGAGAAGTACTCAGAAGTTGTAAAGAAATGTAAGGAACCAGAAACATACCCATGAGAATTCAGCTGCCAGAAGAGAGCTGGCAATAAGGTGACAAATAAAAGCACAGACTTGAGCAGAACAAGTTGATTTCAAAGACTACTGATGCTGAGTAAGTGCCTGTTCAGCTCACACAGACGCAAGCAGGAGGTCTGACCGACATCAGTGGAAGGAAACGCAAACATTTAAAACCATCAGTCTTCGTAAGTAAATAATCAAACAAGACCGCAGTAAGTTGAGGAGACAGGCTTTGTGAAACAGAGGGGTCCCCACCTGCGAGGTGGCGCTCTCTTCTCATCAGTACATCACCTTTTCAGGCCGAATTTGAGGTACGGGTATAAGCACTCCGTTTTCCCCCAAAATGACGTTAATCACTTTCTCATTTCAAGAAGTGAATGGAAGACACAGGGACTGAAAGCACCGATACGGGCATTACACATCCCAACACTTCCTTGCTTCGTTTTGTTCATTGGAAAAAGGAAAAGAACGACTAACCCACTGATCAGCCCAGGTCAAAGAAACGTCAAGCAAATGCTCTTATGATTACAAATTATAACACAACCCTCATCAGGGACGATGCTTTACATAACAACTATCCAGTCACCTGCGAGGAGGATGTGACTGTGACCCCGGAGTCTGCCCTCCCCTGACCTTCGGCAGCACCCACCGGAGCCACCTCCCGTGGCCGCCGCAGCACCAGCAGCACCCAGCCCTGCCCTCCCCATCCCCAGAGCAGCTCCGGGCCTAAAGCACTGACAGCAAAGGGGAAGGAACAAAGCCCTGACGTCAATTACTGGGAAAGGATTAAACCCATCGGCTAAGAGAGGGGAAGGCACCGGCCCCACCGGCCCCCAGATGCACCCCGGGTGCCCGCTCCCAGGGTTCCGGCTCTCAGACGGGAGGGCCGGGCCGGGGGGACCGGGGCCCGACACAGCCACCCACCGCCGGTCCCGCAGCTCCTCTCGGCGCGTCCCTCGCCCCGTCCGTCTGCGGGGAAACGCCGCAGCTCCGCCGCTGGAAACAGGAGATGCGCCACGAACCGGCCCGTCCCAGGCGCCCGGCGGGCCGGGGCCGCGCAGGTAGCGCTGGCGGGGGGAGGCGGGCTGCGGCCGGGCAGGGACGGCGGGGCGGGCCAGGAAAGCTCCCGAGAAGTGAGCCGGGGGGGAGGGGGGGGAGGGGGGGCGGGGGGAGGGGACGTTGGCCGCACCGGGATCCCGCCCTTCCCCCGCCGGCGGGGGTGCCAGTCTCGGCGGGAGGGCCTATCCCCGCGGCGGGCCCCGGCGCGTCCCCACCCCCGGCCGCGTCTCACCTCCGTTCGCCGCTCCGCTAGGCCCGGACCATTTCCTGGCTGCCGCCACCGGCCCGCCGGGCGGGGAAGGGGGGGGGGGGGGGGGGAGGGCGGGGAACGAAGAGGCCTGAGGGAGCGGGGCGCCGCCGCCGAGCGCCCGGGGAGCGCAGGGGCAGGCCCGGCCGGGACGAGGCCCGGGGAGAGGGGGGCGGGGGGGGCGCGGGCTCACAGGCGGGAGGTGGCGACGGCGGCTCCCCAGGGGTCCCGCCGCTCCATCGCGGGCCGGGGCCGCGCTGGCTGCGAGGCGAGATCGGCGAGGGCCGGCGACGTCGGCTTGGGCAGCCCTCGGCCCCTCGCCCGGCTCCGGCCTCCCTCCTCCCTCCGCCCGTCCTGCCGGGCCGCGGCTCCTCCCGCAGCCGGGCACTGGCGCTACCCGACAGCCCCCGCGCCGCCGCAGCCCCAGCCGCCGCTCACGTGACCCACCCACCGGGTGGGGGGGACTCCCGCGAGCACGCGACCCCCGCGGGGCGGGGCAGCTCGTCACGTGGCCGCCCCTGAAGCGCGCTCCCGCCCGCGGCGCCCTCTGCCGGCCTCGCTCGCGCCCGCTAACGTCGGTTAAAACCCCGTCACTTTCGCAGGCGATTAAATATCCACACGTAAATACCGCGCTCCCGCACTGCGGCGCTCCCTGCGCCCGCCAGCCGCTGGGCCCGCGCCCTTCTGACGGGCCACCTCCTACTGGAAGGTGAACTCCCGCACGGCAGAGCCGTGCCCGGCGCGGCCCCGGCCCCGCCGCCTGCCCGGGCACGCAGGGCCAGGCCTGAGCTCTTCTGCCCGCTGCTCCGCTCCCCGGCGGCGTTCGGGGTGGGCCCGACCCCCGGCAACGGGCACGGCCCCCCCGGGCTGCCCCCCGCACCCGCCAGGATACGAACCCCCCGGCAGCGGCTTGAACAAGCATCTCCAACAGAAGCTCGTTTTGAAAAAACTTATAACTAGGCTATGTAAACCTTTTTTAATTTAAACAAAAACCACTTCTTCCACATAAACTGATTCTGAAAGGCACTGGAGCATGGTTCTACCGGGAGCTCGGCTGTTACCAAGTAATACTTTTTGAATGGCTTGAAATACCTGAGTCAAGTGCAGCAGAACAGTGAAAACACACCGACTTTTTTTTTTCCCCCATAAGTGTAACAGACTCCAGAACCTAAATCCTCTTTTAAAAAGTCTCTGATACTATGATTGCAGAGACCCTTCAAAGAAAAATTATGTAAAAAGTCATAATAAAAGTTTTAAATCTAGAGCCAATCTGAAGCAGTTCATAGCTACTCTAACTGGTAGTGAAATCTAATGTTTGTGGTGATGCTGAAATCCCACCAATGACACAACAAAGGCAATCAAATTGGGGTGGAGCCCCAACCTACCTGAAAATTAAACGCACATATAAGTTCCCTTCTCTATAAAGGGAAGGAAAGGCACAGGCAGCTTCTCTAGGAAAGTAACACAGTACTGTAAATAACAGAAAATAACAAAAATACACTGTTCCTATCCGTTTCAATGATGTTTTTAGAATTACATTCTGCCAGTGACACTTCTGATACATCAAATTTCCAAAATCAAACATGTCCTGGTATTATGTTTTTTTATTACACCCCTCCCTCCCCTTACACATCTCGAGTAACGAAATCAGGTTGCGAAGATCTGCCTCAGCCACAACTGGTGTCTCAGTGTCTGGTTAAAGGCAGAGCTTAAATAAATATAATTTCATAAAGCAAATTAAACCCATGGGGCTAAGGTATGTTGAATCGTTTCTTTATAAATCAAATCCATTTGCTAGCAAAAGTCCTATTTATTAAGCACTCCTCCCTAAAAAAAAATAAAATCTATCTATCAATCCACAACAGACTGTGTAATGCAATTTCATTGAGGGCACCCAAAAACCTGTTTCTGACTGACAGATGTTTGATTTAATAAAGACCCAGACTAGAAGATCAAGTTATCTCTCCCTTCCTCTGCTCTCCCACCGGTTCGGTTCCCAGCGTTTCTCCTTGAAATGTGATGCCTTTACCTGAGGCTGTTTTTCTACCAGCCCACATCAATTGCTTCCCTTCAATTAGCAACGGCAGCTGTACTTGTAATTGGAAGGATTAAATTGAGGCTGTTCAGAGCTACACAAGCCTTGTGTAACTGCTTAGCAAATATAACAATTTCTGGTTAAAAATTAATGATCTTTTCAACTTAACCTAGAGCTTTGGAAGACAGTAATTAAAGAACTACCTTTCCCATTGAAAAAAAAATTTGAATCAAAAGCATCCACTCAGATACAAGGATGTGATCTAGTGAAAGATGAACTGGTAAGGATCAACAGGCTGGTGGGTTTTACTCTGTAAAATAAGAATACATAGAGACAAAGTAAACAGGGAAATTAAAAAAACCAACAAAATACTGTATTTGAAATTAAACACATTTTAAACAAATAAGGGTAGAGGGACTTCAGCAGTTGGCAGTACCAGACACACAGTGAACGCAGTAAGCCACCTCTTTGAATCTCTGCTCATGAGCCAACATCAGCCCAGAAGTTGAATTAAGGTCTCCTTAATATCACCTGTAATTACGTTATCTTATCCCAGCTCCTGCTGACACAACCGAACATACACAAGCATGTCCTTTTGTCTCTGTGAATGGACCCAATTTGTCCGACTGTAGACACCAAAGGTAAACAGATTATGAAAGGACCAACCCTCTGATTTTAATGACTGGCTTTAGTACTTAGTAATTGTCTAACAAACCTCTCTTTTTCTTGGCAACTTAATGGGTAGAAGTAATACACTTGTGTGGAGCACTTCTGATGGAACACCTACACTCAAACACCAATAACATTAAAGAAATGAATGTACAACATGGTCTGAGCAGGATGGCAGAGGCACACAGCAGAGACATGATCCCCATCCCCCCGCTTCTGAATAGCCCTCACACCCACACTGGTGCTGCCCTGCTCAGCATTGACTGAACTAACACCTGTATTTTTTGTAGGATGGGACCACCACCCAGAAGAGCTCCACATCCCTCTTCAACCATCCCCATTCAACAAAGAGGTTGCTGACAGCAAGCTTACCGCCACACCTGCGTCGGGCATCACGCATGGCTTGCTGGAACTGCCCAGACAGCCCTAAACCCTTCACTATAACGCCCTCTAATCCAAAGGGCTTACACACGCTTAGCTCTGGCAGTGCCCAAGGCCAGGCTGGACAGGGCTGGGGGCAGCCTGGGCTAGTGGCAGGTGTCCCTGCCTGTGGCAGGGGGGTGGAACTAGATGATCTTTAAGGTCCCTTCCAACCCAAACCGTTCTACGATTAGCTACTATGATATCACTTACATTTGGGTTTGCAGTAAGCATGAACTTGGCAATTACCGTTTAATAATTTATTAACTTTTCCCATTAAATGGTACATTTACTCAAAAAGACTTAAAACCATTTGCTGGTAATTTTATTTGCAGTCTGCAGTGTGTTCTGTAAAACACAGTAATGATTACAGACTAAAACACACAACATACATTTTCAAACATTTAAATAAGCACAGTTTATTCAAAAGTAATTCTACACACTACTTTTTCCATAAAAATATAAAAAATAGTTTAGTTACTATATTTTACCTAAACCAAGATATTTAGGAATTCTTCCACATGTGATGTCCCCTCCCCAAAAAAGGGCACTCCAACAATAAGAAGTTTAGGAGACTGCCATCACAAATCAGAATACTAATGCCAACTGTTTCAATCCACCAAAAGAACAAATAACTTCAAATTTGCAACCAGCAATACTTGAACTGCCATATGTTTGGAATTTGCCTTTTTTTTTTTTTTTTTTTTTTTTTGGCACTAACTTGCTTCTCCCATGCCAGATTTTCACAGACACATACACACTATTACATAAAAATAATGGAGTGATGATACTGCAGACCATAATGCCAGCCACCATGTGGCCAACAACATGGATTGGTATATCTTGCATTACACAACAATTTTTTGCAAAAATATCAAAAGGGAAACACTTTCCTTTGGGGCCTCTATTTAAAAGCAACTCCTTTTCTTACTGAGTGTCCAGTGAAATAACCTTTTCTCCCATCTCCTCGAAAATAGTGCCCATCTTTGTTTGTTACTACTATATCTCTGGTTTCACTGACCATGTTCTGTATGGAAAGCTAATGGAGTGCTGAAAAACACCCACTCAAGCCCTTCTCTCACTAGGATACATTTAATTTACAAAAAAAGGCACAAAGATGAAACTCCTAAGCAGCATCAGTCATAATTCTTTCACTGTGCACTGCTCCTCTTCCTTACACAGACACTGCTGCAAGAGACACTCTGTGTCTCAGAAAATACTATAAATACATGAGCTAAGGAAACAAGCGAGTTGAAAAGACTAAAGCCTCTGTACAGTACAAGTAATATATTGATCATTAACAAATTAACACTATTTAAAGTTCTATGTTGTAGTTAAGACTCAACCTGGAAGCATCAGGAAAAGCCATCAGAGAAAAAGCTCAGCAGCATATAATACATTTGTTAACAGTGAGATAGAAGGCCCTCTGTGTGCAACATTGTGCATTCAATTTCAACAATGACAGTGCTCTACAGCCAGCAGTGTAAAACTTTTGCTTCTAATAGCTTAGAGGATTTTCTAAATGTAAATGAAGCTGTCATAAACATAGTAGCATATGATGCACAGCATGATCTGCAATAAAAAGCTTTTGCTTTCCAGCATGTAAACATCCAGGTTACTGGACCTTAGCTCATATAAACAAATCTGATGATAGATTTTTGAACTAAAAAAGTAAAATTTTCCATAAAAGGATAAACCACAAAAATACTCTTTCAGTAAGTCTCATGTGCCATTTAATGCCTTTCATGTCCTATGAACAACTATGCAAAACATTTAGAAAGTTTTAGCAGTAGAAATGTTGACCATTTAAACTGTTTGGCAATCATGTGCTCAAAACATCTTTGAAGAGTGTTATCATCACTGAACAACAGTTCTACACTGTACCGCACTATTTCTTCTTCTTTTTCTTTGGTGGCTCATCATCAGAACTACTGTCTGTGCTACTGCTGCTACTGCTGGAGGAACTAGAATCCGATTCAAACTCTGAAGAGGAAGAAGTACTACTCGAGGATGGAGAAGAGGAGGAAGTAGAAGAGCTCTCATCACTGTCACTATCGTCAGAAGAAGAAGAGGTAGAAGAATCTTCGCTGTCAGATGAGGAATCACTAGCCGAACTGGCACTGCTACTGCTGCTGGAACTGGTCACGCTTTTAGATCTGAAAGAAAAGATATACACAGATGAGAACAGGTCTGCTAAAGAAAGCATTCATTACACAGCATTCTGCTGTGTTACGATCCAAAGGTCCAATTATCTGGCCTGAAAATTTCCAGGCCTGACAATTTAAGACAAAGTCCTGTGCCCGCCCACCCACTCCACCCCTCCAATTCTGAACAAATGCATTTTGGCTATTTGAGCAATGGCAGAGTGACACCATGTACATGAAGTAAGCCAAAAGAAGACTACAGAAAAGGTTACGGTTGAAAGCTGGCAAGGATCTTGTTCAGAGTAATGACGAGTGTCTTTACTGGCCTGGCTAAACAGAAGAACAAGGATGCAGGAGAAGTAGGATTGTCCTGTACAGCTAAAACCTTGGGGAAAATTAACAAAAATCAGTTCCCTGGCACACTACTGTAATAAGAAGTGAAATTTTGGCAATGTAACAGTTGGTGGAAGTTTCATCAGTGATTTCACAAATGTCAGAATTGTACTCATCGGAAACTGTTCTTAGATTACTCCTGGCAAAAGAACCCAAATTACCTGCCACTACAAGATGCTTATGCTTTCAAGGTGGAAGAGAAAGGGTGGAAGCAGTCCAAGATAAAGACAGAATTATGAACGCAAAGTGGATTTCTGTTATCCTCTCATCCCCACCTCCCCGCCATGTTTAGCCCTTAGTGAGACTGTTCTCAAGATCAACATCTCTAAGTAAGGCAATATGAATTCCAAGAAAGTACAGTTAAGTTCTCCCATAGATCTTCCTCCAAATGAAGTGTAAAGGTACTAATTCACCTCTCTTCCCACCAAGTCAACCAAACAGCATGCAAAAGTGCTAGATATAGTAATGCAGAATCTTCTTTCCATTAGAAAAATCAATGTAGTAGTTTTTATCAGATGGTTTGGTTCAATAGAACGACTCAGGAAATGCCTGTGTTAAGACTGTTAGAGAGTAATGTTTTTTCACCGTATCAGCCACGGTCACAATCAGCTGAGAGTTGTGGATGCATGTGTTAATCCATGAACCACTGAAGTTTTCATAATACATCTGTAATATGTTATCTCCATGTGTGCAGACACAATGGCTGTTTATTAAAGAGAAATCCGTAAGGGCTGGTTAAATACAGATTTACTGTTTGTGGAAAAACTACTGTTAAGATGTGGGGGGTGAGAGTAGCAGTTTCAATCTAAAGTTTCATTAGATGTGCAGAGCCATTCATAGGGGCAGGGAACAGTCAGAGGATCCCCTGAATGATAGCTTTGACTGAACTTTATTTTCCTAACAAGGTTTCACAGAATCCCTAGAAGCAGTCTATGGACCTCCAATACTTAAGTTATGATCTGAAACCACTCAACAGAAACATCACAATGTAACACTTAATACCGCTTCTCTAAGAGGAAAGCAATAGCTAGATCTATGACAGAAGAAACAAGCAGATACTTGTTTTCATACATGGTCTGTTGGTAGCAAGTAAAAATCACCTACTTCACCTTGTCCTAGTTAGGTAACTTGACAATCCAGATCCTATAGATCAGTAGATCTAAGATTTTTGGGTCTACTACACCCCTGTAAAGGTACAAAATTTCTCCAGCAGACAAAGTTTTATTCTCCTCAAAACAACTTTTCAACTGTTAATATCTTTTTTGATTCTATGCACCAACTGTGGAACTGCTACATTTTGTAATACATGCTATCACCCTCCCCTGAGACTTTTTGTCCTTTCTAATTCTACTGGAATCATCTCACAGCCCCAGGGGATTTTAAACATGCTACTTAAATCGAATCTACAGTCTTGGGCACAGTCACAGCTGAGTGCCTGAAGAAACAGGTGAATTAAGACAGGGTTCTGTCCTTCAGACAGGTAGATTTATGTGTGATCCAAGAATGAAACAGGCTTTCAATAACCAAAGCATGCTGTATGGGAACGTTGAAGTCAACATGCACCCAGAAGACAGCTCTGGGTCACCTGAGGTCGCAAGATTGTACAACAGCTCTTTTGCCTGTTCCTGTTTTTCTGGTTAAGCCTGTAGCTTGCTTATTACTGTTTATATCAAAACAAACATACACTATGTAAAAGGTTAGTGCTCACTTCTGCCAGAACCCTAACTTTTGCGTTTTTTAAAAAACATCTGAAACTCATATTCAACGGTAACCTTTTGCTAAATTTTCTGCATTTAATTCTTCCTGTATCTTAATAAAAAAATATAAATAGCATAAAATAGGGAATGTATACTGACAGTTTTGGTGCTTGCATAAAACCAGGATAAAAATTCAAACCTAGAAGACTTTTAAAATTTGAAGGGAAAAAGTGACCAAACCACCCCAATCTCCATAAATCCTTTTGCTCTTTTCATTTTTGCATTTGTTTAGAGCACGAATACTCTGAAAATCATTATACTCTCTGAACATCATAAGTAGAAGACTGCACCCTATGAAAAAGCTGAGGCAGGAAGAGGTCTGAACTACACTGTTTAAAAATCAGTTAATTTATGATCTCGCTAATCTTAAGTAACTCCCAACAATAAATGGACGCTACTGAGAAAGGAGCCTTTGATAAAACACATTCTGATAGCAGAACTGAGAGACTTGGCAAGAAGCATTCCAATAAAGCCACATTCTACACGACAGACTAAAATAAAGTTGTGTTTTAAAAAACTGCTGTGGTTTATTTAATGACTTCCACACAAAGCAAAAGGCCTAGTCATAAAAGCTTCCAAAACCTGTTTTTAGAAGATCAGATTTAGAGACAGAAAACAGCTAAATGTGAATAGATAAATGAGGCTATTACTATACAGACATCCTTCATAAGTAAAACTCACAACATTAGCAGGAGTATTACAGCCTGAATTCTAGCTGTTCCTGAACCATTTTTGCAAATGCCCAAGCAAACATTAATGTGAAGTGATGTAGAAATAATGTCAAAAAGAGTTCTTGGCTCAAAGAACCTTGGCAGGGGGAGGTTTACTTCCTGGATTTTGGTTTGGTCTGGGATCAAGAGCTTTTTGTTTGGTTTTGGGGTTGGGTGACTTTGGGGTTTTTTTTTTAGATGCTTTATTTAATTCTCTAGACGAAGCTTGAGAGACAGACAGCTGCTATGAGAAGGGAATGAAAACAACAAAAGGAAGAGCAAGACGGGTAGGTGGAGCAATCACAGACTAGAAAACAGTATGCCATTCTTACACAATTGTTTAAACTACACACTACAAACTGAGGCAGAAATGGGAAGATTTTTGTTATTAAAACAAGATCACAAAGATAGGACAATCAGTAGGGACAAAAGCAAAGGACAAAGAATTTAGACTTTTTCGACAGGGAAGAGCAGAAATTCTCCAGATATTTCTCATACAAATGCCTGTAACAGGCTAAAGTCAGTAAAATCAAAACTGTATTTGCAGTGCTGACCTTCCCTACACACCCCTTCCAAACTGCCTGCTGCAATACCCAGTGCAAGATCACACACAAACAGCTGCACAATTTGTCATCATTCCCCACATACCTTTTTTTCTTGGCCTTCCTTTCTGCAGTACTTTCTCCAGTGCTAATTAAGGCGGGGGGGGGGGGGGGGGGGGGGGGAAACAACGGCTTTGATTAATACAACAGGAAAACTAAATAAATAGCAGCACAGTAGAACTGTGTTTAATATTAGAACACTGGTATCCCACTGACAGAGAGCCACACTGCCCAAAGTTCATTTGGCATCTATTTTCAGTCACTATTCCAACCAGAAAAACAATACTTACAAATCAGGAAAGGAAAAATAACAAAAGAGCAGCAATTCACCTCTAATTTTCTGTGTTAATTATGATTTTCTCTTCTTTATTCTTTACTTCATATTACACAGACAACAACATTTTGGGATGGGAAATGCATAGGAGAAAAGGATGCAAAAAAGTTCTGCATAACCATATTTAGCAATAACCAAATTGACTGAAACAAAGGGTAAAACACTGAATTAATCTGTAGTTTTAATATGCATTTCAAGCACAAAAAGACACAGATCTACTTATATTGATGCTTTCCAGCTATTTACCTTTCAGATTCCCATGTGTTCATGTAATCACAAAGTTTTAGTAGTAAATGACACAGAAGAAAGTTTCTTTTAGCAAAACTCTAAGGATTTTTTTTTTTTTTTTTAAAAACAGTATTCATTTCTGGATATTTTTTTTTTAAATAAAATTCTTTCAGTCAAATGTACCAGTCACATGCCCTTCTCAATCCATTGCAGATATATGGCACATAATTCAACCTGGAATGTATATGTATGATTATAGTAGTCTCTCATCATATACTTACAACATACTTGATGTGTCAATGATATATGAGGAAGTTGTACATTCTTTCATGAACCAGGATACTTTTTCTTCAACTGAAACCTATTATTAGAAGCCATCTTAAGCCCCCAAAATAAAAGTAAAAGCTGCAAATATATTTCATTTATAAATTAGAAAGCAGAATGTGTTGATATAGACTCCAGAAAAGGGCATAAAGAAGAAAGTGTTAAGTGCAAATTATAATGCATTTCCACAAAAGTACTCAATGGAATTTGTATGCCAGAAAAATGAGAAATTTTTCATACATATGGTATACAAATATTATCATTATATAGAAGATTTTTCCACATTCTCTGCAATCTGTGGGCAAGAGGAAGATTCATTCGTCTTCAAATTTGAAACAAAATCATAATCCCTCCTGGACTGCTGAATGTTAACATTTATTTTATTAGGGCTTTATACCTTTAGCATCGGTAAGTAGGTGTTTCACAAGTAAGAGAACTCACTGCCAGTAAACAGAATTCGATCCCAAAGCACCTTTTAGAGGGCGGGACCTAGTTTGGCATATGAGTAACCAGGGCTGCCGTGGTACAGGTCTATGCTTCCCTCTAGCGTTTAATGTATGGATAAGCCTAAGAGTTCACTACTCTTAAGAAACTACACAACCGATAGTAGTCAGTCCCCTGCGGATCAAATATGCTTCACGACACTTGGTCGTTCTCCCTATGGCATCACACTGTCTTCAGAACCATAAAAAAAAAAAGACTCTAGGCATCCTGGTTTTCGTTCAACGCAGTAACATCACCAAGGAATAAACATTTCCTTACACTTCCTTCCCTCCCAACTCCTACTCTAGGACAAGCAAGCAGCTTTACTGATGCCAGTAAGTGAAACCTCCATAATGTCCATCAGAATCATGGGGTCAACACAGGGCAAATAGAAGGATCCTGGAACAACTGCTGAAATTAGTTAACTTCTGAAAAATCTTGTATGCAATTGTCAAAAAGTAAACATTAACCTTATAAGACTACATTTACCTTCTGGTTAATAATTCATTATTAGATCTTTAAAGATGATGATACGAATACTCTGAAGCAGACCTGTAGGAGACCCAACTTCTCTGAACACATGAAATAACCTTCCAAAGCAAGCTATACAAAAAGTAAAAGGTGCGACCTAGGAAATTCTTTCCATGAAGAATAAGATTCATCCTCAATAGTGTAACATTGGCATCTGAGGAACGGGAAACCCCATGGCACAGTCAAGGGGATTCAGAAAGCTTAGGATTATGTAACCACTATGAATCCAGCCCAATTTAACCAGGATTAAAAACTGTTTCCATCTAAGGATTACCTCATCTTCCTTTTATGAGATGATTTTTCACACCACATACCCCTCACGCTGTCGACTGGTAAGACTTACAGCTCAAAAAACCCTCCACTGATGTCAGACACTGGACAGTCCTGTAACTCTTATATAAAATTATCCCCCACATGGACTCAAGCACAATAGCCAGGGAACAAGCAACTTTGCCCTCAATTCACTATCTTCCAATGTTAACCTGCAGAATTCAACGGAAATAGGGCAGAAAAGGAACAAGGAAATAATCTGAGTCTTAAAGATCTTGAGTCTCTGAAGAACTCTTCCAAACTGTCTCCAAACAGAGCAAGTTTTAGCACCTAAGCACTCCTGATTTCTTACCTATAATACCAGGTGACTACAATTGCTTCAGAACTACTCATTGGACCAAAATTAATTTCAAACATTTTATGTCACTCAACACAAGCTAACGGGTTTCCACTTAAGTCAGTATTTCAGCACTCTGATTCATAGTGCCGCCTCAGTTGAAACAGCTGACGAAGTCAAACCAGACCTCACTGCTAGAGGTTAGCACCCATTTTCTTTCTGCATTAAGATAACAGAGCAAAAAGCGTGAACACCCTTCCATAACTCACATCCTGGCAGCAATGACTTACAGCCAACATACTGAGCTGCAAGCAGCCGTGACAGACAGTATGTTTCCAAATCCTCAACAGTTTTAGCTACAATGGCTATAAATGGTACTGTAAATGCCTCAGTGGGGCTGAGGCAACAACCCTCCAGCTACCACAACCAAATTTGAGTTGCAATGGCAGAATGGAAACCCTCATATATAGGAATTTCACAGAAAACTAATGTGCTACTCTATTTTTCTCTTTGTCACCTGGAGTTGCTTGTTAAATTATCAACTATTAAACTTGGGGGAAGCATTAAAGTCTAGTCACAGGGCAAAGTGCAAAGGAAATCACATTACATATGCAGGCTTTTGCTTAGCTGCAGGTATCTTTCACTTTCTCAGATGTCAAAACGGGAAATAGTTATGCAATTCAGCGAGATGTTTTTACTTCATGCTTGAGAGTTAAAAACACCTGATAATCCAACTCTCATTCATCTGTTTAGCCATTACAGCTCACACTGAGCAACATACAGAAGCTGTGCTGGCACAGATCCACTGTCAGGTCATACCCAGAAGACCAAGTTTTAACTGCACAGTCTAACAGCAAACCTAAACACAAGTGAGAGAACCTCCATAGAAATATCTTCGATATAAATACATTTACAGTTTTCACACCAACTTGCTTGTGCTAGCACATAACATAAGAAATCAACCAAGGAATTCAGGAAACAGTATTCCACTAAAAAAGGCCCCAACTATTTTAATTTTGGCTTAGTGCACGACTTTTTCAGGCAGGCCAAAAAAAGTTTTTAGTGTATTTCAGATGAGTAGGTGTTAATGAACAACATTTTAATTTTTTGGGACCCGAGTGTATATATTCCACCTAACATACAAACCAGCTCTAATATTAAGCAAGCACCACACAGTCTGAAAGAAAAGATCTAGGTCTAGGACACCACCTTACCCACCCACATACAAAATTACTTTTTCATTAATAAACTAGATGTTATAATTCTGCCAATCTTACCTTTGTTGCAGTAATAGTTGCTTTTCTTTTTCTTTAAGAATTTTCGCTAATTGAGCTGTCCTCGAAGGTCTGTGCAGGTATTTTCTCTTCCCTTTACATTCATACGTCCAATGTCCAAACTCTAGACATTTCTGACATCTTACATGCTGCTTGTTTGCTTCCCTATAAAAATGCAGAATTGCTTAAGTGACTGACTCCAAGTCTGTTCTACCTACTGAAAAAGACATATTTTTAAATCATGCAGATTCCTAACTGCATACAGTTATGATTAGACATTCATGTGTGCTTTAGCTATTACCTTAAGTCAGGACATGAACAGGAACATTAGACACGTACAGAATGTAGCTGCTTTGCTACCTTCTCACAGACACCTGCCCCCTTTACAAATAAGGAAATTCATATACCAGTCAAGTGACTCACTCGAGGTCAGAATCACAAATTAGTTTTAGATCCAGGACTGAAATCAGGACTTTGTACCTCCCATACAGCTCATCGCAGCTTCTGTAACTTACTTCCACCTTCTATCATTTTTTTTCCAAAATACTTTAAAGAATAGGCCCCCACCTAAACTCACAGCCTTGGCTTAACTAAGAGCAGGTTCCTAGACTGCTCATTTAGTATTTAGAGAGCACAAAGTGACAAACCAGTAGTGAGCATTTTTCTCTCAAAAGAAACATTGCTTTTCAACTCTATCCATCGCTTTTTGTGACAGTGCTACTGTATCTCGAAGAGAATCCTGTTTTGAACATCCACCACTTTTTCAACGCAAAGAGGATTTGGCTTCATAGTCTAGCCTTATAAACACCAATCTAAATCAGCACTAGAAAACTAATTAAGCTTATAGCCTACACTGCACAATTGACTTGAACAGGAAGCAGTATACCTAGCAGTGAACAAAAAAAACCCAACATCTTTGAGTGGTTTGCTTTGTCTTGCCTTGGACTTCTGGATCTAAGAGTTACATATAAACAGAATGACGATGTTCCTCCTCTTCATCAACATGCAAACCCAAATAGGCAAATGTGGTTTTCATGACAAACTAGCCCAGACCTGTCTCCACAAGAAGAGAATGAACATTTAAAGCAACAGTAATATAACTGTATTTCCAGGGCTTTAGTACTACTCACATGATCAGGGCATGCAGTTCTATGTGAGCTAAAAAGATAATGATCAAGCCCTAAAAGCAATGTAAGTAATTACCTGGAAAACAGAGCAGACTAGCACAACAGCTACAGATCTGTAAGTACCATATCAGCACTAAGTTTTAACACTAATGAAAAGCATGAGACTGAAGTACAGTTTTAAACAGCGATCAATAACCACAGCCTAGAAGCAAAGGCCAGCAGATACACATTCAGCATATACAATTCAAGCACACAGACATCAAAGAAATGCAAGAAATAATTGACACATATAAAATAGCAACTTAAAAGATCACATATTCCATCAGTACTTTGAAATTCTAAGTTACTTTCCACAGGAAAGAGACTATAATAAACAATGAAAAAGGAAAGAGAATACTGAACTCATTCATATTCTATCCAACTCTTCTGACCAGGTTAAAACCCCAAACACACTCCAAAAATTTAAACACACTAAATAAATTATTCTAAAGAGAAAAAAAAAAAATCAAACCCAAACCAATAAATAAATGAAAAGCCAATGCAAGTAATACATGAGAGCAGAACATACACATTTGCTGTACTTAACATAAACAAGCAAAAACATTGGCTTTTCCTTTTTTTTTTTTTTTTTTTTTTTTTGCAATCAGGTCCCTCTGGTATTTGGGGAATTAACTGAACACAATAGCCCTATCTGGGTAAAGGTCGTTTGCTTGCTCCACACACACACTCCTTTCACGGTTCTGTAAGCAGATCAAAACATTAATCTAGGATTTATTTTGTTTTATCAGACTGCTGAAAGTCTACAGTGAAGATCAGCGACCACAACAAGATCTTACACACCCCACCGACACTACAGCATGCCGTCACCCGTGAGGCGGCTTCCCTCCACAGGCCGCTAACCAGCGTTAGCGCCGAGAGAGCGCTCTCCTCTTCCACAATCCCGCTTCCCTTCTCATCGTTTCACTGCAACGGTGCCACTAAGCGGGTCACCCCAGCCGTACTTCGGAGCTGTTTCCTCACAGACGAGCAGCGCCCTGCCTCGGATGCGGTGCACCTGCAAGGGCGGAGCTCCGTGCCCTCAGCCAGCACCCGGACCCAGAGCCCACACTCGCGCAGAAGACCCCGGCCCTGCCTGGGCCCCGCAGCCGCCGCTCCGCAGCCCCCTCCCCGTAGGCGGCTGCCTCGGGCCGCTGCCCGGCGGGCCTCCCCTCGCTCCGGTTTCACCTATAAAAACCCCTCACCACGCCGCCTCCCACGCCCTGCCCCACATCGGCCGCTCGCCACACTCACGCCTGTCTCCGAGCGATGAGGCGGTGCATGGGAGTCGCCATCTTAGCGGCCAGGCCGGGAAGTGAGGCGGAGGCCGTGGTGCATGCCGGGCCATGCTGTCCGCCGCCGCCTCCCATTGGGGGAAGGAGCGGCCGCCACAGAGAGCAAATCCTCCAGCGGCCAGAGAGGATGTCCTGGTAGGGCCGCGCTTTCCAGCTCGTCTCGCCTCCCTCCGTGTTGTCATGGTACCGGCCGCGCTGTGGTGTCCGCTGCGGCCCGCGGTCCCGCTCGCTGCCGCTTCGCCCTCGCGCTTTCCACCTAGTCCAGCCAGGTCCCCGCTGTCCCCTCCCATAGCCTCGCAGCGCTCGGCCGCTGTGGCGCGGCGCCCAGTGTCCCTTCAGGGCGTTCGGTCCTCGCAGGCCTCCGCTGGGCCCGGCCCCCCGCCGCAGCCTCTTCGCGGGCTCCCGCCGTCAGCGCCTGGCCGCTGCTTCTCACGCCCTTCAGCCGAAGTCTCACAAGAACCTGCCTCTCATTCAAAAACTTGGGATTTTTCCCAGAAGGGATATGTTTTAAATACCTGAAACCAGCAGCGGAACGGGCTGCAACTGAGAGAACCCCGTGTGGCTGGGGGAAGTCCATGTTCCAGGCAGCCAGCAAAAAGGTAGCGTGCAGGGGAGGTGGGGAAGAGGGAGTTTATTGATCCAGGTCTCTCGCGCAACAGGGCAGCACCTCCGAGCTGCTTCAGCCAGAGAGCAGGCCTGACCGCAGGGTGACATTGGGATAGTGCTAGTCCACATGATTAATTCAACATACCTGCAGGTAGCCTGCTGCATCTTCCCAAGAGCTTTTAGCTGTTCAACAAGTTAGAAAGCATAATAGCTCTCTGGTCATAACATGAAAGCTCAAAAAAAAAAAAGTTAGAAAAAGATTTTAGAAAGGAATAATTCAACTCATCATTACTCCTAAAAGGTTGCAAGTGTTTACCAACAGTTTTTAGCAGGTCAGATGTTTATACCCCACACTGACAGACAAATAAATCTCTAGATAATTAAGAAGATTAATTCTGCTACTAGTATGGGTGCCTAACCATGCCTCAATAATACATGAAACAGTCTCGGGGCCTGAGGATACTGGTAAGTCATGTTCATGTTGACCCCATGTGTCCTATACTTGATTGTAAGGAAATACAGTTCAGATATATCTAGGAATTGTAAAGCAAATTCTTCTCCTCCATTAAGCCCAAGAGACTGCCATTCCCCAGCTATGCCAACGGCAGCTAGTATTTTCGGCTCCTACCTCATCTCATAGTCTCTGGCTTGGGAGGAGAGGTCTAGGCACAGAAAAGAAGAGCAGCAGCGGCTGGAGTGTTCTGACGGCACATACCTGGCACACAGCCCCTTGGGAATCTCTGCCAGCTGGCACAAGTAGAGCAGCCAATATCCTGGATTCAGGGAAGCAAGGAATGTGGCTTCATATATTTGCTTCATCAAAACTTACTGTTCTCTCATGGGATCAGTTTTAAAGTGGTATCTTAAATTTTGTGACAAATACCATCAATAAAACCTTTTTTAATGCTGAATTGTCATTACTCCTGCTATTAGTATCCTGGAAGTACTTTATATCCAACCATTTTCAGTATTAATCCAGAACTATCCTGCCATAGGGACAACTGATAGGCAATAAATGGGCATTCCAGTGGACATTTACATTAATGAAATAGTTGAACTGTTACCGATTTGTAGTAGTTTGGTATCACCTATGTAGCTCTTTAAAATGTGCTCCTTGTGAGTTGGTGGTGTTCATTTATTCTATAAAATAAAAATACATATTATATTTTCTTAAGTTCAGTAAAATCCAACTGTACCAGTCGGATCATTACTGTGTGAGGAACTTTAGAAAGAGGGTAAAAGGCAGCCCTTGCTGAGAAAGCTCACACCTCAAGACAAGATGCAAGGTGGGAACACAGTACAACAGAATTTGTGGAGAGCAAAAAGAGGAATGTAACAGTAGTGAGAACAGATGGCTATTCAAGTTTATATTTTAAGCAATTCATAGATGTATAAAAATAAGATATATTTATATGTCACACATAATACAGCAATAAAAATCTGATGCTTTTAGGTGATGAGCATCCCAGGTCTTGAATTAGCAGGTGTGTGGCGTAGAGGTGTTTCAACTCTGATGGTGCACAATCGAGCCATAGCCAGGAGATACCAGAGCCAGAACTTCCAGCTCTGTATCACATAATATTTATAAGAGCAGGGACGGCAACAACATCTGCTGGGTACAATGGCACCCATTAAATATCACACTGGGAAAGTAAGATACTGAGGGATTCTCTTGGACATAAACAACTCCAACTCATCAGGATTAATTCCCATGTGACTAATTGTTGATTATTCTAGTAGTTCCTGTCTCCAAACTCTGTAATTGTAATGTCTAAGGCTAGTGGCTGTTCCTATATGCGTCATGTTTTCTTCTATATCTGGCACTTCTTGCGGTGTCTAATCATTGTCCTGTTTTGGATGATGCTTTGCGATAACCTGCGATTAATCATATCATATTAGCACCTTAGCTAAATTCTTGTGTGTGATGCCTGGTATATTACAAACGCAGCAGAATTTGGCCTCGATGTTTGAATTTTGATGTCTGGCATCTCACTTTTAATGGAGAAAGACAGAAGAATTTCCTATTTTAGGATTGACAAAGAAACTTGCTTAAAAATACAAAAAACCTAAGAACATCTATTTATAATAATCCATGCTTTATAATAAATCCCTATCTGCTGATCCCTTTTTTACCTCAGTATCACTCAAAATCTTGGAGTAAATTACATGCTGAGAGCGATATCTGTGCTCTGCTTAATAACTTCTGATGTTTCTTGCACCAGGGCAACTCTCCTAATGTTAATGCAGCAAAAATATTTTCCTAAATTGGCCAGTATAGCAAGATTTCTGACATATGTCAAATTATGCCATGGAGTCTATGGGCTTTTCCTTACACAGAGGCTGTAAAGATGCACCTTTTATTAGAACAATCCACTTAAAATCCTTCCGCCTGAGGAGTTTCAAAGTATTCTTGTGCATTCAAAGCCTGCAGGCTCCTGAAATGTCTGTTTCACTGCCATTCTTTCATTGAGAGGTAAGTCATCATAGGGCTGATGACTGCACCAGAGGATGCAACTTCAAGTCTCTACAGTCTAAATGCGCAGAGTCATTGCTCCACTGTCTGGGGTGGGGTGGGGGTGGTTCCAGGGAGCTGCTGCTGCTCAATGAACTGACTGTGCCCATAAATCCAGCCTTTGCACATTAGGTTGCTATTTAAAGTTGCAGTGTCATTAATCTATTTCTAAATATGCTGGGCAGGGAAATTGCTTTCCAAAATGTGCCCCTCTCTAGGCAGGGAAGGGAGAAGGTATGCAGACACCACAGGAGAAAAAAATGGGAAAAGTACTGAAAGTTCAGTGGCACCAACACTGAGCAGCCCTGTGTCAGCTCCTTGGAGACCTTTCTCACAACTCTGTGCAAACATACTCCTTAAGAAACAAAAGTATCACGCTACCTGTTAAGGGTCTGTGTGTGAAAAGGGAAAAATGTTGTTAGAGCTTTCTTTCCATGGCTTAAGAAGAACTGACTCCGTGAATAAATGGTTAAAACTCCATTGTCAAGACTGCTGGCTACTAGTGCCAGTTACCCAAAACTCTCATCAGTCTTCCAAAATGACTGGCAATTAAGTAGCTGACAGTGCTGATGCTGGACAGTAATCAGGATTAACTGGGAGCACTAGAGACAGTGTCACTTGGCATTTTTTAAATGTGTGTTTTACTTTTTTTCCTGTAGTGCTCTTGCAGAACATATCCAAAGAGAAATCAGTCACATGATGTATTCTGTACTGAACAAAATTACAAATTAAAACACAATTCAAATTTGACACAGAAATAACAGTAGTAATTAAAAAAAAAAAAACACCAAACACAAAAAAACAACCAAAAGAAACAACCAACACTGGCTACCAAACTCCTGTATGTAGATCTGTTATCATTTTCAGCATCAGAGAAAGCTGAAAGTGGGAGACTGAAACACAGAAGGTCCCTTAATCAGGCAAAACTGCAGGCTGGAAAAAAATCTTAGTGATATGGAATATAGTCAATAGATGTGAATCATTCTGTGTCTAGAATTTCCTGCCTCCGCTCAGTACCTTCAGTAACTGCAAGTTTACACGTGGTAGTACATTAAGGTAACACACTAGAGTTGGCCAGGTTGCTTTGCTTCTCTGCAGAGGAAGCAAGCTTGCATGAAACTCCATGTTACTACTTTTGGGTACACAAACCAGTTCTTTTAAGTTTGGCTCAGGTATTTCTAAATACAGTTGCAATGTAGACACAACCCAAGTTGCTGGGAAGTCTTTTGTTCTGTTTTCAGTGTTTCATGATCCAGAACAAAAAGTAAAAGCTTTGACAGTGCCTATGAAATACAATGTCTGAAAGAAATGAAGCAATCTTGCAAAAAAAAAGGTTTTATTTCTCTAATTAAAGCTTTTCCTGATGTGATTCTTTTGCTAGGGCATCTGGAGTTTGAATTTCCAGATAATAACCTAATTCTTCCCAAGAAACAATGCCACACCTGTAGTACAGCTCCGGGGTGGCAGAGCTTTGCATCAGGACCCGATAAAAAGTTGTTTACCAGAAAATCTGGATTAGTGCTGGGCTGCTGTGCATTTCAGCTGGGTTTGAATCCACCTGGGGTTACTGAATCAAATACTTTAAAAACGCAAAGGAGGGTTTTCTCAAAGCTTTTCTACCTTTTCCTGATACTGGTTGGCCTAATGGAAAACACTGTCTCTACCTACGGAGCTTTCCTTAAAAAACAGCCAACCTAAGATGAAGAAAATCCCAATGTTTCTCTTTATCACAAAAGCAAACCCAGAACAGCCAAGTGAAACAAGCGCTCGCTGCAGTGAACCCCAAGCATGAATGTGGCAGCCTGCTGGTCCCTTACAAGTGGCATAAAGAACAAAACTCCTATTTCCCACCAAAGTGTTGCCTGTACGCTGTGTTTATATGACAGTTTTTTCGCATTGTGCTGTCTGGTGAATTTCAGCAAGCCGGCCTCATCACAGTGTGTTTTAGCACATCAGGGTAGGGCACTCCAGGTGAGATCCCATCTGTTGTGGTATTTCAGATTACTTGCTTGTGAGAAGAAGAAATATGGAAATCCATTCCTAGCAACATAAGCTCAAAATCTTTCAGTTAGGTTTCTCTCTGTTGTAACTTCCCATGTTCCCTCTTCTGTACATTTTCCTTGCAGTATAAATCGCTGAATACATTATGTGAAATTTGCATGGTGAAACTGGTCTCCTCTTCTAGCAGTCACAAAAAGTATTTGTTTCAACTACTTAACAGGTAATGGAAAATCTGGCAAAAATAAAAAGTATTTATAATCTATATATACACATTTAATATGGACGTAGTTCTGTTCTAGAAAAATTCATGCAGATACTCAATATTTATATCAGTAACTAAGAGCAGACCCTGGCTGTATGTATTAGAATTCCAGGCTTGCATAATACCAGACTCCTTTGGTATCCACCATATAAACAGACAAATTATAGGATAGTACAGAAAGCTGTAAGAAGAAAGATAGAAATGCCAGTTTGAACCTGTTTGAACTTTGCAGTCACACGAAGGAAGCTTCTTGAGCCACAAATCACATTAGTCTTCATGAGGTCAGTTGTTGTAAAAAAACATTGAAAGGGGTAACATATACCAAAAATCTGTAATCTATATGGATGTTCAACCACAGTTCCTGGTGAAATAAAAAGTAAAAAATAGGCTTCGTTATTAGAATGCATTTAAATGATCTTCATTTATCATCTGTGAAGTTGAGACAAACACCCCTTTTCTAGAGGGGGTAGCATGGGTGTAGTGTTGCTATTGGACCGTGGTGTTATTCTGACTGTACCTTCAGTGGGTGCCTGCTGGATGACTGTTCTCTGCTCCAGCCTAGAAAACTCTGCCCTATTTTTAGATCCTCAGCTCACATTTCAGCAAATGCTAAGTATCTCTGTGTGTCAACAGATCCAAATGTCTCCCAGTGGAGCGTAAAGCATGTCGACGTAGCAGGGACGTCATTTAGGTTTGTGGAAGCTGACATCATTAAATATGTCACTGGAATGTATTACATTGATTTAGAATAAATTCAGATATTTTTCTTTCCTGGGCAGACAGCTAGCAGACTGTAGCGTACAAAGGAGCCTCAGCGGCAGGCGGAGGGGCTCAAGGCTGGTGGCTGGATGCAGGACGGTGCAGCCGTGATGCCTGGCTGGCAGTCCCACCCTGAGCAGGACGAGAGGGGAAGGCTGTCACTAGCACCAAACATGTGTGCACGTCACACAAAATACTGGAACTTTGGAGTAGTTCCAAAGTACTTTGGGTATCCACAAAACTGGAGGTTTGTGGATAGCCTGGATGGCGACAGTAAGGGGCTGAGCTCCCCTCTGGTGCCCAGCCACAGCCCTTTGCCCTCCTGAGATGGGCTCACAAGCCTGAACTCCTGGACCTGTGAACAGTACAAGTACAGGTGACATGGGAAGGGCATGACAGGGTGTGACTGTAGCCTCAGTCCTCAGTCTTTTAGGACTTGTATTCTTTGTGATTGCAGGGTTCAAAGCTACCCACTGGCTACCACTGCTGCTCCAAGTTATCATGGGATCTCTACACTTAATGCTGATTTGTCTTTAAAGCTGTCTGTTTTCTTCCTCCCAGCCCCTTTAGCAGGCTTTCCAAAGCTTGATTGCTCCAATTGTGCCAGGATCCCCCTGATTTCTGAAATAATTTATTGATCAGTTTATCCATTTGTTCAGGTCAGCTGTTCTTTAAGTATTTCTTTCCATCCCCACCATGTTTACATGCAGTGATTGCATCCCATCTTGTATTCATTTCACTCATACGAGGGCACTCTCCTTCTGTAATACCGACCGTCCATTCCCCTGACCATCACAGTGTCCCTTCTAGGAGTCTCCTCAATGCTTATGAATGTGTGTGACAAGAATTAAGCGTAGTATTATTCTACATACAAATGGCACTAACACTGTCCTGTCTCAGCTGGAGACACTTCATGCATCTTAAAATACTTTTTCTTCATGTTCACACGATACTTCCCTCCCACAGCCATCCTCTGATCGGCCAGGTTAGATACAAGTCATTCTCCTCTGCCATTGTTTCCTACTGATGTGCTTCCAGTTTCCAACAGATTTATGTTGCTGTTAGTTCATGTGTGCATGACCTTAATCTTCATACCATTGAATTTCATTTCAGTCTTACTACTCCGGTCATCAGGATCATGCAGTTTTTCATTCATAATGCCTCCTAATTTTATATTGCGTCAAAAAACTTCATCACAATCTAAAAATTTCTCTCCTAAAGCCTTGCATTCTGTGAAGGAATGTACACTTGCATGTAGTATTTGGGTTTTTTTTCTTTAACATAGCCACTGTTTTGTATTTTGAAATCGTATGACACCATCCTTACTTAATCAATATGTTAAAAATTCTGTCTGCTGGACTTGCAGCTCAGATCAGTGCCTCCAGAGTTTGGCAGGGAGGCCGACACAGTAACTACAACTTCTCTGAATAAAGCCTCTCGCATTTTGCTGCCACGTTTCATGGACCAACACACTGAAAAGTATCTTATATGTTTAAAATCCGTTCATGCAGACAGGCTGCCCCAAGGCACTAATTTCCAGTGTTAGGAAGTATATGCAAAACTATGAACTAGCCTTAATTATCCAGATATGATGTATGCATAATACACAACATGCAGGAGCAAATAATTGTTTCAGGAAACATCAGTATATTCTTTAGACTTAAACATTTTTTGCTGTAGTGCCTGTCACATTCCAATATTGTGTTTCTTGTATCTGTTTTCCCTCCTTTTTCCTCACTTGGTTGTTTTGGGTTTTGTTTGGTGGGCAGTTGCCCAGCTCCGATACTTTGGTAGCTGTTGATGGCTTAATTTGTAAACACATGAAGTCCAATTATCTCTCAAGTTTGATGGAAAACTGTGGAAAACAGAATAAGAGGGAAATTTATCTTTTCAATATTTGTTTCACTGCAAATTCTTGAGGTAACTGAACTGGCGAAAATGGCGCCCAAGTAACCTTTCACAGCACAGAGAGGCAAGATCTTCTGAGAACTGTTATATGTGGTATGATTCATATCAGAGTTTGGGGCAACACGATACTCCAGATACCCTCAGCTAGGAGATCGCAAAGCCCATTTCTATTTGAATATCCCAGAATAGCACTATGAACCATACATTAGATGACATGCAATGACTATTTACAGCAGCCCAAAGAATAGCCTGTGATGGATACCAGCTAGGACGTATTTTAAGCCCATATTCACTTTCATGTTTGGCCGGCATTAATGAATGGCAAGACATGCCACTGTAAACAGCCTGAAGACTGGGTGTACACTGAGATACACCAGTGTGGCAGATTTGCAGTATGTAAGCACTTCCACTGAAATCATACATCTATTTTGCATACAGATAATAGAAAAAGGAGGATGCTTAATCTGCCAGACAAGGATTTATCTGCAAAACTCCCCAGAGGAGTAAGTTTTGGTGAAGTCTGGAGGCTGCAGACTGATATCAGGACTGACGAGGGCACAGATAGAGTAAACCACTGAATGAAAGCATGATGAGGACACTTTGAAGAACTGACAAATGACCCATAGCATACAAATTAACAGTGATGCATCATTTTTTTCCCCATTTTGTTTATACCCGTGGTTTTTGAGGATTAGACATTTGTAATGCCTGCCATGCTGCAAAAGACCCATTTGCAGCTCAGAGCAGTGGATGGTATCAAGTATATCAACAACAAATTATTCCTTCTTTAAAAAGTAGCCATGAATTTTTGGCCATGTTATCATTGCATTTTGAATACATCCTGAGTCATATTTTCTTATATATATCTGTAGTTGATCAAACATATAACTGAATTTGGAAAGTCTTGAGCATATGATGCAATTATGAAACTTTAATGCTTTTGCTGTTTTGTTTACATTATCTTCAAAAGGCTAAGAATTTCTGAAACATTTTGTATCTAGTTTAAAAGAGGCAAGCTGCATCTTCTACAGCCCTTTTTTTGTGATTCTTCTTCTGGGTTCTTCTTAATTTAAAATAAAATTACTGGTTGTTGTGATAATGAAAGAGAACAAAAAGTATCCAGCTATTTATCACTTTACTGATAAGCAACTAAGTAGCAACATAGACAATACATTCCAAATGACAAACACAGTTGGTTCAATAAGGAATATATATGTCTCATAGGAATTCACAGAGTATGTATTTAAGAGCACAAGAATAAGACTATTTGCTTCTTGGAAGAAGGCAAAGTCTGCCTTGATACACAAAATTAAATTGCTTCCTTAAATTAATGTGGCAAAGGTGCTATGTTACCTCACAGCTGAATTTTGCCTTGATAATTCTTAATGTACTGAGACATTTCTTCTAGCAGTACATCTCCACTAAAAGCATATTACAAGAGTTCAGAATAAGCTGTGTGTCTTTCAGCTGTCATGAAGTCCTAATTATTTCTTAGAAATATTTGTTACAGCCTTTTCATGTTTTGTACATTAGAAGTCTCATTTTTATAAGAAAAAAACATTCAGAAAATAGAGGAGAGTGGGGAGAATCATGGAATCTGTTCCACCTCAGACAGCTACATCATGACACCTCAGATTTTGAGTTTATTTATTTTTCCCTCAGCCAGGGGGTTGTGTGTGGTGACCAGAACTGCCCATTTGGGCTGGTGGGGCCCCTGTCTCCCCTCTCCTTCCTGTCCCCATGGGCAGTATCCCTGGCTGGGTCCCAGGACCATGTCCTAGCCCAGGGTCAGCAGCCACACATGCCTGGTGGGAGCCAGTCGGGGCTCTGAGGCTCTGGACACTCCGACACTGAGCCAGGCTCTCTGCTCCCTGGCCCTGCCGCTGGCAGGGTCTCTCCTTTTGAAAATGGAAGTGGAAAAAAACAACAAAAAATGAGGAAACCGGGTGATGTTCTTTCTTGCCATTCATTGTGTTGTGGGTATGTGTTGTACAATATTATGTGCGCAGAGCAGCAGGCTGGTTTTGTTCCTTGGCACCTCACTCTACACTCAAGGACGTCTGAGGTTAAACACTTCATTATTATTCTGTCATTAGCACCGTGATGCAATTCCCAGCCCACTGACAGCTGCCAGAGCAGCGTCACTCAGCAAGCTGCCAGGAATTGCAAACGCGCAGGGCTGGGGCTGCTCAACACCCTCTGGGGCAAACGTCCTTCCTGCTTTAAATATTGAATTTCTCTGCCATGTGTTTTCTGTATCACTAGAACAAGGAGGAGTGATGTAAATATAGAGCTGGGAATTTGGAAACGTACTGATTGTAACACAGTGCTGTATTTTAGGCATGTTTTATCTCAGTATTAAAAGCATTCCCAAGCACTATATTTCACAAAATCCATGAATGTTAAGATAAGTATCCGAATTCAGTTTGTGTTAGGATGAATCCGCCAATCCCTTGGGCTTTCTTCCCAGAACGCTCCCCTCAGCAGAACTCTCCCACACCTCCTCACTGCTGGCAGGAGCAGGGTGGCTGCTGGGGTCCCAGCAGGGCAGGGGCTCCATCGCCCTCTCTGACCTCAACCCGCTCCTACCACCACTGGGACTATGGAACATGCTGGAACTTTCAGGGAGTGTTATTATATTTATGTATTTATTTATTTATTTAAATTTTAGCTTTTTAGGGATTCCTGATCCCTAAAGAGGACTTTTCTCCAGCACATTCACAAAGTGCTTGGTGGCCAAATGCTGCCCTGGAAAACATGATTGAGCTATAAAAATACAGACTATAAGGATAGCAGCCCAATCCCTGAAGATTAGATATAATAATAATTCATTAAACTATTAATATGAAATTAATTAATATTAATAGTTTAATTAAAATATTAAATTTTACATGTTGATTAGAGACCAACTGTCCTACAAACCCTACTGGATATAAAGCAATTGTATGCTAAATTTTATTGGTGGCATAGCTGGGACGAAACTGTCTTTTAACCATGTTCTCCAAGTATGAAACCTCTAATGCAGCGCTGGGTTTTCTTCTGCAACTCAGAACCCAACAGAACATGGCTCCAGCCACTTGGCCTGGCCACATCTGAACCGTGGAGGTCTCCCATGTTTTACCTGCGAATTCCCACATGGCATCAAACAATGGTTTGATGAAAACTAATTACTTCAATGTGGTGTTTATATCCCTGCACCTTCTGCTTGGTGTTGCAGAGGAGGTCTAGGTAGAAAATGAGAGTTTACCTGATCATTGCTGTAGAAGGGGACCGGTGCCCAACGCGTGGGTGCTGTGCCAGTGCGACCAGGACACCCTTCAGCGGGCTGTGACATGTCGACAAGGGTTCCACTCGCACAAGGGTTCCACTTGTTTTTTTAGTACATGAGGTTGTTAAAATAAGAGAAGGGTGGCAGAGATTTCACTGAAATTTTGGGAGGGTCAAGGCAGAATCACCTGTGTGGTCCTCCTGAATGGGGATGACACAAAATGACGAAGTCCTAACAGCAAACCAGAACCCCTCGGGGGACACCAAGGTCCTTTTCTGCAAAACCTGTTTCCAGAAATTGTCATTTTTTTTTCTTTTAGGTCTTTTTCTGCAAAACCTGTGTTTCCAGAAATTGTAATTTATTTATTTTTAGGTCCTTCTCTGCTAAATCTGTTTCCAGAAATTGTAACTTTAAAAAATAATAAAAAATAAAATCTGTTTTCCTTCAGGCCTGGTGTGTTATAATCAGGTCATTACACCACAGGGAAAAACAAATAGTTTAAATAAAACGGCCTTTCTGTTTGTGCCGAGAGCCACGGCCGCCTCCTTAAAGCCTCATCCGCAAAAAGAAATAACACGCAGCCCTTTACAGTGCTGCCAAGTTCTGACTTTGTCGCATTTTTCTCCAATTCTTAGAAGACTATGCGAGTAAAACAACCCACAGAAGCCGAGTGGGGAGGCCGAGACGCCCGCCCCGCCGCCGCGGAGGGGCGTGACCGCCGCTAGCCCCGCCCCGGGCGCGCTCCCGCGCCTGCGCCCTAGCGCCTGAGCGCAGTCTCGCGAGAGCTCGCCCCCCTCCTTTAAGCGCTCCGCTCGGCCGCGGCGCGACGGGATCTTTCGAGAAGTCCCCCCGCCCCGAGGAGGCAGCGCCCGCCGCCGCCGCGCATTTAAACGGGCCGAGCCGCCGCTCCTCAGGCGTCTCAGTCCTTTCGCTTCCTGTAGCCATGTCGGTGGTGGGCATCGATTTGGGTTTCCAGAGCTGCTATGTGGCCGTGGCGCGCGCTGGCGGCATCGAGACCGTCGCTAACGAGTATAGCGACCGCAGTACGCCGTGAGTGGGGCTTGGGGCGGGCCGCGCCGCTTTTCCGCCGTTGGCTGAGGTGCGGGGCTGAGGCGGCAGCCTCCCGCTGAGGGGAGGCGCCCGCGGGGCACGGGCCTGCTGCGGCGGCACGCTATCGGGAAGGGAGCGGGCCGGGCCGAACGGCCTCCGGAGTGCTGAGAGAAAGAAACGATGTCATGAGGCGAACGGGGAGAGGCGGCCGGGTGAGCCTCCGCGCCTTTCCGTGTAGTGTGATCAGTTTGTCCCCCTGGGGCAGGGCTGTGTGACCATCCAGGGGATGGGCGTCGCGAATAGGACGGAAAGCAGTCCAGTCTCTGGTGCCGGACCGAAGAGCCGTGGTTTCTGTGCTGGGCGCTCCCGGCGGCATGCCTGTCCGCTCTGCAGGCGGGGCCCTGCCCCCCGTGCCGCTGGGCTGGGGCGGCGAGCTGCGAGTGGCTCTGGGCGAGCGCCTTGGCCTGCCGCTGGGTCCGAGCTTGGAAAAGCTTCTTAGCAGCCTTCCCTTCAGCCTGTGTGTCTCTTTGTTCGACAGGGCTTCTCAAAAAAAAAAAAAGTAATTGCACTTGCTTGGCGTAACCGGTCTTTTAAACCCTCGCTTGAAACTAGGCACTGAGTTGAGGAGGGGATAGGGAAGCAGAATGTGAATGGATATACAGTGTCAGGCATCTGTTTCCCTGCGAAGGGGACTGACCAGTAGTGCAGTTTGCTGGTGAACTTGGTCTTCAAACACGTTATACTTTACAACCTGTGTAGTATATTTTAACTCTGCTTACATAAATAGGGCTCCCAACACATTTTTCAATACAGTGTGCACTGCCTATTTCTATCAAGAAACTTGCTAAGAAGGAGAGGGAGAACTGGGATAAAATTCTTCTAAGAATGAGTTGCAAAATAAAGGTGCAAAAGGAACTTCCAGTGCATCAGATCTGAAAGGGAACTGCTCGGAAAGCTGTATTAAAGTGTTTCAATATCTTCTCTTTATTTTTAAGCAGATACTGAAGTAAATGGCAGTCTTGTGAGATAATTGCGTTGTCTTTGGGGTTTTTCTTGTTTTGTAGTTGCTTGGGGTTTTTTTAGATCTCTTACATCTGTTTATAAACACTGGAGCCATAAAATGACCTTGCTCCTCATTAAACACTACTTTAGCTCTGTGCCTGTTACTGTCACTAAGCAATGAATAAACAGAGAAGGAAACTTTATTTGGTACCTGTGATAGAGTAAGGACTAGTTTCATAAGTATTCCTAATAATATGGAAGTTTTAAAGATGACATGTACTAAGAAGCTATTTTTTTAAAATTTCTAGCAGTCTTCTAATAGTTCTAGGTATCTGGCCCTCAGGAAGCTGGAGTTATGCTTATGTATATTTGAGGTATGAACACAAATAGCACTCATTGAAGGAGATGAGCTATACAAAGTATCTGACCCAATGCATCTTTCAGAAAATAATTCAGTTATGAAAGGCTGAAGTGAAATTGGAAAATATTAGCATATTGAAAATGATAGCTTTTCACAGGACTTTAATCCTCAAGTACTGTTCTGAGGGAATGTAGAAAAACATTCTGTAATATTAAAATAAATCCTTAACAATTAAGTGGCTATCTCTAAACAGAAAGCCTTGTTCAGGAAAGCAGTACTTAGCATTTCTTTACAGTGACCTGTGGGGAAAGTTGTGTAAGGTGTTGTGATGGGTTGCCTTAGGACTCTGCCTATGGTCAGGGTTAAAAACTGTTTTCTATGACATACAAGTTTTGGGAAGGATTAGCAGATACATCTTATTATAATCATTTGTATTGGTAAACAATACTGTGAATGTATTGTACTTAGTTCAGTAGCACAGATGATGCTGTCACTGAACTTCTATAATGCTACATGAATTCTTCCAGAATCCTGTAAAACTTGAATTTGTATCTCCAAAAGCAGTGCAAAAATGTTTGTCTTTGAATATGATAATTCTTAAAGTAGGAAAGTGGTAGAGAGAAAGGTAGTAAAAAATGTAAGGTAGTTTCATTATCTCCCTAGAGATGAAGGGACTTAAGTTAAAGAGGTGTAACTGATCTTTGGAAGCTGGTGCAGACCCTCAGTGTAGAGGAAGTGTGACAGGGAAGGTCCTCGGAGAAGGTGATATCAGGTGTGAGGGTTGGGGTGAAGTAGTGCCTGCAGGTGTGTTAACAGAGCTCATAGCTCTGCTTAAGCTGCTCCATTAGACCTCTGATGACCTTCACTGTGATTGTTTCTACTTAAAATGCTATGGTTAGTTACTCAACTTCCAGTAAACCATGTAATAGTATAACTTGTCTTTAATGAGTTAGCTGTGGTGAACTGATTTGGGGAATGAGACTGGCTGAAAGTTCTTCCTTACCCCTCTCTTCAGTTTAACTTACCTCTGTGCTGTGTCCCTCTGTGGCTCCCCAACGCTGTTAGGAGCCAGGGTCAACTCTGTACAAGGGTTGGGGTGGACAGAATGGGAAGGACTAGGGCCAAGTAAAAACATCCCACCTGTCTAGCTGCAGCTCCCCAGAGACACTTGCCTGTTCATAAAGCCAAGCATATTTAAGAATAATGTATGTGCTTAAGGGTTTTATTCTCTGTATATCATATGGAAGCCTGTATGTTTGATTACTGTATATCTCCTTTTGTGGAGGGGGGGCTTCTACCTTGAGGTTTTAGTCTGGCAGGCTTAAAGAAATCTATAATCTAAATTAGTGGATTTGTGGTGAATGGGGGCTGATGGCTTGTGAATTTAGCAGTGAAGCAGATGGAATTTTTTTTTGTCCAGGAGAAAAGCAACAATTTATGTTTGTCTTAATTTACCCTGGTCTACAGGAAGGAATTAATAACTACCTTTCTGTTCAGGGCCTGTTAGATATTTTTTTTAGCTGTACGCTCCGCAGCTCCTGTTCCCTTAGTATGGGCCTTAGGGTCTACTTAGCATAGAACTTCCTCACTTCTTGTGAAGTGATCCTTGAATAATTGTTTCAAATAACATTTCTGAATGAATCTGTTAATTCTTTTGCAGCATAGGCTTTAGGGTGGGCCTTCTTTAATTTAAGTTATTAATAAATTGGAAGAAGATATGAAACCAGTGCAATTATATCACTAGTTAGTCTTCAGTTCTGATTTTGACAATTTCTATTTGGAATACCAATTCTAAACCTCAGACTGAGCTGGAATTTGTTTCTTAAGGCATAATCCTGCTGTAAAGCAAATTCTTGACCTGCTGCATAGAGGGTAGCTTAATTGTGCTGTTAATATGTTGTATGAACGGTAAAGATCTGCTTGACTAATAGCATTTTTTTCCCCCAGTAAGTTCACCTCAATGGTATGAGGAACTTGGATTAGGGGGCTGGATTTAATTTTGTTAGATATCTAAATCAAAAGGCTTAACAGGACTATGAATTTTTCCAAAAAGGAGGGATTTTCTTTGTCTCTTCCAGAGCTACAGGCTGTCACAAAGTAGTTTGAAGTAAAGTATGATTTTTTTTTTTCCCCTGTTATCTACATTATTTCAGTGAGTACAGACGAAACTCATAAACACCAATCTTTCTGTGCAGGTTTTCTTCCTGCTCTTGAAGGGGTTTGCAAAGCTGGAAGCTTAGTTACATTTGGTATAGGTGTGTAGGAAGGTTTTTCTTAATATCTGATTTAACTCATGTATTTCTTCTGAACAGTTGCAGATTTCCTGTATGATTAGCAAACAGCTTTGAGTGGCTTAGATTTATGGGTAATTACTGAGATAAAGGGACTCTACCCAATTATTGCATAGCTGTAAAGCTTGAAGTAGCATGAGTAAGCTTGGGTTTGGTGCTATCTTGCAGTGAGGAGCATTGCTGTTCTAATTGAACTTAGTGCTTTTTTCTTTCCAGAATTCACAGAATGTTCCGTGCACATGTTGCAGTGAGGGACCAACTTACTTTAAACAGTATTTGGTCCATTAAGAATCTCTAGTCTGATTATTATCAACACTTCTTAAGAAAGAGATGCAGTGCAGTTCTAGCAATCACTTAACTGGCCATCTTTCTTGTTATTACAGATCATGTATAGCCTTTGGACCCAAGAATCGCTCAATTGGTGCTGCAGCTAAAAGCCAGGTGAGTGTATAGTTTGGGTAAAAGCAACTGCAGTAGTCAAGAATCGGATTAGTGAATGTATTTATCACTGAAGATTACAAATGTCTCTGACCTGGTGTCCTAGTGTCTCTGTAACTGTAACGAACAGCTGAGCTGAATTCAGCTGTTCAGCATGTAATGCTGCTTTGTCATCTTGGATAGGAATCTAAGGGTTGGTTATTGTACATAGTGAAATGTACAAAACCCCCACCTCTTAAAAAAATCAGTATTATCAGGATTTCTTTTTTTGGTTGCAAATGTAAGTTCTAAAGCTAAGCAGTAGTGTTTCACCCTACCTTAGCTTGTTCCAGTTTGTGTGTGTTACGATAGCTTTTAATTATGTGACTACATTCTGTAGAATTCCATTAAGTGCATAGTTTTGGCTGGAAGGGGACACACTTGAATGTAAAGTATGTGTAGCTTTCTTGACTCTTTGTTATTGTATTGCAACCTAAATATCTTGAGCATTCTTGCTCATACTTTTAAGTTTCTCTTGGTGTAGGTAGATAAATATGATTTAAGGACTGAGAAGAAGTTAAGCTGACTTGTCTGGCTTATGACATTTGGGTCCTGCTGTATTGTATCTTGTGTTGCTGTGAAACCCCTATAAAACATTATTTTTTTTTGAAGTCCTCTACAGGAAGTGACTATTCAAACACTTGGTTTTTCTTAGCCTAAAATACCTAGAGATGTGTGAAGATTCATTATCTAGAATACAAAAATGACTGGACACAACCATGTTATTCAAGAACAGAACAACTGTACTAGAACTAAATACAGATGTTTTTTCTGGAATTGAGTGTCTGCTTAGTTAAAGAAATTCATTGATACAGAGATCCAGTAGAGATGAGGTACGTCCTGCAGAAACTAAACCTACAGAAAATCAAAACCAGGTTACTTAGGAAATAGAGACTTGACTGAAACTGAATCACAGGTAAATGTTATGTGGTACAGTGCTTGTGTGCTTTGTCAACTCCTGCAGTTTTTTTCAGGATGTGTATTGCTGTAATGTAAAGGAAAGAATTTAAAAAGTTTACTTGCACTACATGAAAACAATCTATAATTATTTTTCACCTCTGTTTGCACTGATCTCTGCTATTAATAAAAGATAATACACCTTTTGTCAGTTGAATCAAGTTGACAGTATAGTCTTGAGGCCCTCTTGACTCTTTAAAACTTCATGATGAAGGTCATTGAGCTGTTTTGTGAGAATCTGTTGACTGTCACATGCATGTGATGCACCTGAACTGGAGCTTACATCAATATGCTTGTTATGTTTGCAAAATTACTGGCTGCAGCACAATAGAAAGGTAGGATGGTAGGAAACAGATGAATGGAGAAAGATGCTTTGCTAACACTTGTAAAGTGTTTCCTACACATAAACTATGAAACTGAGTGGTGTGTTAAAAAATTCTTGATAGAATCTTGGCTCTGCTTTCTAGCATACATTTTATTTTAAGTCTAAAATTCCTGTAGGTTACCTGAGCAGTCAGAGGGAGGCGGCCTTCTAGCAACTACCTTGATATCATTAAGATACAACTGACAAAAATATTATGGTGAAAGAAGCATGATAACAAAGCTCTGTTTTCTGTTTGAAATTCAAATGTTCCCTGACATATTGTATTAAAGATTTCTTTTCCTTTAGGTTATTTCAAATGCAAAGAATACAGTACAAAGTTTTAAAAGATTTCATGGTCGTGCATTCTCAGATCCCTTTGTTCAAGCTGAAAAAGCAAGCCTTGCGTATGAACTTGTCCAGCTGCCAGCAGGCTCAACTGGCATCAAGGTAAGCCTGGCATACTTGACAAAGAGCCAGAGGAGGAAACTTTATCAGTTTCCTTCTTTCTTTTGAATCTGCTTGATGTAGTTTGTGTACCCTTGTGGATGAAAAGCCTTAAATAAGGAATAAAAGGCTAATGATGCAGGTAGTCTCACCAGGTATTAGGTGAGACTTTTTTTTTAGTTAGTTTCTCTGCCTTGCAGAGCTGGTCCCACATGAACTGCTTTAGCAGTACTTTCTTCCTATGGTGAATTTGGAAGGCGAGCTGCTTGACCAGTATACATACTTAGCTGCTGTCCAGATGCTACAAGGGTGTGTAAGGAGTCAGCTTAGTATTTCAGGTGATGTGGTTAAAGATTTGGGTTTTTTCAACAGTGGCTGAACTTCTGATTAGGATTTTAGCCATAACATTATTATACTCCAAAACAGTAGGGGAAAAGGCATCCTAGGCATTTTCTAGCAGTTGTGATTAAAAGAAAAAAACCAAAATCTGTGTATGTGAATTTACATGTGCATTCCAGTGTTTATCTTCTAAACTGATCTGCACAAGCTAGGCTATTGAAGAGAAGGTTGTATAGAGCTGCATTACTACTTAAGCTTGCTCTTAGTAAAAACAGTTCCTTGCATCTGTTTCTTGTGTTTGTAGAACATGGTTTTTGCTGTAGTGTAATGTGTGCACAATTTTTATTTGAAGGCCATGTATATGGGAGAAGAAAGAAACTTTACTATTGAACAGGTGACAGGAATGCTTCTTACCAAACTAAAAGAGACTGCTGAGAATGCACTTAAGAAGCCTGTAGTTGACTGTGTTGTTTCTGTAAGTATGTGATAGTAAGTTTTACGTATTTGATTAGTATCTTAAACTGAGATGACTGCAGTATTAAATTGCCTGTGAAACCTGAATTTCAGGTATTTGTCTGCTCTGTTTAAAACTGGATCTTATTCACATGTTTTTTCTTCAAAACTGGACTTGCTTCATTAATGGTAAAATGTCTTAAATTGCTGCTAATGAGAAGCATAAATAATATTTTATACCTCTTTCTGGTTCTTTACTCCTAAAATGAGTGGCTTGCAGGACAGAATGGAAAAAGATTCACAAAATAACTTTGTCCTCATGTAATGTCTTCTGTGCTTATTCTGTTGCAACTGAAACTAACACTAAATCTGAAGGGTACATCAGCTGGACTCTATACTGGCTCTCTATACACACTTGTAACTATTAGCTAAAGATTACTCTTCTAAATGCTATTATTAGCTGTCTAATCTTCTTGCAGGTTCCTTCTTTCTACACAGATGCGGAAAGAAGATCTGTGATGGATGCTACACAGATCGCTGGTCTCAACTGTCTGAGACTGATAAATGAAACAACTGCAGGTAATGCCTTACTATCTCTCCCTCACTTAATGTTGTGGGTTTATTAGCTAAAAGGGCTTTTAATCTGTCAGTGATCCATGCCCCTCTGGAATTACTGCTGGTTTTGTAAATTGAAAATTGATTAGTTGATTGTAAAGCTTCTTAATCTCTGGTCTGTTTTTTCATTGCTTTAGAGGCATAAAGATATTTCTTGAATATCTGTTTTTAAGCAGCGTAGCCCTTCCTACTAGCTGCATTGTGTTCTTTCATGTTCCTTTGGCATTGGGAATTTCATTTAATGAGATACTGATTTCTGTAGCTTGAAAAATAAGATGAAATGCTAATGCTGTTTGCTGATGTACCATTTATTTTTTAAGGAATTGCAAAACAATGTCCTAATTATACTCTTCAACTTGTTTCTGTGTAGTTGCCCTAGCATATGGAATCTATAAGCAAGACCTGCCTGCCTTGGAAGAGAAGCCACGGAATGTTGTTTTTGTGGATATGGGGCATTCTGCATATCAAGTTTCTGTTTGTGCATTCAACAAAGGAAAACTGAAAGTAAACAGTCTGTTATGCATCCATTTTAATTACCAGTAGAAACATTCATCAGTGCCTACATGGATGGTGACAGGCAGGCTTGCCTGTCTTGACACAAGTGTGTCCAGACAGCTCAATTCATAGTCTTAAAACAGCACTTTGTCTGGAGTTAAGTAGGGCAGGGAACTAGAGAGCTTTTGAGTAGTATGTGGAGGAAGCAAATATGCCTTAATCAGCAGACTTTAGCAAAGAATAAAAAAACTGGATTCAATTGTTTATTTGGAAATTATCTCACTGAATGCTGCTTTCAAAAATACTCAGCTCAGTAATGAGATCTAGCATTAAACTAGGAATTCCTAGAATGGTGTAAGTGACTTTTTTTAACACTCATGGTGCTCATGTAGTAAAAACATTCTTAATTACTTTAAGCTGCAAATGAAGTAAAGTGAGTTAGTCTACTTCTAAGTGTAAGTTGCCAAAGTATTATTGTTTTCCAGCAAATAGTAGCATTTCTTAGTTGGCTTTTTTTGTGATGACAATCTGGACTTCTGCAGTTCCAGTAACTTTCTCTTAATCAGCTAGAGAAACACAAACTTTAAAGGTTGAGGTAGTGAAATGAGGAGAAAGCTGAAAACGTTAGTTTTGTTGTGGTTCTGTTTCCATCCTGTGAGGAAACAACCTACATCATGTTCCTCTCGGATTTGTCATTTAAACTTTGAAACCATAGAAGTATGGCAGGGATGCTTTTGAGTATAGAATGGAGAGCTGGATGGCAAGGCAGCTAAAACTGTGTAGAGACCAAATCTAGTCTTAAGGTGCATTGAGAATAATGTGATACTGTACTGAAATCCTACAACAGAATGATTTCTTGTGAACTGTAAATTTTTTTTTTTAGGAATAGATGTTTAAGGAGTAAATCAGCTGAGGTGGATGGGCTACAGATGTTCTTTGCAGATAATTCCTTCATCAGAACTAAGCACCTATTTGCAAAAGTTACTAACAATCTCTTAATGTTTTATTTTTAGCTTGGTGTAGGCATGCTCTAGCCTTGTGAGGCATCAAATATTAAAACTGGGATATGATTCAAACTGACAGTGGCTAAGCAGAATTTGGAAACTCTGATGGTCTGCTTAAGAGTACAAATTACTAAGCAAATAGGGCAAGGCTTAACACAATCTTTCTAAATTTCTTTTGAAAGTTGTCACCTCACTGAAGGACGGCTGGGTGCCTAAGGCTGCTTTTTAGCATTTGAGATGGCAGATGTGTGTGTTCTTGGGTTTGTTTTCCTCCTCCTGGAGGAGGAAATTTTAGGCTTTAAAAATAAAGCATCTCTTAAGATGTGTACAGCTATTACTGAAGTTGTGATCCACATAAACTATCAGGTTTTAGTAATGCAATTGCTACTTGAATTGCCCTGAAATAGAAGAATAGCTTAATTGTTGCCAGCAGTGTGCATGAAATGTGAAAGATGAGTATAGGACATAGGCTTGTTGTTTGGGATAAATTAGGCTTCTAGGTGAGGCTTATCACTGGTGATGGCAGAGGCAGAATAAAAGTGAGCTGTAATGGGTTTCTTTCTGTTACGGTCACATTAGTATAAGTCTTCCTCCATAGTAATGTTGGAATACGTGCTTTGATTTAAAGTTGGGCTGCATGTGAAACAAATGCTTTGACATTAAGTTCTCATTGGTTTTGCTGAGATAATGACAAATTGCACTATTACTGAAGAGTTAAATTTTTTTTAAGGTTCTTGCTACATCATTTGATACAACACTTGGAGGCAGGAAGTTTGATGAGATGTTAGTTGAATACTTTTGTGAAGAATTTGGAAAGAAATACAAACTAGATATCAAGTCAAAGATTCGTGCGTTGTTGAGGCTATACCAGGAATGTGAAAAACTGAAAAAACTGATGAGTGCCAATGCCTCTGATCTCCCGATGAACATAGAATGCTTCATGAATGACATAGATGTCTCTGGAACAATGAACAGGTAACGCTTATACTTTTTCAAATGTAAGCTTTAGTGCCCTTTGTTCAGGTTGCTTTGGTCAAGAAAGAAACTTAGGAGGTGTAAGAACTGGCACTTTATACTTCCCTCCAGTCCTAACATGCAGAGGTGCTTATCAAAATGATGTTTAGAAACTGGTCAGTGGCCTTGAGTTAAGAGCAGGGCTGTGGATGTTGCATCTAGATTACTAAAACCAAGTTTGTCTGGGAGAATGTGCTAAATAAATATAAAACTAGGACTGGGGGCAGAAGACACTGCAGTATGTAGTTAAAATGGCGTTTTTTTCAATTTTGGCATCCTGTTGTATTTGCAGTATTAACTTGCTTATGGTATACTGCAGCTCTGTTTATGGCTTCTTCCAACAGAAGCAAATTTTTAGAGATGTGTGATGGACTCCTTGCAAGAGTAGAACCACCCCTTCGCAGTGTGCTGGAGCAAGCCAGTAAGTGTATGCGCATTCTCTATTCTGCATACAGAAAGGAGACAGGCTTCCTTTGGGTGTTGACAGAACCTGGACAGATGGTTTTAGCATAGCGAACAATTTCTTGCTTAGCAGTTACAGGCTTTCTAAAACTTCTTGCACAAGCTAAGATCTGAAATTCTTACTGCTTAGAAACTTACAGACCAACCATTATTCTAAGCTTGTTCCATAAAACTTCTAGTTTATGATGTCAGGATATTAAAAAAATGTAGAAACACTTAATCTGTAAAACCTGTCTGACTCCCTTCTAGAGTTAAAGAAGGAAGATATTTATGCAGTAGAAATAGTCGGTGGTACCACAAGAATCCCTGCTGTAAAAGAGAAGATCAGTAAATTTTTTGGCAAAGAAGTCAGTACAACTTTGAATGCGGATGAGGCTGTTGCACGAGGTTGTGCACTGCAGGTAAAAAGTGCTGTTTGTTTTAGCTGTGAGTATTTTTACTGAAATCCATAAATATTTGAGCCAGAGTCCACATGTAACATGAAAGATACTTAATGTGTATCATAGAATGCATTCAGATAAGCTTTTGGAAAGTGGTTGGAAGAATGAGAATAGCAGCTCAGGTGATTCCTTTGTGCTGTTCTAAGCCAAATCGGTGGATCAGTGTAGCTTGATGAAACGTGTACACTGCTTCTATTGTGGCTGGAAACTGGGAGTTTGATAAAGCTCTCATGTTTTCTCTTCTAGGCTCCTTTGGGGGCCTAGGTTAAACATGCAGAAACTGGAGTGTTTTGGGGTTTTTGTGGTGTATGGTTTCTTACAGCACTGTCAACTTGTGATATGGCAATTGCTTAATGTAGATGGAAGTGAAAGCTGTTCTTGCTGATGGAAACCTTTTCCCTGAGCTGGAGTCAATCACTGTTAAATAGCTTAAGCAGTAGTTAAGTATTTTACTAGTGCTACCACCTATTAAATGTACCTTCATTTTGCCCTGATCACCTCATTTCTCTCTTCAAATGTTTAATGTGTGCTTACAGCTCCGTTCCATCAATGGTATGAACTAGCTGTTGGAATCTGCTTAAAGATAATTTTGTGTTACAGTAGGCAAAAAGCCTGGTATTACTGTCACTCTAAAAAGTAAATTTAATTTTCTGACTTCTTATGTTGGCACTAAAAATTTGGTAGCCTAACCCTGGCAAACCAAACACCATGATGACTCTAAACGTTGTGTATTTCCATTTTCAGAGTGAACAGACTGTGTAACAGCTCCCTGACAAGGAAGGGTATATACAAGCTTCCAGTGCCTATTATGCAGATCCCACATCTATCAGTATTAGTCTCTCTTAACCTAGAGTAAATCTACATATTAAGCAGCATAAATAGCTGCTTGCTGAATTAAACTGCTATTCACCTGAAGCTTGAATGTTTGTAATACGGTTTTGGTGCTCTTTCAGTGTGCTATTTTATCCCCGGCTTTCAAAGTGAGAGAATTTTCTATCACGGATTTGATACCATATTCTATTTCTTTACGATGGAATTCACCAGCAGAAGAAGGGTTAAGGTAAAAGCTCAATCTTCTTGTATGATTACACACATCCTAAAACTAAGTGATGACAACTAGAGTAAATAATGCTTTTAGAAACAGTGCCTGTTTAAAAAATCAAATTTTGATACTTTGTTTTGTTTTCTACTGTCACTAACTTTCGAAAAAAGTATTGAGTGGCAGTTTAGCACTTCCTGTGTGGCTGTTGGTCTTACTTTAACCTAAAATGTTAGGCTTTTACCACTTCTTCAAAAAGCTTTTCCTTAAGATATGAGTATATAAAAATTTTTATTAACTTCATTGGATTCATTATTCCACATAGTGAATAAATGCTGTCTTCTCTTGCAGTGACTGTGAGGTCTTTCCCAAGAACCATGCTGCTCCATTTTCTAAGGTCCTCACATTCTACAGAAAGGAACCTTTTACTCTTGAGGCATACTACAGTTCTCCCAAGGAGCTGCCTTACCCAGATCCTGCTATAGGTTAAGACCATTCTATAGCTTTAAGCTTTGTTAATAGTGTCTTATACATGTTTGGTACTTTCTGCTGTCTACATAGCCTGGAAAGGGCAATCTACTGCCAGTGCTGTAGAGATAGGTTTCCAAATTCAGGGATCCACAGTAAAAGAGTAACAAATTTTATGGACAAGTAGGTTAAATAAAGAGCATCCTAATGCTGGAACAAATGTGAAAGGGGCATACTGAGATTTGTGCAGTCTCTTGCTTTGATACAAGTAGCACTAGCTTTTACAGTGTACTGTAGAGAATTTCTAGTAGCCATGTATCCTAGCATTGCTGAGTAAAGAATTGAATTGTTTGACTTCAGTAGGATTTGACAATCCTCTGAGCACGTGGCAGTGATCCATTGTCAGAAACAGTTAGGTTTTACTTTACATCTAGTGATTAAGTTAATCAAATGGTATGGGTTTTTTCTCTGGTTTTGCTTAGCTCACTTCTTGGTTCAGAAAGTCACTCCTCAAACAGATGGATCCAGTTCAAAAGTGAAAGTCAAAGTCAGAGTAAACATCCATGGTATCTTCAGTGTTTCAAGTGCATCTTTAGTGGAGGTTCATAAATCTGATGAGAGTGAAGAGCCTATGGAGACGGATCAGCATGCAAAAGAGGAGGAGGTAATAAATTTTGTTGCTCCTAGTTACTTAGAAAACTGAAGCACAATTGCCCAGGGTCTGGGAAGGTTCTAAGACTTGTATAAGGATTTAGTAGACCTGTCCAGCAACTAATTATCAAGGTGTGATTAAGCACTAATTTAAGTATGTTACAGCAATGACAGAACTCTTGAAACCAGGACTGTGAGGTATAGATGAAATTCTTAACCATGGAGCTGTTGCTTGCCTATAAGCCTAGAAGCTTATAATTTCTGCCTTGAGGCTCTACTTCAGTTTTCATTCTGTTTATTTTGCCCAAAGAGCATTAGGTGTAAGTGATCAGCCTAGGAATGGAAGCAATCATTGTTGTACGAGTCTTCTAATATGTCAAATTGGATCTCTTTATGAATTTCAGAAGATGCAGGTAGACCAGGAAGAGCAACAAAAGACTGAAGAACAACAGCAGGCCCAGCCTGAAAATAAGGCAGAATCTGAAGAAATGGAGGTAACAAACATTTCAGACTTCTGTTTCCTTACAGGATACTTCTGGAAGACTTATGAGCACATGTAGTGTGTGAGCATATTTGATACCTTTGTAGCTCTGGAAGCTAAACTTCTATTTGCATATATTTGTAGTCTAGCAGTTAGAGCTGTAGAAGTACATGAGTGGCATGGATAATTGCAGACCTGTGAAGTGGCATGTACTGATAAAACGGGTGAACTCTCCTGTTCGTAAAAGAAATAATCATTCAGTTCTCAGTAACTTACTAGAATAGTGTTCTACTGCAAGCACCATTGCCCTGTGAATGTAGTCAGTGTGCCCTGAAAGGGTCAGTAGCTGTGCTAATTGTCTCTGATTTCAGCAGCTGAAGTGTCAGAATGCCAGGGTAGTATGTAGCTCTGATGTTGAGGTGTACTAACTCAGTAACACTTTTTCCATTGTAAGTCTTGAATATTCAACTTTGATGCAGTTTTTTACTTCAGATGTATTCCTTCAATTCAGACTTCTCAGGCTGACTCAAAAGACAAGAAAGTGGATCAACCACCTCAAGCCAAGAAGGCAAAAGTAAAGACTACTACGGTGGACCTTCCCATTGAGAATCAGTTGGTGTGGCAGATAGGGAAAGACATGCTGAACTTATTCATTGAGAATGAGGTAAACTCTTACTTGCCAAAGCTAAAAATTCTATTAGCTGGGCTCCAGAAACTTTGCTGTTCATTAAACGTGGTTAATGGTGATCAAGGGGGAAAAACACACCAGTTGCATGGGTGGTTGGTTTGTTGTCTGTTTTTGAGGTGAACAACAGTGCCTCATGGAGCCAAAATACATTTTTCCTGTAAAGTGAATGCCATAACTCTTACTAAAGAGGTGTTCTGCAGGAAAGCTAGGTCACAGGGTGGTCATCTCCAAAATCACCTGCAGTTCCAAGATACTTGGCTGCTACCATCAGGGTGAAGGTTGCTCAACCAGAGCAAGATTGTTCCATACTGTGCTGGATATCCCACCAAAACTGAAATTTAGTTTTTGTGTATGTGCTTTGTTTAAAACAGTTCTGTAAATCACAGTATGTCAAACTTACGCTTTTGCTAACAAGGTATCCTGGTAATAAATGTTAATTATTTAACTCATTAGTTAACTAATTTTACAACTTGTTTACAGGGTAAAATGATAATGCAGGACAAGCTTGAGAAAGAGAGGAATGATGCCAAGAATGCAGTGGAAGAATATGTGTATGATATGAGAGACAAACTCTGTGGTATTTATGAGAAATTTGTTAGTGAAGATGTAAGTATTACTAGCTTGTTTGTACTCTAATACATTTTGTTACAGTGAACAGTTATAGTCTAAAACACAGTATCCAATAAAAGTCTGAAGTTATTAAACTATTTTCAGACTTTGTTTGGAGAAATAGCTTTTAAGCTTTCTGGCTATGAAGATAACCTAAATGTGGCCCAAGTACAAGCAGGTGGTACCCAGGATATTTTGGGTGCTCTTTTCCAAAACAGTTGCAGCAATAAAGATATTATCAGAGCATGTGTTTGCAGACTGAAACAGAGTAGGAACACTTGCACAATTGTTTCAAGGCAACCTATTCTATTTGGACCCTTTGTCAGTATTTAGTGACAGTTTAAGATTACAAAAAAAAACCAAACCACCATAGCTAGGAACATAATAGGTGGGATTAGTCAGACTAAATCTGGGCACTTGCATCTGAACAGGTTGCCTAAAAATTTCTTGATATTATTAATTAGCTCTCCCTGTTGTACTGAAGGAACTTGGTGTATAATTAATAGAATTCTAAGCTAGGCGACTGCACTAATCGGGTGAATCACTCAAAGATTATAGCAGGAGCCTTGCCAGCAGGGTGTCTGCAGAGCCTAGATACCCATATTGGAGCTAAAACTGGAGAAAGTTAAGTGAGATTCATGACACCTTTGAAGAGTTTCCTCTTTTCAGTGACTTGCTCGTACAGTGATGATGAAAATGTGAAGGGGGGAAGACAGGCTTTTATGCGGCAGTATTGATGTGAACAGTGGGTGTTGTGGATGGTGCTTCCTCTGGCCTGCTCTCCACCACAAAGCCAAACTGAAGGATTTTACTTACTATTTTTCACTTGAATAGGATAGTTTCAGACAGTTCTTTACGCTCTAAAAATGTAACCCTTCCAGAAAGGTTCCAAATACTTCATACTGTCTGCCATCTAATAGAATCCTCACCTATCTATTTTGTGTGGATTACTTCAGGATCGGAATAGTTTCACACTGAAGCTGGAAGATACAGAAAACTGGCTTTATGAAGATGGTGAAGACCAACCCAAGCAAATTTACATTGACAAGTTGGCAGAGCTGAAGGTAAGTAGTTCTGGCATTCCAATAGGAATTTACTGAATCTAGAGAACTACTGAATTTGGAGAACTTTCCTCACACAGAAGCTGCCATGGGTCTGCTGATTCAGAGATAAGCACTGGTAGCTACTTTGTTTGCTTACGAAGTATACAAGGAGCAGATCTCCAAAGGACCTGTAATGTTACAGGGTTGAGGGAGACTCAGTCCTGTCTGTTCCAGGGAGCTCAGGAATGTTGGTGTTTCCTGTCTGATCTTGCAGAATCTTACTGTGTTGCTGCATGGATTTTGATACCTGTTGTGCTTTGGTTTAGGCATTGGGTCAACCTATTCAGGCAAGATTTCAAGAATCGGAGGAAAGACCAAAAGCATTTGATGACTTGGGAAAGCAAATTCAACAGTACATGAAAACAGTTCTTGCATTCAAAGCTAAGGTATTTCCATACTTAATTTCTGGCAAATGCAAGGAAGTGGTACAGATCTCTTCGGAGTTCTGAGTAAGCTCTGCCAGACAAAAAGCTGGTACAACCTCCTGGCTAGCTTGTGAGTTTCCCATATTTATGGTATTTTCAGAAGTGGATGCTGGCTTGAGAACTTGATGGTCTTTCTAATCAGGTGTTGGTTTCCTCATGGAGGGAAAATGTCAGCAGCAGAACTTCACTTCTCAGATTAGAGCTGTGGGTGATCAGCTTTACTTGCTTTGCTAACCAGAACAGCTTTCTGGCTAAATAGTCTTTTTAGTATTTTGAAGGTAAAAGTGTGAAGAAATAAGCACACAGATTACATGTTCAAAACAAATACTTGCACAGCTACTACTGATTTGGCTGTTTCAGGATGAACAATATGACCATCTAGATGAAGCAGATGTAGCTAAAGTGGAGAAGAGTGCAAATGAAGCTATGGAGTGGATGAACAATAAACTTAATCTTCAAGACAAGAGAAGTCTTACTTTGGACCCAGTTATAAAAGCTAAAGACATAGAAGCTAAAACTAAAGTAAGTCTTTCTACATAATCCTCTGTTTCCATGAATCCTTATATTTGTGGTCAGAGGGAAACTGAGCTGAGCAGTCTGTGTTAGAAAGATGGTGGTTGGGTGTTAATCTCTTAAACTTGTCTTGGGGAGCATCAGCCATGACTTGAATATCCACCTGGTGCTGTCAAAAGTGAGCATGAGCAAGAGGTTCAGGTACAACTGCTGGTAAATAAAAAATTTCTAACAGGCTTTTTCTTTTTATTTCTGTGGTTTTCTAGGAATTGACAAGTATTTGTAATCCCATAGTCAGAAAACCAAAACCCAAAGTTGAACTCCCCAAGGAGGAACAGAAGCCAGCAGAGCCCAACGGCCCGGTGGAAGGGCAGGGAGAAGCCAGCACTGGGTCCCAGGCTGCTGACCAGGGCACTGCTGCCAGTGCCCCCACAGCCACAGAGAAGAAGCTTCCTGAAATGGACATTGACTGAATTTCAGCACTTGTTTATATTATTGCAAACTACAATAAAGCTTTAAGTTGTCAACTTTGTATGTTCTAAATACAGGTTGAAGCAAGTGAATACCACAGCACTCCTCGTAACTCTTGGAGAGCTTTGGTCAGTGCATCAGGTCAGAATGCCTAGGGAGCTAGTGCCCCAGTCACATGAGCTCAGGCTGTTGCTGTTGTATTTAAAAGTTTTTGTGTTCCCGATAGAGCTGTGGAAACAGCCACCAGCTGATTCTGTCTGGTCACTGCAGGGCTGTGCCTCGGTGCAGGGCTCTCTGCCCTTCCTCCTTATAGCAGCTGCTCTATGGTGCTGCTGGGAACACTCTAGAGTAATTGACTTGCACCCGATTCGTAGTTGCAGGAGCTTTGGGAAGTTGGGGGATGGGGGAGCAGTGGGGTTATATATCCCTGGCTGCCCCCGAGGGCACCAGCTGCCGGGTGCTCACTGTGCGGAGGCAGGGAAGTGCTCCTGCCCAGCTCATTAGGCCCTGCTCACTCGTCTAAATTAGCTGCGTGTAACGGGAGCGACCACCTGTATGTCAGCTGCCTACACGGCTGGTCTGGTCGGTTCTGACTTGTTTCTAATGTTTTGTGAGGGGATGTGCTTGCTTCCATCAGGCCCTCCTTGGGAATGCTGGGGCGTGTTTTGTTTTCCCCGGGAAAACATCTGACACGTTAGGGTTTTGTGTGGTGTGTGGGGGTTTTTTTGGGTTTTTTTACTCCTATGAGCTTTATACAATGATTTGCTTCTAGTGCTGATTGTCACTGAACTTGCAAACGTTGATCTGCGTGTTACCGCCCAGCGCTGAGCCGCGCGTTCAGCAGTTGCAAGGAGTAAAGGCGCTGGATGCCGTCGGGTGGCCGCCGCCGCTACTGCGGGGGGCTCGGTGCCAGCGGCAGCCCTGGACCCCGGAGCTCCGCGCCCGGCGCCACCGCCCCTCCCAGCCGCCGGGGGCGCTGCGGGGCCGGGCGGGCCCACCGCCCTTGCCCCGCCCCCTCCCTGCGCCGCCCCAGCCGCGGCGCCGGCCGCGGCTGGGCCGAGCTGCCGCCTCGCAGTCCCCGGGCCCGCTGGCGGCTGCCTGCGGCCGAGGTGAGCGCCGGGCCGGGCCGGGCGGTAGCGCGGGGCTGCCGGGCCGGGCCTCTCTCCGCCTCGGCGGGCCGAGAGCCCCGGGCGGCCGCGCTGCCCCCGGTGGGGTGGGGGCGGGCTTGGAGATTCTTTCCGGTTTGTTTCTGTTTCTTCTTTCGTTCCTGCGCCGCGCGGTGCTGGGGCTGCTGCCCCCCGGCGGGGAGCGGGGGGGCCCTGCCGGGCTGCCAGGCCCGGGGGCCGCGGCCATCGCAGCCTGCGCCGGGGAGCTGGAAAATACCAACGATCGTATCGGTGCTGTGAGTTACCGGGCGGGCCCGGGCCCGCGCAACGACAGCGCCGGGAGGGGTCGCACGGCGCCGGGCGCTGCGGGACGGAGCGCGGGGGCCGCGAAGCCTGGGCAGCGCCGCCAGCCCGCTCCCGGCCAGCGCGGGCGGGCCCCGGGACCCCCGTCCGGTAAGGGCAAGAGGCCCCGGGACCCCCGGGAAGGGAGGGAGCCCAGCCCGGCCCGGCCGGCAGCTGCGGCCCGCGGTCCCGGTCCCACGCCCGCCCGGTGCCTGCGCGGGAGGCCCCGGCCGCCGCCAGCGGCGCTGCGCGCACGGGGCTGTTGCCGCGCCTGGTGCAGGGCGCTGGGCCGCGGCCCCGGTCCCGGTGCTTGCCTTCGGGTCCGTTGTCCCTTTCACACGCTCACGGATTGTGCCCCGCCGCTTTTGCCGTTGGTGTATTTCACCGTTTCCCGCCCCCCCCCCCCGCCCGGCCTTGCAGCTGTCCTTGGCCATCAACACTTATTTACGGTCTGCTTTTTGACTTTCCAATGTTCTCTTAAGGTGCTTTTTTTATTTTATCAAGCTATTGATATTTTTGAACCTGTAAAAAAAGCTGTGTTATATTTTACCTTGTTTTATATCACTTACTTTGATTTCTAAATCTTATAGTAGTATAAAATAGCTACCAAAATTAACAATTTGAATAGGGTGTGTTAACTTGGTTGATGTTGTAGAGTGGTGTTAACTCCACAGGAAATTTAAATGTCTTCAGAAGACAAAGAAGCTCAGGAGGACGAGCTGCTGGCTTTGGCTAGCATATATGACGAAGATGAGTTCAAGAGAGCCGAGTCTGCCCAAGGAGGAGAAACAAGAATTTGTCTGGAGTTACCCCAAAACTTCAAAGTATTCGTGAGCGGTGAGTTGCGATGTTCTGTGTCACCCCAGCGTCAGGTTGTGCCGAGCCGATTGTCTGGTACTCGCATGGTGGTTGCTGCGGTGGTCGCTGTGGTGGCAATGTGTAGGAGCACCCATGGAGAGCACCAGGACCGACCCTGTGCTGTGCTTGTGCTGTTCCTGGCGTTTATACCCGAGCTGGTGGTTTCATCAAATATATATATAATTTCTTTATTGAGCTTTAAAATTAAGAGATGAGTAATAGTATGCCTTTGGAATAATTAAGTTTTGGTGTTGGTTTTTTTTTCCCCTTGAGGATAAGTCTTTCCAGGTTCTCGGTTTGCGCAGGATCTTGTATTTCACAGTCCTAGGGTTTGCTGTTTTAATCGTATAGACGCAAACCCATGATATTTTACTGCACTGAGAAGTTTTTGTTATTTACAGTTGGATAAATAATTTTAAACCCAGAAATCTATCAAATGAAAAGACATATATTGGGTGCTGTCATAAACAGGTGCAGTTCCTTAGTTTTTCCTTTCTTGTTATTTCTCAAGCTGTCTCAATTGTCTCTGATTCAGACAGTTCCCCGGAGAACCTGCAGAGCGGTGGGTTTGAGTACACCGTTTGCTTTCTGCCTCCTCTCGTGCTGAATTTTGAGCTCCCACCAGACTACCCGTCAACCTCCCCACCGGCGTTCACCCTCAGTGGGAAATGGCTCTCCCAGGCCCAGGTTTGCACAATGGTTTTAAAATTTTAACAGAGCTTTTGTGTTCATGAGCAAGTTCATAATTAACAGTGCTCTGGGGGATGTTAATATAGTAGATGAAAGGAAAATTAAGACACATTTACAATTACTCTTTTAGTTGGCTCTTCTTTTCTTTCCTACCCGTTTGTGTTTGGTCACCATTCTGAGGAATGACAGTTTGCATCTGTGAGCATTATTTTATGTGTATTCTCTGTATATATTAAACCCTCCAGAATCTGAAATCTTAAGTGTGCACCAAGGCTGGCTGTGGGAGGGGAGGAAGATGGTAACAAGTTGTCAGAACTTACTGAAATCTGGAATGTTTTTTTCTTCCCTAGCTCAGTGCTCTTTGCAAACACTTGGACAATGTATGGGAAGAGAACCGAGGCTGTGTGGTCTTATTTGCCTGGATGCAGTTTCTGAAGGAAGAAACACTGAATTACCTGAATATTTCCTCCCCATACGAGCTAAAACTGTGCTGTCCAGGGAGCGGGCAGAGCAGGACACCTTTGGTCCCTCTTGACAGCGAGGATAGTGGTGGTGCAGCAGGCTGTGCCGCAGCCAAAGAAGAAGTCATTGATGCAAGAGCTGTACAGGATGTGGAATCATTGTCGAGTCTGATTAGGGAAATCTTGGACTTTGATCAGGCTCAGAGGAGGAAGTGCTTTAACAGTAAGATGTACTTGTGCAATATCTGCTTCTGTGAGAAGCTGGGTAGTGAGTGTATGTACTTCATCGAGTGCAGCCACGTGTACTGCAAAGCCTGCCTGAAGGACTACTTTGAAATACAGATCAGGGATGGTCAGGTCCGCTGCCTCAACTGCCCGGAACCGAAGTGTTCTTCTGTTGCTACTCCTGGCCAGGTAATAGAAGTGTGCAAGCAAGGGTGGTGGCATTCTGCTAACTTGCCAATAATTACAGAAGACAAAGTGTGGCTTTTCATGGTGAGCATTGTGAATGAATATCCCCAGGGAAATTTTTTTCATGCTCTGAGCCACACAGAGGCATCGGACTTAAAACCAGATCACTTTTGCCTGCTTTATTAGTACTGGCATTGGTCAGAGGTCTGAATTAGTGTCCCATTGCATTCAACACTGCATGCTTTTCGTGTGATTAATTGTTATTAAAATAGCATTTATAGGAGTATTTTCATGACCCACGGGAGACTATAAAGTGGATTCATACCAGCTGTAGGTACTTTTTCATTGACTTGCTGGTTTTTGCTGAAGCTTGCCGGCTCAGAATTTCAGATGCACACAATCTGTCTTTGATCTTTGCTTAGGTGAAAGAGCTGGTTGGAGAGCAGCTGTTTGCGCGCTATGACCGCCTGCTTCTGCAGTCCAGCCTGGACCTGATGGCGGATGTAGTGTACTGCCCCCGCCCGGGCTGCCAGACACCGGTCATGCAGGAACCGGGCTGCACCATGGGCATGTGTTCCTGTTGCAACTATGCTTTTTGTACCCTCTGCAGGATGACTTACCATGGGGTCTCTCCGTGTAAAGTCACCGCAGGTGAGTCATCGTATTTCAGAAGTGGATCGAGAAGCAGTTAAGTCTCATGTGAAAAAGACTGGAAGTCAGAAATGAAGCAAGGAAACTCATCACTGTGTGAGCTTTCTAAAAGATCAGGCAGATTCATTTGGAGTAGGTCTGTTGCTGACAATTAAAAATTGTTCCTTTGACACGCCACAGCTCAGGAGGTCCCTAAACTGCTGATGGCCAAATGCTGAGGGGCCATAGCAGGGAAAGAATAATTTTATATGTGCCCTTTTTTAACCTTTCCTATGAATCCACTACTTTCTGTTGTCAGAGTTGATGCTGGAATTAGGTGGATGCTACTCTGCCTGTTTAACCTCAAAATCCAGTGACAAAGTTTCATTAAATGTATGTTCAGAAAAAATATTTCCATTCTTCCATTTATTTTACATTGTAGACTTGTTCTAATACCATTGACTTGTCTCTTATTATAATGAAATGGTGTAAAACAGTTGAATTTTGGGGTAGCGGGGTTTTAATAGTCTCATCTTTTTCTTATGTATTCTAATGTTGCACTTGCTTTTTAATTAGTGATGTTAGTTTCCTTCGAGAATACTTCATGCTGTTATTAGCTGGTCATCTTTATATAATATATTACAAAAGCTGTTTTGTTTTATTTTATTTCCAGAGAAATTAATGGAATTGCGAAATGAGTATCTAGAAGCAGATGAGGCAGGTAAAAGATTTTTGGAACAACGCTATGGCAAACGGGTGATTCAGAAAGCCCTTGAGGAGATGGAGAGTAAGGAATGGCTAGAAAAGAACTCAAAGTCTTGCCCTTGCTGTGGGACTCCTATAGAGGTAAGCATGGAAGGGAAAGGCTGAAGGATCATAGTTACTGTTGAGGGTTACTAACATAAATCGACTCAGATCTTATTTAGGCTGAAACAGAGATTTGTTTGTAGCCTCCAAGTTCACCTGGGTAGGTAAATTTCTAGGAAACAGTATGAGAACTTTCCATTTCTGTCTGTGTTCTGTAGAAAAGGTGATGTTTCTGGAGCTCAGGGGCTTGAGTAAATATAGCAACTGGTACTGTTCAGACTCAGTACTAAAAAGATCCAGGTTGACTATGGATCCATATGAATCCCTTTTGTTTTCCCTGTGTTTCAGGCTACTGCTGTTTCAGGCTACGGCCAGGAGATAAAACTAGCTTCAGAAAAATGTTAATTTCCAGTATTACTAGTGTTATAGCCAATTCACAATTCTCTGATTCTAGCCCCTACTTCTTTTGAAGGGTGAGAAGATACCAGTGTTACAATAGAGTTGGTATAAAATGTATTCATTAGCTGATGCGGTTTTGAGGACTGTTACCACATAGAGGCAGGCCTGACTGATTTTGTTACTGCTGTTTCTTGTTTTCTTCCCCTCAGAAACTAGATGGCTGTAACAAAATGACGTGCACTGGCTGCATGCAGTATTTCTGCTGGCTTTGTATGGGTTCTCTGTCAAGGGTGAACCCATACAGGCACTTCAACGATCCATCTTCCCCGTGCTTTAACAGGTACGTATTGACGTGTCCCTTCTAGTGCTGTGCCACTTATTTTTCTCCTTTTTCTTATAGTCTCTCCCAGATTATTCTTACCTTGAAATCTGTAGTTACACGGTTTCTTCTTTCAAATATTTACACTGACAAGGACTCAACACTAACAATAAAAAAACAGGAGTTATTCGGGATATGGTTTTGCTTTTTAAGAACTTTTGGTTTATAAATTCTAGAGAAGTCTTCTGGGCCTGTTCCTAATACTTTATTTGCTGCCTCTGACTGGGAGACAGCCTGTAGTGAAGTTTCCTTGGAGATGCTCAGGGGCAGCACAAGGTTTTGGGTAAGAGCTGCTTCTAAAAAGCTGCAAACTTGCCTTATGTCATCTCTATTAGGGATGTATCCAGAGACAAAGGATGCCGCTACTGTCAGCCCGAGCGAAAGGGCAGGCGGGTCAGAGAGGAGTCGTAGTGGCAGCCTCTGCGTTTGTGTGTATTCCGTTGGGTCCTGTGCCCACTGCGGTGACATGCAGTGCCTGGATACAGAAGTCAAAATACCAGTAGTTCACTCAGTCCTCCACTGTGTTCTGCTGTAACAGATGTGCCTGACAGGCATTACTTTTCTCTTCTTGGCCCTTCTTTTCACCATTCCTTCTCCCAACAGGAATTTTTTCACTTCCTACCCCATTTTCCTTTCTGGTTTTGTTCTGGTGTTCTTTTTTCTGTCCATTTACCTTAATCTCTGCCTATCGAAATATTTTCTTGCCTTTTGTTTGCCCCACTATTTATATGTTACAGCTGTTTGCCCAGCTCTGTGTTGTCAGGTTAGATTGTAAGCTGTTGGGAGCAGGCAGGCTTGGCCTGCTGGAATATTGCTGCCTAAAGACCAACTAGGAACTAGTGGGCTAGGTGTCTTCTCATGCAGTTTTGGATTAGTAATAATTTTCAGGGATTTCTTGAGATGACATGTTTGTGAGGTACTGCAAAACCTTCTGGTGTAATGTGCTGTAGAAGTGCAGAGTGGCTTATTTTAATCAACTTTGAGGACAGCAGCATGAGGGGTTTATGATACTGGAAAAGAATAGTGAAACTTTCTGCTTTTGTATTTTTTGTCACGTTTAGATTGTGGGTTTTTTTAACATATTTTACTTTTTTAACATCCTGATGTAAATTATTTGCTTTCTTTCAGATTGTTTCAAGCCATGCATATTGATGGTGAGTTCTGGGAAGTTGAAGACCAGTAGCTTTTTCTAGCAACAACAGCAGAACAAACCAGAGACAGATGCTTTCCATTTTTGTGTCATTTGTTTGCTTTTCACTTCCATTACATGATAGAAGAATAACTACCTTGCACTGCAGGATAGTCACATTTCAGAGGCTGTTGCCAAAACCAAAGGAGACCATTTTACCCATCTTGTGGTCAGGATCACCATGGAAGGCCCCAATAATCATATTGATTGTTAAAGACAAATACAACCAGTCAGAAGTTGGAAAATTACTATGAAAATACTTACTAAGAGGTGCCCCTTTTTTAAAAGCAAGCAAAAAACCTGAACCCCCAAATCATAGAAGTATTTGGCAGTTCCCTTTAGGGAGGCTGACCTTTCTAGGATCTTGGCTCATATCCATTGTGAGTTTTCGGGCACTTTTATTATGGCTGTAGTGCTCTTTCTGGAACTGATGCTGCTTGGACAGGGAAAGTTTTCTGATTCAATACAGAAAATTTCTTCCGTATTTAAGCAGCTGAACTTGTTGCTTCTATAGCATTTCCTGACCCATTTCTCTGAAAAGCAGCCCTGTCACTGATACTTCCTAATGATGCTAAAGTTGATTATCCCTAACCCCCTTGTTACCGGCTCTAGTGCCTGGGCCTTTGCATTACTAAATGCTTTGGCAGAAAATGGATGACAACCATTTCCACAAATTCAAATCAGTCTGACTCATCTCAGCATTGCTGTTCTGTTCACTCGCGTTGCCTCTCCTTATTTTGACAGTGATGAGTGCTAAGGCGATGAACTGAGTATGTGGCCAGTGAGAGGGTGAAAAGTGTGTCACATATTGAAACACATTTTTATGGATACGATACATAGTTGATATTAACTTGAATTCCTCAAGATACTGAAAATTACCTTGTCTTCTCAGATGGTGAAGTAATTTATTTTTTACTAACCCCTTCATATGAGGAATTTGATTAGTTGATAGTTTTGCTTCTGGACTTGATGCCTTCTTTCCACTGTTTTTGCCCTTCAAATTATTTCAAAACCCAAGTTGTTTACCCTAAAAGCTCAGTAAGTAGTTTTGTGATTGTGAAAGTAATTACTGGAGGGAGCCACTAATTTTTTAGAAGTTTTTCCACTTGCAGAATGCTCTAAATATTTGTTTTGAAATGAAAACTGCATGTGCTGTGTTCAGAACAAATAGCAGGGTCCAGATGGATAGCTCAGGAGCTGAAATACTCTTCAGAAACTCAAGGTAAACACCTCTCACTCAGTTTTGACCGATAGTAAATAAATTTATGCTCGGATAATCTGGCCAAAATGAGTGCTGATTTAGTTCCCTTCACAGAGGATTAAAGTCTGTGCTATTAGAATTGGCAGTGATTAAAAAGATGAGATGATAAAGAGTGGATCTCTTTGTCTCGGTTTAGGCTATAGGACAGCATGTAGGGAAAGTTTACATTGTGTATGGTTTGAATTGTATTTCCTGCACCTTTCACATGCACTAAATTCACTTTAAGACAGTAAACATAGTTGTCTCCCCGTTTTGTCTTCAGTCTGGCATGTATATGGCAGCACAGGTTGTGTGTGGGACAGCTCTACTTTGCGTCTGGGTGATGATCGCTTCTAGCCCACATCTGCTACAGGGCCAAGGCCCTCGTGCATGTGGTCGTCCATAGAATGATGTCGACCAGACCTGGCTTGCACAAAGCTCTCAAGTGAAGCTGGCAGAGGATGTGTTCAACTGATAAATATTTGGACATTTATGTATGCAGAGTGCCCTCTGACCCATGAGCCCTCATTTCCTTTCGGAGGTACGAGCCCCTAACTCCTACGTGGTGCCATCGTTGACGTTGCTCTGCGGTCACTGCACTGGATGTAGCCAGCTCTGAGCTGCGATCCCCAGTCATTTCCACTCTGGCCACAATTTTAACTCTACAGGCTGAATCCAAAAGCTGCCTGCTTTCAGGAGGAGCTTCTTCCTGCTGAACTGCTTTTGTGGGCAGATGGGCAATGTCTGTGACACGGGGTGTGTGCTTAAACCCCGTTGTCCTGCCTGGGTGGAGGATGGATCTCTTAACCCTACAGGAGGCTGGGCAGGTCCCCGATGCCAGGGGGTACACTGGGATGAAAAGCTGTGGCTGGGGATGTCTGCCAGAGCGTAAGTGCTACAGTGAAGTATTTGAAGATGTTGCAGTGAACTACCTCTGCTTTTCAAGAACTTTGGAGAGAGAAGGAACAGTGATGTAGTCACCACTGTGTCTGTGAACTCTGGGCACTTGGGGACCCCTGGGCTGGAGCTCCTACATTCTGCAGTGAGGCAGAAGGGGATAGACCCTCTGAAGAGGGGACAATCAGCTGGTGTCGCAAAGGTAGGACAGCTAAAACCAGAACCTGTCTTTACAGGCAGACAGCATGGTGGGCAACTCTGGTAATGTGCTGCAGTTTCTTCAGGGTTTGGGGGGTTTCCCCCTCTTGCAGACCTCACTTTCTCCATTTCTGTGCGTGCACCAGCAGCATTAGATTATTTGCAGACACTGTGGTACTAGGTAGAGAGCTGTCACCCCCTCCTTTCTCCATCAGGGATCCCCACTTTTTTACATGAAATGGCTGCTGCTGGCAGGACAGAACCATAGCAGGTGTTCGGTGGAAACCTGCCAGCAGACTGGACAAAGCAGGCAGCTCTCGAAGCAGGGAGCAGCAGCAGCTATGTCTACCAAACTGCTTTCAATACAGCTTTGCTTCTAGGCAACAGAGAAACCTTGTGCAAGCTACGAGGTCTTTCTCATGCTCTGAAGGTTGTGGTGGTCTGTTCAAAGATGGTATTCCAAGTCCTTCCTGTTCAGCCACAAACGGTCCAGTCAATGTAACCATTAAAAAAAAAAAAAAAAAAAAAAAAGACATTTAGTGTAGAAAGTTACATTAAAGATCGAAAGCTTACAAAATTTCTGCATAAATAAATGCTGCCTTGTTTGTCTTGCTCCTCATGTGACTGCATTTGATAGGAAACTCGGGAATCGAGTTTCAGAACTGGTGGGTTTTTGCCAATACAGGCTGTTGTCCACCTGTGTGGGGCTTCTGTAATTAAACACAGGCTGAAGCCAGGGGGAACAGGGTGGGGTTTTGAGGGTTATATGGCATGTACTTGTAGCAATATAAAGCACTGGGCAGGGAAGGGGGGGATGTTGAGGGGAGAGAGAACCACTTCAGGCTCTGCACTGACACAAATTAAGACAGTACTGAGCAGCACAGGGAGAAATCACTTAGGTTTAATCTAAACAAATCTACCCTCCTGTAGTGTACTTCATAAAGCACCAGGGCATAGAAAATTATACCCCAAAACTGAACATGTAAGGCTTATTGTGTGACAACAAACAAAAGCATACCGATACATAAAATGCATTATCATTACAGCACTGGTGAATGCTGCCTATAGCCTCTCTCTTGCTGAGACAGTAGAGCTCAAAGCAGGGTTCAGACAGGGCTTTATCTAGTCAGGTCTTGAAAAACTCCTAAGGACTGACTGCACACCCTCTCTGGGCAGCCTGCCCCACTGCTTGACTGTCCCTCTGGGGAGTTTTTTTTCCTTACATCCAGTCTAAGCATCTTGTCTCAACTCAAGCCCCATTGCCTCTTCTCATCTTCCCCCATGCACTGCCCAGGACAGCCTGGCTTCATCTCCTTGATGACCTCCTCATAGCTGTGAAGCACACTGCTGTTAAACGGTCACACTAAAGCTGCGCAAGCTCAGTTCACATTTTAAATGACTGTAATGCAAGAGATTTTTGTGAGGGGGAATGATACAAAAGGTACCTGTCCTAACAGCAAGGAATGCATCCCAAAGCGATACCCATTTGGTTTCTGCAACATTGTACTTCCCTGTATCTTCATATTTGTTTTGCGGCCTTCAGTCCATTCACAGATTAAAGAACTCATCCTCCATTAACTTTACCTTCAGAGAGTAAGTTAGTGGAACGCAAGTGTGCTGGAGCCCATCCTTATTTGGGTAATTAAGGCAGGTGTTTGGCATCTGTCTTTTTAATGGACAGAAGCAAGGACACAATCATTTTGCTGATTTAAGAACAAATACAAGTTTCTGCAGCAGTTCCCTTTTCTCACAGCTGGTTTTCAACAGAAAAGCTGGTTCAGCACTACTCCGATTAATCGCTGTATGGCTTCTTAGACTGGCTCCTTTCTGCTTCCATCTCCTTCATGCTGTATAAGGGTTCCACAAGCTTGTTGTGAACCAGCATTAAACCTGATGTACAAAGTAAGAAGATTACTTAAATAGATAATAAAGCACAATTCTCATTCATTGGATGCTAATGAAACTAGACATTGCTAGAGCCCTTGGTCCCTTGCTCCCATACCCATACAGTTAAGCATTTACCTTTGTACTTTTATTATTGCTGTACACCTCAGCTGTTATTATTTAAGGAACATACTCCTTTGGGAGCTGATCAAACAAAGATCTAATGGAAAGCATGGCTTGTGCCATTTCAAAACTAACAGCTGCTTGGCCTGGTCAAACGCTCACCTTTAAAGTATTTCACTGTCTTAACTTTGAGTTCCAGCGTGGCATCCTCATCACACACAAACACAGTGTTGGGGTGCTTCTGGAAAGCAGATACTGTCCACATGTGGTTGACACCTTCCTCAATAGCTTTGTACAAAGCAAAGGCTTTGTGGGCTCCTGTGATAAGAATCATCACCTGGACTCCGAGACACAGAGGATGGCAGTTAGGGTCCAGAAAATGCATTCAGAATGAGCACACCCACCCCCTGCTGAACCGAGAGCAGGCTGAACCTGGTGCCTAACAGGGGGAGATCTCTGTCATCCTCCACAGAGGCACTTCACTGTATCACAGTTCTGTCTGGATTTTATTTGTCAAATTAAATCATAGCCTGATGGGTCATTGTAACGTTTCACATCCTTTTAGCTCCCCTGTTAGGCACCTATATGCGGAGACTTAACAAGTATAAATCAAGGTATAGTCTCAGTTAAAAGTTATCCCATACAGTTTTCATGATCTGCTGGTGTAACCTCAAGTCAACCAGTGACTCTTGCAGTTATTTCCCCAGATGAAATTATTTACCGAAGACATCCTCCCAAACCTTTCTAGCTCCCTGTGGATAACAGCTGTACTGCAGGGTTATGCAAATTTAAGTGTGAGCAGAGCGGAAATGGAAGACAGAGCAAGAGCCTTTCCACAGTGTTGCAGGATGCAACAGAACAGGAGGATCAGGAATTCAATTCAGCCACCTGTGGCAGGAAAAGCATAAGCTGGCCTGTGCCAGCAGGGTGCATTGCTGCTCCAGGACTGGAAAATCTTAGGTACTCCAGGAAGCCCTGCTCAGGAGCTACTGTATGAAGTCACTGCTTTTCTCCTAACCTCTCTGGCATCCATGACAGTGCCTACTCCAACTGTCAAAGCCATTGTGGGGACTTTGGAGAGGTCACCATCAAAGAACCTGGCGTTAGCCAAGATAGTGTCCATAGCCAAGGTCTTCACCCGTGTCCTGGATACCAAGCTTGATCCAGGCTCGTTGAAGGCAATGTGACCGTCTGGGCCGATACCTGTGACGGAGACAGTTTGAGAAAGTCTGGCTCTAACAGTTATTGTAGGAGGCAGAGCCAACAGCACTCCTATTCAGGAGGATATAAAGGGCATTCAATGCTTCCAGGAACAGATACAGATTGGAGGAAAACACTTGCAATTTTTCTGCTCAAGCTCAAATTTTCTTCTGGTAGGAATGACAGCAAAAGCCCCCTCTGAGGCCAACAGAGACTCTGCCCTAACTGTGCTGGGAGAACAATAAAGCAAAGTAGACAGCAGAATCTTAAGGCAAGCTGATGGGAAAAGCTTGCATTAAGCTCGTGTTGGCTCAGAGGACTCTACTCCTAGCAGCTTCCTCTTTGCACTGGCAATTGTAATACAATTTATATTTGGTACAATTCTAGCCCAGCTTGTTTCTCCTACTAATTGTTTCCTGAACAATTCACTTACTAGATTGGAATACTTAAAACTGGAGGAGTGGTACAGTGAAAGACAAGGTTGCCAGCACCCATGAGCGCCCAGAGTGACAGAATATGGGGTGGGTTTCAATGCAAATCCACTGGACTGCACTGAAGATAAACTCTCCTGACAATAAGTGAGATAGCTGGTGGAAGACAGGCAGTGCTGCCTGCCGGTGTTCAGAAACGGCTAGTCCTTTGGGTTTTCACCTCCAACAAAGAGTTCAATTCCTCCAGCGGCTTTGATTTTATCCTCAAATGCATCACATTCTGCTTGTAGATCAGGTGCATTTCCATCCAAAATGTGAACGTTTTCTGCCAAGATGTCAATATGCTTAAAGAAGTTATTCCACATGAAAGAATGGTAACTTTCCGGATGACCCCTTGGGAGACCTGGTAACAGAGCATGCACAGGACTAAGACCAACTGAAAGAGTTCTCACCTGTAACAAACACCTATATGCCCCTGCAGTGGCTTTGGTAATAGAGCACGGCTTTCTCTGTCTGTCATTTGTGACTCCCTCAACTTCCGTGAGTTGTTTTTATTTCCCTAAATAGCAAAATTACAATCAATCACAATAGCTCCTGTAAGACATGCTCATTTTAACATGCAATAGATGTTCCAGAAAAGCAGGCACGCACTGTGCCTCATCTGTTACTAACCTTCCAGCCTTCCTTCCAGTTCATATTAGGAGGAATGATTAAAAAACTGTGCAGAAGCCTGGAAAATAACTTTGTGCATTTCCCCCCCACCTTACATGCTATAAATCCACACTGGACTGCCTACTGTCTAATGTTGCTTGATAAGGATTGTTCACAGAAAAAAATTCTTGACCAGAGTAAAATCAGCATTAGCAAATATTTAGCTTGTATGTTTTTCACCTTTGGAGCTTTAGGCTTGCCACTGATCTCTGTACCCTTTCTTCTGAGAAGGCTATTTCACCACAGCTTCATAAATGAAAGAATCCTCTGCTATCTTAGCAGGAGCGCACGTCGGTTACAGAAGGGCACTTGGACAGGTAACACATCAGTCCTTGTAAGAGATCTGAAGCTCAAGCGACCTTTATAATCCCAGAGCAAAGGCGGTGGTTCATACTGCATGCTCTCTCAGCTTGAAATGGTAAGGTGAGCCCTTAGCTGATCGATACGTAAGTTCAGGCAAAAATACAGCAGTGCCTGCTGCGCGCAATACCGGGCAAGCCCTGACACCCTTTAATACTTCTTGTGCATGCTTTCAAACTGGCCCTGTTCACTCCCTTGGCTAATACAGATTTTAGCCCTTCCTACCTTGCCCTTTTGCAGGCGGGATGCGCCCCACCGGCCGCGGCGCCGGCGCGGGGGCACAGCAGCCACTCGCGCAGAACGACCAACCAAAGCCAAACGCTTCTCGTGTGCGGGCACTCACCCACGTACTCGTCCATGTTGAAGGTTTTCACGTACTTGAAGGAGAGGTCCCCGTTCCGGCAGTACTCCACCAGCTTCCCGTAGCAGCCCAGCGGCGTGCTGCCTGCGGGGAAGGTGCCACCTCAGCCCCGGGGAGAGGCCCGCGGCCCCGCTCCCGGCCCCGGCACCCACCTGTGGGCAGCCCCAGCGTGAAGAACCGCCCGGGGCCGGGCCCGAACTGGACGATGCGGTTGCGGATGTACTTGGCGGCCCACTCGCTGGCCTGCTCGTACGTCTCCAGAATGACGAGCTTCATGGCGGGGCCGGGCGTCGCCTGGGCAGGGCGGGAGCCGAGCTGAGGAGCGCCGCCATCTTACCGCCGCCGCCCCGCTCACCCGCGCACCCACCCGCGCACCCACCCGCGCACCCACCCGCGCACCCACCCGCGCACCCACCCGCGCACCTGCCTGCCTGCTGCCGCCGCGCTCGCGCTGCCGTTGCCCGCCGGTCTCCTCAGCGGGCACGGCCGCGCCCGCCCTCCGCGCCCGCCCCGAGGTGGGCGGTGAGCGCCGGGCCCGGCCCCTCCCGGCCGCTCGCCCCAGGAGCCCGCGGGCGGGAGGAGCGGGCCGGGCACTCGCCTCAGGAGCCCGCCGGTGCGAGTCACCCCCACAGGGTCACTGCGCCCCCTGCAAAGGCCTGACCAGAGCTGTTAACTCTTCAAGAGCTGTCCCCTTCACAGGCTGCTAGCTCCAAAAGACTAATAACAGTTTGGGTATTTTAATCCTTCCCCCCCACCTTTCTAACTTTGCTGCACTGGTACTACAGGAGAACTTGTTTCAGCAGCACTGTGAGCAGTATTAGCTCCTCAGTTTGGAAGCCTTATGACAAGGCTCTAAAGCACCGTGGCTGGCTTGGAGAAGACAAACAGTAATACCACATTTTGAGTTATTAGATCAATTTACTATAAACTGCTGAAAACTCCAACTTTAAAAACACAAACATCATCTACGAATGTCAAAACGATGCAGAACTTCAAATTAAAATACGACTTACTAAAAAACAATCCTGTTTTTTTTACTGATTTTCACCTAGTAGCAAATCTTTAATCATTATATACTGAGCTATGGTTATGTATATATGCAGTTCAATGTGGAGAAAAGCTTCTATGAATGCACTCATGTTTTCGCCACTGCATGATAAGTACACACTTAACACACAGCCTACTAGATCCCAGTGCAAGATGAAGAAATGAAAGAAAAAAAGCTGAAGGGTTTTTTTCATTTTCTAAGACTAAATTTCATAGCTTTCTGCTAAAAATCAAGACTGAATACATTTTTTGTCCACAAAAACTGGACTTAAAATTATTTAGCATTTTCAGTGTTCACCACAGAGCAATTCTGCCTGGAACAAAACCAGTTATTAATTTATCCACTGAAAATATTTAAATCATTTAGCAGAAGGAATTTTGAGAAATCCAAGGCAAATTCTTAAGTGTTATGGATGAAATTCATACTCTGCAATGACAGCAGCACTATTTTCACTTTATAACAGTTTAGGTGGTGCATAACCTTATGCAGGCTTGTCCTCCTCCACTTCAGAGTGGATTCATCATTCCTTTCATTACAGGACAGCTGGAACACCTGGTGACACACCACAGGAAGCTGTAGCAAATGTGGTGTGATCATACAGTGTTTCATGCCTGGAGTAATTTAAAAGCATGGGTGTCCCCCATTGCCAAGAGACCATCTGCTATCATAGTTTTGTTTAACTCACTCTTTTTTTTCCCAGTTTTGTCCTTCAAACTGCACTTAGAAACCTAGCTCAGGCTCAGATTCTCATCTTTCAGAAATTGCCTGGGAATTCAGCAATTTTCCTTTATGCTTTCAGCCACCCCGAGACAACCAGGCCTGTTCGCATATCCTCACTGCTGCCAGAAGGCAGGCTCTTGTCTAAAGACAGCCTTTCTGATCCAGTTTCTTCCACTGAACTTCTTTCAGGTGTTGAAAAGACCTACGTAAGGCCAAGTGTTCCAAGAGGCACTGAACAATTTTTCCTCTCTCGGATGCCCCTAGGTGGTGCCCACAATGTGCAGGTGAAAGGAGAATAAAAACATTTTTTGTCCTACCGAGCCCCACCAGAGACAGATGGGCATCCCAGACTCCAGTGTGCAGTGGTGGTTATTTAGTGTTGCTTTGTGCCTTTCCCAGATACTGGAAGCAGCTTGGCTAGTACTCCTTAGAACAAGGGTCTAGGAGTGTGGAGTTTACACAGTGCCTCCCACAGCATTCCTGGCTCTTCTGGCTGTTGCCAGCTGACAGCAGGAATGAACTATGGAAAGCAGTGTCAGAAAACAGAAGTTATACACTTCCAGATTTAAGTCATGCTTTTTATATTTAGATATGCATTCCAGAATTTGTCTCCAGACACCCTGAACTAGAAAACAAAACAGATTTCTACTCCTTCCAAGTTCAGGGAGAAATTGGGAAAGAGGAATTAACGCACACGTGTGGGATGGCAGGTGGTGGAAACCACCAAAACCCAACAAACAAACCAAACCCAAAATCCAGCCAAGACCCTTAGTCTCAGATTCCTAAAAGAGAGCAAAGGAACCTAAACTGCATAACTTGACATGATTGTTTTCATACTTAAGACTAGACCTACAGTTACAAGGTCATTAAGCACTACTAATGTGTGTATTTCCTAGTCAAACCATCCCAGCTAGTTTTGTTCCTAGACATAAGGTGGCAGCACAGGGACACAGTCCCTGCAGCCTGTTGGTGCTGCCTCCCAGAAAGCGACCAGCTCAGTTACACGTGACACAAGCTGCTCTCTAAAGTTGGGAAATCATCAGAAAACTCTAAAGCCTGCACAAAAGAACTTTGCGTGTAATTCTTTCACCTACTACCACTTGGCCACACCTGCCCTCAAAAGCAATTGTAAGCTACCACCACCCTAGAGAAAAAGCGCAACATCCCTGTCGCTTCCTGTCCTGCCAGTCGCTGCTGTCAGGCACCCAGCTTCTCCAGCCCATGAACCATGGCATGCATTGCAGTCTTTCCTTCACCTCTGAGAATCGCAATAGCCCCTACTGGAAAAGACATAAAAAGCAGCCGCTGCCCACCACCCAAAAAAAACGCCCAACAACCCACCCACACAAATTCTGGAAGACCCTTCTTTCTGTCCAGCATTCCTGCTTCAGAAAAGGAGGATTGCTTCCTGCTTCTGAGCATTTGTCTCCTTCAGACAGGAAAGCTTATAAAACCCACCTTGCAAGAATACTGAGTGGTTTCATATTTTGAATGGAACCTATATGCATTTACAATCAGCCTGTAGTTTGGAATGTGCATTCTCCAAAAACCCACAACGCCAAGGAAAGCCTGTGTTTGTGTCTTACCCGCTAGTGGAGACAAAGCTGTTTTGTTATCACATCATGGGAATCTCATGACATCCATCTTGCCATTTTTTCCCCCCAAAACTGGATGTCCTGTGCAGGTGCCTTGACCTTACTTTGTTTTATGGCAAAGCCAGCTTTCAGAAGGATTGGAACTATTTCTTCCCTTTCACGAAGACTTCTGCTGTAATGCCCCACATGTTGATGACATGTTTTCGAAATTTTTAAACGCTTCTGTAATTAGCTGGGAGAAGAGCAGTGGGTGTAGGAAGATGTTTCCCCCACAGGTTGGCTCTCTTGAGAAAAGGCAAAAGGTGTAATTATTAATAGTTCCCATGAGATGGCACCAGAAGTACAAAGGTGATCACAATACTGAGTACACAGACCTGACTAGTTTCACAACCAACAATTCTAGCATACTGCAAGCCAGTACTACAAAGTACAACAAAACGAGAACCTTGGCCCAGGCCCCAAGGGCAATAAATACCAAAGCAGCGAGTATATGCTGCAAGTAAGGTGTCACACAGCTCTGAGAACAAGCGCAACAACTCTGAGAGTAAATAAAGCAACACTGTGACTGGTGACCATTAAACCAATACAATGAACACTTAACGACAAACTTGTTTCCACACACTCTGATCAGACCTGTTGTTATCTCAACCCTTCATGCCCCATGTCAGATGCCAAAAAGGAATGTCGTGGTTTAACCCCAGCCGGCAGCTAAGCACCACACAGCTGCGTGCTCCCTCTCCACTCCCTTCAGTGGGATGGGGAGGAGAATCAGAAAAAAGTAACACTTGTGGGTTGAAATAAGAACAATTTAATAACTGAAATACAACACAATAATAATAATAATAAAACCAATTGTTATTAAAAGGAGAGAGAAAGAAAGAAGAATAAAACCCAAGGGGAGGAGGGTGGACAACCAAGTTATGCACAATACAATTGCTTCCCGCTCACTGACTGATGCCCAGCCAGGCCCCCAGCAGCGATTGGCAGGTCCTGGCCAACACCCCCAGCTTATATCCTCAGCATGACATCCTATGGTATGGAATTGCCCTTTAGTTAGTTCAGGTCAGCTGTCCTGGCTCTGCTCCCTCTCAGCTTCTTGTGCACCTGCTTGCTGGCAGAGCATGGGAAACTGGGAAATCCGTGATTTAGAGTAAGCACTACTTAACACACTGATGTTTCAGTTGTTACTATCAACGTTATTCTTATAATAAATCCAAAACATCATTGCACCAGCTACTAAGAAGAAAATTAACTCTATCCCCGGCCAAAACCAGGACAAGGAATCTTTAAAAACAGAAGGACCCTATACAGGAGGCAGGTGTACATAAGCCACATGCAATCAGGATGCTGACATTTACAATAACAGGAGAAAAAAAAAAAGCACTGGCGATCTTAATCTAAGAATCACAGAAAAGCCAAGAAGCATTTAAAAGCACATGGTTTAGGTGATACAGATGAAATTGTATTTTCCTGAGTAAAGCACAGACCAGCATTCATCAAAACACAAGAACAATTCAACATCCCTGCAAGGGCAACAAAATCCAAGTAGCTACTACAATGGGACATAGTTTCAAAAAGAGAGTTAAACTATTTTTAAATAAAGAGAAAGTAGTAGTGCAGCTAGAAAAGTAAAAACATTTCCTAGTGACAAGAAAGCTATTTAAATACATTACCAATCACTTTTTATTGCCTGTTAGGAAAGGCTAAGCACCAATCAAAAATAATAATTCAGACAAAGTGGAAGAATGACATCCCTTAAGAAGTGGAAGTTATGCTGAAATGCAGAAAATAGATGAGGCTGCAAACTATTGTATTAAAACACAATATGGCAGGCCAGAAGTATGGCTTGGGGAAAACAGCTTGCAGACAGGAAGAGAACCAAGGACTCCTTTCTCAGCTGCATCAGGGACTGTGAGACAATCAGAGAGTTCTTAAGGCCAACTGATGGTCAAAACATAAGGAGGGCACCAAAAGTGATTTTTGCACCTATTTTGTTTCAGAAGAATTCCTGTGACAAAAACTTCCTTTACAGCAGTTGCGTTTCAGAATATTTTAAACTGAAGTGTCTGTAGGATAGATTACAGAAGAGATTAAGCCATCAAAATGAATAACAACAAGTCATTAGACCATATGGTATCCCTTCAAATGCTCAACTTGAGGATGAAATAACAAGCATAATAGCTGTGGTGTTCTACCTCAGTACTAGGGGACTGGATGGTACCATACATAACATGAATTTTCATAAAGGCTTCAGAAAGCTACAGGCTTATAAATCCTGTGTCCCCAGGCATGCTAGCAGAAGCTAGCTACAATTAGTGGGTACATGAATAAGTAGTAAATTGAGATAAAACATCAGTACAGTTTTTGTAAAGGAAGTTCTTGCCTGCCAAATCCTTTAGAATTATTCTGAATAATCAATGAGCACATGGACATGAGAAATTCTTCTAATGTACTGTATTTGGATTTCTATAAACTGTTCAGTACAGACCCTTTCCAAAGGCTCTTAAACTACATTGCGTGGGAAACATTGCGTGGGACAACAGGAACAGTTCTCCCCCAGAAAAGCAACTCATTAAAAGGCTGAAAGAACTGGAATAAACAGCCAGTTCATAGTTGGGCAAAAATTGCCAGCAGACTCATGCAGAGATCTCTGCTTAGCCCTAGGAAACCATGCTTCCCGAGTGCTTGAAAACGGTCAGGTGAATACTGAGGTGACAGATTTCTAACAGTGTAACAATGTGCTCCTTCTGTGTAGTTAAAGAAATGCCCCTATAGAGTTGCTGCAGGGGCTAACAACATTTTGGGAACAGACAGTAAAGCTGCAGATGAATTTCTGTGTGGATAATGAAAAAAACCTACTAAACAGGCACAGGGGATGGGGGTTCAACATTTGAACATTATATACTGTATGATGGTCTCTGAGAGAACTGTTATGACCCAAAAAAAGATGTTTATAATAGGTTTAAAAGCTCATTGCTGAAAAGCCAGATAGGAAGTTTGGAAATACTCTGAAAAGAAAAGAAACATAGGAGGAGGAAAAAACCCAACAACCCATACATTACAATTAATCCACATAATTCCTCTGTCTTGATTGTGGTATATGGCACAGGCTTCTACCTCTCAGAAGTGACAGAGCAGTATGACAAAAGGTACATTAATGGATGTGAGTTTAAACACACCTCTCCATGCAGCACCTGGATATGCTAAAGTTCACCTTTCCCTCAGGCATCGGTTGTGGTGGGTAGACCTTGGCTGGACACCTGGTACCCATCAAGCCACTCTATCACTCCCCTCCTCAGCAGAACTGGGGGCAGAAAATAAGATGGACAAAATGTTGTGCGTCAAGATAAAGGCAGTTTAATGAAGCAACAGCAAAAGTCATGCCCGCAGAAGCAAAGGAAAACAAAAGATGTTGTTCTCTACTTCCCATCAGCAGGCGATGTTCAGCCACTTCCCGGGAAGCAGGGCTTCAGTGCGCAAAAGACAGACATCATAAATAATGAATGCCCCCACCTTCCTTCCCCTTTCTCTTAGCTTTTATGTCTGAGCAGATGTCGTATGGTATGGAATATCCTGTTGGTCACTTTGGGTCAGCTTTCCTGGCTATGTCCCCCCAAAAATCTTGCCCACTCCAGAGAGCTGCGGGGGGGGGGGGGGGGGGGGGGGAGGGGCTGGGGAGCCTCGCTGCTGTGCAAGCCCTGCTCAGCAGCAGCCACAACACTGGTGTGTCACTGCCACCTTTCCAGCTACTGATAGAAACACGGTGCTGAGGGCTGCTGTGGGGCTCAGCCCGACCCAGTACCATTGCAAATGCTAAAACTTTATATAGCCTAACAACTCACTTGGACAAAGTTAGATGAAATGTGCAAAGACATGTGCTCTATCATGAAATTTATCAGCAGCAGGTCACAATCACCAGAATACTCCAGGGCTACCTTGGAGAATGGACCAGAGACTGAACTTCTCTGGACTGAGTATGACAGTTCCTTTAACAAATTTCATCAATGTTTCCTTGCTTTTTAACTACTATATGTTAATGTAGGCATGCTTTTTTTAAAAAAAAAGGGTCGTGTGTTCACTTGATGACCCCAGAGATCTATGGCATATTACAGCCACACTCACAGCACATCAGGTGGCCTGTTTTGTCCACAAAAGGCCTTCCTCCTTGGGGAAAACCATGAGATTCATTGACAGGTTCCACCATTAAATTCAATGCCTCGCAGTTGCTTTCCAGTTCATTTGAATGAATCCGGAGTTTCTTGTAATTCTCAAGCTTATTTACACAAACAGGAGCTAAGAATCATGGCCAAGACCTTTAATCACAAGTATCTTCAGATCAAAATGCTGCTGCTGTACATTTCCTTCAAATTTGTGTCAGATTTCCAACTATATATAAAGATACTTCCAAGTCCAGTCCTCCAGCTAATTAGGAAGAGGCCATATAGACAATATTCTAAGAACCACTGATGACATTTTGTTCCAGGAAGTTTGTAGTAAGATTTACCCATCAAGTCTCTCCCTTCATTTCCTTAGGCTTCAGCGTTCTTTCAGGTGTTCCAAAAGCACAGTCAAAACTATTAAAAGTGGTAAAACTAAACTCATTAACTCCAGAGCATTCATTGTCCAGGACTTAATTACACTTCTTTGACCAATGTTTAGGTTTTACTAAGGTGTGTTTACAGTATTTTGAGGGTTTCCTGAGGCTGCCGTGACTAGAACTGCTGTACACACAGACCTGGACACATAGTTCCAGCTCACGCTCTCAGCCCAGAACACCACATGTCAGAACACACCAGGCAGCTCAATGATTTAGTATGCAGCCCGGCACGTTCAGGTAGGCAACCTGAAGGCTACCCACAGCTGCGCAGTCAAAGGAGTGCAGCGATTGGTATAAACACATTTTAGATGTTCATTATGCAACATGTTTTCAAAAGCTTGTAAAGCTATCCCCAACTAAACTTGTCAGGCTGGAGAACAGCCACGACCAGGTAGCAAGTAATGCTCAGGCTGTGTAAGTTTTAACTGCATCTTCACAAGATGCTGGAGGCGCTCACCACCTTTTAAAGGTCAAATCAAGCATCTCCCTGTCCCTCCAGATCTGATGTTCACAAGTCTATTTGTGATCAACAGTTTTATTGTACAGGGGAAGCCCACTATTGCAGTAATCAAAGTAACAGAAATCAGGTTAAATCACTCAGGTCAACATTACAGAGGACACTGGATAGCAGAACTTCTAGCTACTGACATTCTTACTGGTATTGTTGTGTATCACACAACATTTTGGAGATACAAAAAAAACCCCTGTAGTATGAAAAGTTTGCAAAACAAAAAAGATAAGGCTATATGTTTATTTAAAAAAATAAAAAAGCATGCTTTAATAATGTTTTTTATAGTTAAGGAAGTGAAATGTGCACGCTGGAAACACTTCAGCCTAACCATCTATCTTTTCCATTACAGTGGTGCTAAAGTACCATCAGAAATTGAAGTCTGCAAGTGCTAGACACTGTATAAGCATCAGCCTCTTACTTAATAGGACAGTTTCATTAGTGAAGTCAAGACCATAAATCATTAAAGTTTATCAGTCAAGGCTGGCTTTTTAAAAACAGACACTTTGATTATAGCAGAACAATGTAACTATTTAAAAAGTTCTTGTTCTTTAGCTATGGCTCACATTTCATCCTAGTCTCACAATGCACTTTAAACCATTTACCCTTCCTTCTAGGTCCAATAGTGCTTGTTAGGCAATGTAAACAAGTGAAAACATGGAATGTTTAGCTCAAGAATCACACAGACAAGCCATCTTCATAAATAACCTATCTCCTCTCATAACTCTTGACAATTCTAGAGTCTACCGGGCCACAAAAAAAAACATTGACAGGAACAGCCACTTGTAACAAAAAGCCAAATACCCTAGCTCTAGCTGACAGTTTGCTTTTGAAAGGGCTAAAGCCCCCCTACCAAGCCAGCCTTCAGCCACTCGCCTCAGCTTCTGCCAGGCTTGGCAATGGCGGGGGCAGCTCTGCTAAGGGCGCCTGCTGCAGCTCCACCACCTTCAGCCCCCTGCGACCAGCTGCAAGGTGATTTTCCTGGGGTTACTTAAGGTTAGGAGCACAAAATCATTCCTTGTGGCGTCGACACATACCAGCCCAGAGACAAGAGAGGCCCATGGCCACCTCACTCTCCACTCCGCAGCCTCTGCCTACAGCTCTGTTCTTGTGAGGCCTCGTCCCTTTGGTCAGCCCAGGCCCACGGCCGACCGGTGCGCGTGCTTCACAGCCGCAACAGGCAGAGCCTGAACAGCGGCCTGTCACCAGCAGCGCACGGCCTGCAGCGGCGTTGCCGAGGGGGGTGGTGGTGGTGGTGCGTGCAGCCTGTCGCAGGCACACCGTGCTCTTTACGCGTGCCCCATTAAAACGTTGAGGGTTTTATCTCCTTATTTCTAAAGGGAAAGAAAAATTAAGACAGATCTTTTCTAGTGTAACTGGAGCACAAAGCGGGCGCCTGGGCAGCGACTGCCCGCGCTTCCCCACGCCAACAGCGGCTCACGGAACGGCTCTGCCGGGGAGAGGCCTAGGCGCCCGGCCCCGCGGGGCTGCCCGGGCTGGGCCGACCCGTCACCGAGGCCGCAGCCGGCAGGGAGGGACCATTGGGGCCGGCAGCTGCCACCAGCCCGTGCCCGGTGCTGGGCCCGGCGCCGGGCCCGACCCCGGCGAGGGCCCCAACAGGCCGCGGAGGGGCGGAGCTCAGCACCGGGGCTGCGTGAGCAGGAAACGCCTTTTATGGGCTTCGGAAGTGCCAAAAAAGGCGCGGAGGAAACACCAAATATGGCGGCGGGTTCCGGCCGCGTTTCCGCTCGGCCTTGGGCGCCCCGCGGCCGCGTGACGGGCCCCGCCCGCCGGCGCGCTCCCGGCCCTGGCGCGGTGCCGGGTCCGCGCTCCGCCAGCCCCGCGGGGCTCCGCCCCCCGCCCTGCCCGGCCCGCCCGCCGGTGCGGGTGTGGAGCGCGGCTGCAACCTGCTGGGGCTCGGCCGAGCCGGGGGGTGCCCGCCGGCACCGGAGAGGCGAGACGCTCGGTCCCTCCGCGGCTGCGAGGGCTCGGTGCGCGGGGGGCGCGGGGCTTCCCCGGGCGGCGCTCCCGGGCCGCTGCCGGCGGCGCCCCCGAGCCCCCTGCACCCGGCGGCAGCCGCCGTGCTGTCCCAGCGCTCGGGCCAACCGCAAACGGAAGGGTCTGGCAGCAAAGCGAACGCGGCCGGTGCCCCCCAGCCCTGCGGGCCGCTGCCGAGCGGTGGGGCACGGGCCGTGCAAGGGGGGGCGAAAGCCCCCCGGCGGGCTCCTCCCTCATGCCACAGAGCCAGCAAATGCGAAGCACGAGTCCGGCCCGAATGCCAGGGTCTGAACGGTGAGCGCTTCCCGGGAGGCTGCACCAAAGGGTGGCTGCGTGGAAGAGGCCCTGGCTGGTGTGTGCCGGCAGTATTTGCAAATCTGCCTTTATTTCCCGCCCCCACAACGAGAGGCTCCATGGTGCTGGGGACCATCCTGCAAGGAGGCACCGCGGTTCGGACAAGTGACCCCCTGCCGGGTGGGCAGTGCCCTTTGCCAGGCTGCTATAGCAAGCTACGGTGCACAGGTGGTGAGCCTGTCCTTGGTCACGCTGCTTTGTGGGTCGGGGCTAACACGGGGCTGGTGGTAGCCCTGTGCACCCAGCTCGGTGCCTCTGGGCACCCCTGCAGCTGGGCACAGCTACCTGCCAGCTGCCTGTGACTAGCCCATCCATTCAAAGGCAGACCAGCACCCTCAGGAGAAGGTGGGGGCAAGGGTTAGGGTGGATTTCTGGAGGCCTCCACAAGTCAAACGGATCCACCATTGCAAAGTGGCGAAAGCATGGGGCAAGCAGGACCAGCGTTGCTTTGAGCTAGAGAAGCCTTGCAGAGCTCATCACCTCCCTCATGCTGTGGCCTTGGCACCCAGAAGCCAGTCTGGTGCACAGAGGTGGCCAGCTGGGCATCAGAGCGGTGGCCAGCCGGGTGTCAGAGCCGTTCCCTGACGCTGGGGAGGGCACCCTGGCCTTTGTTCCTGCACCGCCGCCTGCCTCAGCCCACCCACTGCACCATGTACCCCACAGCACCCGGCTGCTTCTGGGTGTGGCAGTTCCCACTACTGCTCATTTCTGTGCAAAGTGCTCTGGAGGACCTGGGGCACCATCAAGCATTGCTCAAGCTCCTGCTGGGTCAGTTTTTAGCACAATCGCAATTCTGGAAAGCCAGACCAGGACTTAGCAGACTAGCTTGAAATGACAGCAGCATCTACAGCCTAGAAATGGCTCTGCTATCTGACCATCCAGTAAGATTTCCGATTACCTATGAACACGCAGTTGAGATTCTAGTTTTCAGACCTCATTTTCAGCACTGGGAGAATTTGGTTTTCTTCCTATGATTAGCTCGCATGCTTCTGGAGAAGCCAGAAAATAGGAATTGTGGCTACTTCAGAAGAGCAGATGATGCACCTAATGCAAGGACATGTGTGCTCCATCCACACCTTTGTGAGCAACTGGATGTAAGAGCGATTGGCCTCCCCTCCTTTCTTGGGTGGGTGTTTCACCAAGAGACAAGCAGCACTCATCACTTCCCAGCTGCTCAAGGAGTCAGGGTTACTGCAGCACCATCTTTTCCTCTGTAGAAACTTAAAGGAAAATATGGAACTCTGTGTGATTTGATATTTTATTTATTTTTTTCTGAAGGGTATTGTACACCAAATAGCCCATTGGCAAGAAAGCGCATTCAATGTGTTTAGAAGCCAAACAGTCACTTTCATTTTAACAAACACAATTACAAAGTAAAAATAAACCACAAAATAATGAACCGCATGTTCATAACATACAAAAATTGCTGCCTACTCAGTAGGTAACTACAACATTCCAACTCCTGAATATATATATATATAAATTTACATTTTTGTAACAAAAATAGACTTTGAGAGGTGTGGGGGGTTTTTTTTTGCTTACATTCCGTCCCCCAGGGCTTTCTCGTGCTCCCCTCCCCACCCGTTCCCTGCTCTCCCTTACATTGAGTAACATCCTTTTCACTTTAAGGCAAGATGCAAAGCATCCATTCACACAAATGCATGACGTCAGCAAGGCTTCACAAAAAGGCACCAAGACTTGTAACTTTAAAAACAAAACTTCTGCCACATGTGAGTGTCTCATCAGGTGATATTTACATAGCATCACTCTAACATGCTCAAATACAGTAAGTGCTGTTCCCAAAGAAGTTTGAAACTCATTACAGCATTGTCACTGAAATATAATTAACATTTACAAAATATGGCCCTGCAAACTCCAAATAATACAACGTGGATATGCGAAGATTTTTCACATCAATAGTACCTAAAGGAAAGCAAAACCATGGCACATGTACAATTTACATCAGCTACATACTTAATCAAAAGTCCTTTCTTCCTAATAAAAGACTATTGTTTACGGGGAAAATTATACTGAACTTATATCCACAGTCCATGCAAATTAAGTCATTCAACAGAGGTGGAAAACTTAACGGCAGTTGTTTCAGGCAGCTGAAGTTTAAAGAAAAGTTAAACAGCCTTGCAACGTATGGTCTTGGGGGAGTAATTGGAGACTTCGTGTCTGACAATACCAATGGAAAAGGTGAAGTCTCCTGTTCCAGAAGGTAATCTCAGCAAATCTCAATTGTCCTTGGGGAAAAGGCTGACGTCATGTCTGAAAGTGTTGAGGTCACCTGTGAGCTGAAATTGTTGGTGACCCCTGGAGATGAGAAGGAGGTGGCCACTTGGGTCTGAAAAGTGGCAGTGCCAGAGGGGTAAGTGGTCGCTATAGAGGGAGACGGGAATGTGGTGTGTGCAGGGGAGGGGTAGGAAGAGGGAGCAGGGGAGGAATACACTGTGCGCACTGGCGAGGGGTAAGTGGTGGCAATGGATGAAGGGTAGGACGTAGTCACAGAGGATGAGTAGGCAGGAATGGGAGAAGCAGTGGAGACAGGAGCTGCCTTTTCCACCTTCTTGTCCTTCTGCCTTAGGTGGATTTTAGTGTGTCTCTTCCTCTCATCGCTTCTGGCAAACTTTCTGCCACAAATGTCACAGGCAAATGGCTTCTCTCCTGTGTGCGTGCGGATGTGTGTAGTCAAGTGGTCGCTCCTGCTGAAGTTCCGCATGCAGATGCGGCACTGGAAAGGCTTCTGTCCCGTGTGGATGCGGATGTGCCGCGTTAGCTCGTCGGACCGTGAAAACCGCCGGTCACAGGACTCCACCGGGCAGGCGTAGGGTCGCTCATGAGGAGGGGTCTTGCTGGGACGGTTTGGGTATTTCCTCATCCTGCTGGGCTTGATCAGCTGGGACTGATAGTTAGTGTTGAGGGTCTTCAGCTCTTGGGAGCCAGTCTGGGTGGCGAACGCCTTGATGGTGGACAGCGGTGTGAGGGAAGGCTGCTGTGCTCTGGTCTCCAAGGTTGGGAAGGGCTTCTGGTCGGTTGGAACAAGGCTGATCTCACCCTGCTGCTGCGGGAACAGGTAATCCGGGATCATTGGCACCTGGAAGTTGGCTTTAGCAGTCGGGTAAGCTGGAGGTGGGTACTGGATGGGGGCTCCAGAGGGGTTGGGAAAGGACTGGGTTTGTGGTTCAGGGAAAATGTCAGAGCTGGAACTGGGAAAAGTCGGTGCGGCTGAGTAGATGGGGCTGTTCTCGCTGGCTTGGACAGAGCAGCTCAGAGGGGGACTCTGCGCGGAGGAGGACGGCGACGACGAAGAAGGCGTAGAGGTGGGGGGTGCGTTCGCCATGCCCACCAGCCCGCTGACGAGGCTGAAGAGGGGCTCTGGCCACAGGGTGTTGCTGCTGTTGGGGGCCGGCTCCAGGGAGAAGCGCCCGGTGTAGGTTATGGGCGGCAGCCGCGTCGTTTGGTTGGGATAGCTGGTTTCTGGCAGGGCTTTCTCGTTGTTGAGGGACATCTCGGGGAAAGTGTCTGCGAAGAGAGGAACATCGGTTACTTCCAGCAGCCGCCGCAGCTGCTGCCAGCGCTCCGCGAGCCGTACCCGCGCAGCGCAGCCTCGGATCCTCGTTTCTGGTTAATTACTAATTGAGCGTAACATATTGCGGCGCGGCTGGCAGCCCTCCAGCGGCGGCCGGCCCGGAGCCGCTGACGCAGGCGGGAGAATCCCCCCCGCGCAGCCGCCGCTGCAGCGCCGAGCCCCCCGCGGCGGGCCGAGCCCCCCGCCCGCCCGGGCCGCTTACCTGCTGCCAGGTGCTCGAAGTGCTGCTCCCCGGGCTCGCCGGCGGCGCCGAAGCCCGCGCTTTCGGGCGCCCCAGGGGGGGCGAGGAACTGCGGCCCCCCGCCGCTGAGCAGCATCATCTCCTCCAGCTTGGGGTAGTGCGTGTCCATGGCGGGGGGCGAGTGCGGGAAGGCGCCGAAGGGGTCGGCGATCTGCAGCGGGGGCAGGAGCTGCATCTCCGCCTTGGCCGCGGCCATGAGGGCGCCGGGCTCGGGGTCCGACGGGCGGGGGCGCTGCCGCCGTTGGCCCGGCGGACGGGCCGGCTGCGGCGGGGCGGCCGTCGCCTGCTGCGTGCCCTGCGCCGCGGTGGCCCCGGCGCTGCCCGCTGGAAGTGCCCGGCTCCCTCCTCCCCGCCGCCCGCCCGCCCGCCCGCCCGCCCGGGGCTCCCCCCGGCTCTGCCCGCTGGACGCGCTCGGCTCCCCGCCCGCCCCGGAGCCGCCTCTATATATCGGGTCCCACCGGCCGCAGCCCGCCCCGGCCCTGACGTACATGGCCATATATGGAAAGCAGGAAGCCCTTATATGGATGCGGGCTGGAGGACCCCGCCTGGCGTCAGCGCCTGGCACCGGGGAAAGCCGGGCCGCGGGGGCCCCGCTCGCCCCGGGCTGGGAGCCCTGCGCCCGTTGTGGGTCTGGCCCCCGCCGCGGGCAGCGCCGCTGCAGCGCCGCCGCAGTGCCGCCGGTCCCCGGGCGCGGAGTCCCCGGCCCCCGCCCGCCCCGGCCGGCCCGCCGGAAGCCCCCGCCGCACTTACCATATTTGGAAACAACCTTATAAGTCTCGGTTCCGGCGGAGGCTTCCCGCTCCTTATATGGCCATTCCGGCCCCAGCGGGGGGGGGCGCGGGGAGTCCGGCCGCGGGAACCAGGTTGCCGCTGGGCCGCGCGCCCGCCCCCGGGCCACGGGAGCGCGCGGCGGGCGCGGGCGATACGGCGGCTTCGGGAAGCGCCCGGGAGCCCCCAGCGCCGCCGCGGCCCCGCGGGACCAGGCCCTGCTCGCCACCACCCCCCACCCTCCGCCCGGCTACGGGGGAGCTCCCCGGGCGCTGGCAGCGCGCCCCGCGCGGGGGCGGCCTCTGCTCCCGGGAACGGGGAATCTCTGGGACTGCGGGGGCTGCCGGGAGCGCCCTCCCCGCCCGCTCCCACCGAGAGCGGGGCAGCCGCGTCCGCAGCGGGGCAGGCCCGGGGGTGCTGCGCCTCCCTCCCACCGTGGGGAGCGGGTCAGCGCTGGACGCGGAGCCCCGGGTGCAGAAAGCGGCAGCACTCCCTACCGCCGCGCCCCCGGGCTGCCCCTGCCCGCCGGCCCCGCACGGAACCGCGGGCTGCGCACGGAGGGGCCGGGAACGCGGCGGGGAGCGCCTGCCGGGCCTGGGGAGCCTCCCGCGCTATAAATAGCCGTTCGACGCGGCCACCGCTCCGCGCCGCTCCGCCCCGCCCGGGCGGCCCCACCGCCGGCGCGGGGCTCCCCTGGCAGCGGGCCAGGCGGCACCGGCGACGCAGTGCGGCCGCGGTGCGCGTGCGCAGCGGCGGCCGGGGCTTTCCCCGCAGTGCGCGGGGCTCCCGGGGCGGGGCGGGGCCGCGCGCTGCGGCGCGGGGGCGGGGGGCGGCGGCGGCGCCGGAGCTGCGCGCTGTGCCGCGCACCGCGGGGGCGGCGGGGGGACGGGCGCTCCTCGCTGCGGGCGCAGGGCTCCGCGGGCGGCCGCGGAGCTGGGCTGTCCCCGCGGGCGGGGCCGGGCAGCCTCAGCCCCCCCGGCGGAGGGCGGCTGTGTGCGGCGCGGGGTTCGCACAATGCGGAGCGCCGCCGCGCACCGCTGTACGGCGCTGCAGCGCTCGGGGCCGTGACCTGCCCCTGCACCGAACCCGCCGCAACCAGCCCCAGGCTGCGGCCGCACCGACAGCAGTGCCCCGCGGCAGCCTCTGCCTGCGGCGCCTGCCGATGCACGGGCACGGCGGGCCCGTCGGTGCGGGGATGGGATCCCGTGCTTCTCCTGTTTTTTAACAAAATCAAATACCTGCTGGGGGTCTCGAGCAGCCCCACACGCAGTGATCGCAGCCAGCCTCCCCTTCCAGCCTGTCGCAGCTCACAGCCCTCCCAGAAAAGGCAAACTGGCAGAACGTGGCTTTTTCTACAAAGGCTGTAGTTTTGGCTCCTGAGTATCTGACTGACATCGTAGAAGCCATTGCATCCTCCTTTCGTTCTTCCTCTTTTCCCTACCAAAACCAGAAGGAATTTTATTTCAGCTGCTGCCTGGCCCCAGAGAATTTCACTTGCACCCCCTGCATGGGTTAGGCGCGATGCTCCTTTTTAACTGAGGTACATAATTCAGAAAAGCTTTTGTTGTTGTTTCTCCCCAAAATCTGAAATTGCAAAGAGACAGAAAATCTATTGCTTGCTTTCTTTTCACTTACCTTCATTTCTATCAACATAATTCTAATCATTTCTATCAACATAATTCTAATCTAACAATTAATAGAAGAGAACGCAAGAGACCCGCTTCGGAGGGGGCAGACGCAGCAGCGTAACTAGCTTGAGCTGCACATAAATTGCAGTGATAAAGGCTGTTCTGCAGCCCATCCTGGGGTGGCACCAGGTGACCTACAGCCCCAACACCCAGCTGGGACATCACCTGTATTTGTTCCTGTGCTGAGGACAGGCAACATCTGCTGGTTTCCCAAACTCGTGTTCTGTGTTCCGTTTACTTTTTCCAAATACAACATTTGGTCTGCAGGAACTACAGTACAAGAGTTTTTTTACTACTGAAACCCAAGACCTGTTCAGCTCAGGCAGCCACTTGTTAGGCGGAGGGAGGTTTGGTCAGAGTGGAAGATGTCGACGAAAGCTTTTGTAGTAAGCAGAGTTGCTAGCTACTGGGGTAGGATAATATCTGTGTTTTGTTTTCTAGGTCGCATAATTTGAATGGCCAAAGAATTTGCTGCTACAGATCAGTATTTTAAAAATACTATCTTTCCAAAATGGCAGTATTGTAATAAATTTGCAACATTTCATGCTTCTAGTGAAAGCACAGAAGTGTAAGACTTTGCTGCTGGATCAGTCACAATTTTATTTGGAAGTTCAATAAATTTTGGTTGTGATTGTCTAATGAATAAACATGTGTGACACTTTGGGTCTCCTTGAAAGTCCATTGCCATCAAACGTTAATTCTTGTATCTCAATATGTTTCAGTGAGAGGAATGCTGTTCCAAGGGCATGGAGTGAAGAATGCTATTGGGGAAGGGCAAGAGAAGAGAGAACAGGGTATCAAGCTCCACAAACCACCCATCTCAAGTCACCGGAAAACGTCAGTTTTATTGAATGGCTCGTTTTTTAATATGTATTTGTTCAAACACTTCTTCTGTCTTTCACACTAGAGTGTATATCAGCATATGCATTAACCAGTTCTTTTAAGATTCTTGCATGCAAGTTACTTGTGACAGTTTGCTTAGAAATTCCTATTCATAAGAGATGTTCTCTATCATCTTTCCTATGTCCTAGTAGTCTAGAAAGCATTATATCATACTTTGAGAAACAGCTTGAATGTGCCTCTGCAAATTCACAGCAAACATCTTCATTGGGCTTCTATGCCTTTTCCGCATTGTATTAATAATTTATTAGCTTCAGTTAGTGATGAACCCATCCCATGATTAGGATGTCTTTTGCATTGGTGTATTTAAATGTGTCTTCCTAAGTTACAGTTTGTTTGTCTAGTTGTAATTTTTTTCTTCTAACAGAAATGCGTTGGTAGGCTTTAAATTAATTTTTTTTTTACTGCTTTTCTCTTTTTGTTCTTAATAACGATTTAATTTCATTTCTTAAGTGGGATGAGCTTTTAGCCACTGTAGTCCTTTTATATCATGGATTACTTTTTGCTATCTGGTAACCATTTTTGAAATAACTTCATTTTCATTCACTTTTCTTCGTCTAAACTTTGCCTTCCCCTTACATTTTACAAACTATTTTCTTCAGTGTCAAGAAATTATTCCTGTTTTTTAAGGCTCCAGTCATATTGCTGAATATATCTGATTTCTGCTTGCTCATACCAACCGTAATCGGGTCACGATCCCTAAGTAACCATGAAGGCCCAGCTCCAGCAGCTAAATGACTGGTCTCCCCTTGGCACAATAGGGCCACTCACCTACAGAGTACATTATCTTTTGTCTTAAAATAAACAAACAAATCAACCGAAGAAAAAACAGTCACACCTTTAACTTCTAGTAGTTTTAAGTATGGCAGCATGAGCCCTCCTGCACTGGGCTCAGTAACACCAGATGCAGATTTAACAGACACCAAACGAGCTGTGACTTTCCACCCAGGATTGCTGCCACCTCATGCACCGTGCCCATCACCATGTGATGCACAGCACCGACCTGACTGCACCTCACAGCTGCACCCGTCCGTGACTGCACAAGTGTCCATTCCCCACCAGCACGAGACCGATGAACAGTTCCTTCCCTTTCGTTTGTTTGGCAGAGTTGCCCATAGTAGCCCCTGCACACTGTTGTTACCTTGCCCTGGTCTTTACTGTGTACCGCACTAATCCACAGGCATTCAAGACCATTCCCATCAGTAACCAGTTGTGCTATGACATGTAAGTGGTAGCACTGGCTCTCTGTGACAGGCTGAACACTTTGGGATCCAGCTCTGGCATCTGCATTGCTCCTCCTGGATGAGTGGTAACCTTGTGAGCTCAGCTTTAAGGTACAGGAGGAGCATTTCCATTAACAGTGGTATACAGGACTGAGATCAGGAAGAAAATTGCAGTTCAGTAAATAGCTGTGCTTAGTCCTGTTGTTAAGGAATTTCAACACTGGTTCATCTTGTGCCTGACGGGGAAAAAAGAGGGGGCAAAAAAAGCTTGTTTAATTATTCTGCTAGAAGGTGGACAGAAAGTGTGTGTGGTGTCACATGGTCTGAGTTTATCTGGCTGACAATTAGATGTCTTGAGTAACTCATCTGAGTGTCTGAGTTCTCCCTGTTGTCAGTGGAGCAGGGCAGGACCTGCAGCAGCCGATTCACCCTGCCTTGCTTATATCCTTGCCCTGAATGAACCGGATCCCTCTCTGCGGATGTGCCTCACAGATGGCTACAGAAAGATTCTGCATAGTTTTTTCTGCATCCATATTTCATCTTTTTGACAGTTAAAAGTTAGCTGAGACTGGGTTTTGATCTGCTTGCTTTCTTAGTAGAAGCTGATGCAAACTATTTTATATTCAGCTCCAGTATAACTTTCAATGTTTAAAATTTTTTACTGTTTTTTTCATTCAAACCAATTTGTTGTGTTATTGTGCTAGTAAAAACGTCATGGTGAGTTTACAAGATATGTTCCCACACAATTGCAGCTTTGTGTCTCTCGGGTTTTTTTCATAACTCCTGCTTCCACAACTGCAGCTGACTTGCAGCTCTTGCCAACCTGTACCATGACAAAAAGTACCGTGATCGCTGTTACTGTTGGCACTGGATATAACTGAGTCCAGCTCTGGAGGCAAGAAAAATTAACAAACTTTCCCATCTTTGTAATCTGTCTCATGTTCCAATATAAATTATGTTTTAATTGGATGCACTTTTGCTTCACCCACAAGCACAGTTCCCTTGTGTCCGGAATGCCCACTGACTTGGCAAAATGCAGTCATTTTCTTTCAGCAGTGTTGCTGTTCCCTGCACATATAATACCGGCAGCAGCACTCACAATGTGCCTCGGTGCCTGACTAGCTGCCTAGCACACGTGCCTCCCATTGCCTTTATCCCAAACCTCCCATCACCTCACTCTGCTCCCTCCTCTGTTTCCCTGGGGTTCTGTTTTTAATATTCCAGACTAGAAGAAGTTTACAGAGATACCCCTTTAAAAAGTTTTATTATTTTCTAATTCTATCCTTCTCTATTTATTGTGTTGCATTATTCTATCAGCCTGAAGAGTTAGAAGCAAGATGGGGTGTTCCAGCTTTTTAAAGAAATGATGCGGAGTTGTTTCTTCTCTCTCACCTCCCCCCCTCAGGACCAAGCCATCTGATTAAAAAAGCTGACATTTTTATGTACTGTACTTCAGGACATTCTATAGATATTTTAAACCTATTTATCATTAATTTTGCTTCCTGTGCAGTTATGTTCGTTACAGTAAGTCTATTGCTTTCAGATGGGGGCACAGAGGGAACGGATACAAATGCACACATAATTCAAAATGAAAAAAATACTTAAATTTAAGCAGCCTCTTCAGGCCTATGAGGAACGAGAGACAGATTTTTGTCAGCACTTGCTGAATGCATGGCTTTGCTCTGACAACGGAAATGGGTGTCCCCGCGTTTGCTGCAAAACTCTTGGTGAGTCCCATGACCCAGGCGGGGGCTTTTGGCTCTGTGGCCAGGCTGGCATGCGTGGCACACACCATTTGTAGGGGTGTTCTCTAACCACGAGAGGGAAGTCTTCCCTGTGATTACTTCAGGAGCTGGGCGTGGTCTACAAAAATTAAATAGAGCATGGGTTGTGTAAGGATCAGGCTGCTTGTTTGGGTTTTTTCCTTTATCTCAGACATTAGAGATGTGCAGCAGAAAGGTGACATCACTGATTTTCCTCATACATCTAAGGCAGCTGAGGATTCTCCCCTCTGGCTTTCACGCTGCGAGTTAAAAAAATCCTTTAAAAATAGTTCATTTGGGATGCGTGACTTAATAGACTTCAGAAGCCTGCAAAGGTTGTGCCATTGCAAAAGAAAGAGTTGCTATATGCTAGCTGAAGCATTCCAGCCTTTCCCCTATGCCTAAGAGCATCTCTGCTCTGGCGAGCTCTCATCTCCAGCCTGGAGGATTTGGCTGTGGTTGCTAAGAGACAGTCCTTACCTTGGTCCACCATCAGCTCTGTGACAAACAGCATTAGGTCTCCTATGGCATCGGGACGAGTAAGACGACTGACCATTTATAAGGCTGTCCTCGACTGTCCCTGCAGAATTCCTGTGTGAGAAATATCAGAAAGGTGGAGATAAGGAGTGGAAGAAAGGCAAAGCAGGCGGCAGCTGTGGGCACTCCACCGGTGTCACCAGCCAAGGCAGGCAGCGGACACCTCTGCCCGCGCTGGGCGCTCACTGCTAGTGTGGCACAACATGCATCATCCTCCTCCAGCGGTAATAATTTCACATGTTCACGTTCTTCTTCAGACAAAAATCACCAACGCCACCTACTGTATGCGTACATGTCTTTAGCGATGAAGGGCTGTCCAAGATGCCAGCCACACTCAGTGCACTAAGCTAAGGAAAGCTTCCAACATTAGATTAATGTTCCGTTTGGGGAGGGAAATACACGTTACAGTCAAGTATTGTCTTGCCAGAGAAGACCAAGGCCAAGCAAGACCGTTAACATCTGTACCATAGCACCCTGGTCAAACATATATGTGGAATTGCTATTCATGTGAAAGAAAAAACCACAGGGATTTTATTACCCAGTAGGACTATGAACAACTTCCAGAGACATTACAGTTATTTTCTGAATGAATCCCGGCTCTGTAGTTTGACTTAATGAGGAAAAACCAATCAAGCAAAAAGAAAAAAAACCCCAACATCGATTTCAAAGCCAGATTGGACAGCCTGTTATGATTCTGTAACCAGACCCTGTGTATACCTGTGGCCACAGATCTCTATTCAGGACTTAGATAAGAAACGTAAACTTTATACATTAATATAAGCTGCACTATAAAGATTAACTGAATGCAATGTAAGGGACGTACGAAAACCCTGGAGATGTTCTTTGGAAGCAAGGGAACAAGAAAATAAGCAAGAGCACTGGTGCCTTTTCTTGAGATTCATTGCCTGCATCAGGCTATCACCTAGGATAGCTGATATCAAGGCATGTGACACTTAAATTCCTCATAGCTTTAATGATGGAGGAGATTGAGTTTCAGGGAAACCAATAGACAGGGAGTCCTCCTTTGACTCTGAGCTATTCTGGATTAGGTTAGATGGATTTTCCAGGTTACTGTACCCCAGCATTAACAGCTACTACCCAGATGCAACCGGCCTCTGGTGCATGCCTTGGTTTGTGTAAGGGAAGCTGGGCTGGTGCTAGTGATGGGAAGAAAAATGTGAAAGAGCACTGTACATTCTTGTACATTCATACCACAGTACTAGAAAAGACCATGAAACTACTTAGGCTGACCCGTTTGTGTGGTGCACGACACAAAATGTTATTGTCTGTTATGCCCCAAAACGTTTTTTGGCAGAAACATATTCAGCATGTGGAGCTGCCACATGCCCCTTCAGACACTACGCCCGTGCCCAAGGGCTGTCTACCCACATGGCCATGTCCCACCTTCTTTGCACCCATCTTTGCACCAAGCTTAACATCACCCAGCCCGCTGCTTCATTGGCAATGCATCTTTCATACGCTGCTCGTGTACCCGAATGGTGGCCTGATGCGTGTGGCAGCACTCACACCAGTATTACCTTGGTTCACTCAAACCTGATGCAGCACCTCTGTCCATACACGCCTTGTTTGCTTGCATGTGCCCCAATGACTCCTTTCGTTGCAGCAGTGCAACTCCAGCTTGCTGCTCTGGCTCCGGGGTGTTTGGCAGCGGATACTGGCTGACTCCGCAGAGCTCCTCCCATGCTCCCGGCTTGTACGCAGAGGCCCAAACTATCTCCCTTGGAGAACGGGAATTCTCCCTTTCCAGAATAACATGGATATGCTGTGCCACACTCCTGTGTTTACATAGGAGGGCTTATGGTCTCTTTTTAAATTTTGAACTTACTCACAGTGTCTTCACCTTGCTGAAGCTGGCAGCCAGCAGTACCGATGAAGGCACAAGTGTTGGGAACAGCCAGGATATAGGACTCTCCCTCAGATGATGCTGTAGACTCCAAAAATAAAAATCCTAAGCAATTTAAGATCTGCTAGTGTCTCAAGACATGTAACAGAATGAAATATTGGCCATACTCAGCTGGCTAAGACATCTGGACTCTAACAGCACATTTCACGCTTTTATGTAGATGAATGGTCTGGATTCACTGCTTCGTAGAGCATTTCCTGCAAACAAACTATCTATGGCTCACACAGCCACAGAGCTGAGGTCAGCCAGTGCTTTGGGTACATGCTTCCGATGGACAGAGGGAATGTGTGTCCCTGTGGCTGAGCAAACAGGATAGAATCAAGGGATACAAAAGGGGAGAACCAGGCATGGGTTGGGACAGCGAGAGAAAATACATGTTCCCTCTTGTCATGGAAGAAAACCCAACAGCAATAATGCCTAACATGCTTCTAGGGCTCCGCAAAATGTTTGCACTCCCAAGCAGCAACACTGCACCATTCTGGAGGTGGTGCCGTTGCAGATGGCCTGACCCGTGGGGCAGGAGGTGCGACTGTCATGGGCCATCTGTGAAAGCCTGGGAAAGTGGCGATTCCTAGACACCATGGGCACGCTCCTGCACTGTGACCCAGGGGTGCCGTGCAGCCTTGGCTGCCTCACCTCGCCTTCCATGGAGCAGAGTGAGGCTATAAGTATGTTAGCACAGAAAATGAGTCCCAGAAGGAGCCACTCGGCACGCCTTGTGTACTTTGATAAGGAGCCGGAAGTCCCCTGCCCCTCTGTGCCTGTTCCTGGTGGCTTCCCACTGCTTCTGGCAACGTGTGTACACAATTGAAAAATAAGGGCGGACTGCTGGGCAGGCTTCCAGCGGCAATTTCTTATGAAAAAGGGTGAGCACCCGCGCAATGATGCCAGGCGCAGGAGCCTACCAGGATTCCTCTGGAGGACGAAGAGAGCCAAGGCTCCTGCCAGCAGCGTGCCCTCACTGACACCGATGTCAGCCACCACCACCGGCATGAGGAGTCACTCTTACAATTTTATTTATTTATTTATTTTTGAAACCAGGACTTGCTTATTAAAAGACTAATCTCAATAGGGAACTGCTCACTCTCAGCTATCTGTTGGCACCTTGAGACCAGAGGGAAAGCCTAGAGCAAGGAAGAACAACCCTGTGGTGGAGGAGGACCGGATCCGAGCGCTCGAGCAGGGAACGCGTCAGACCCTGGGGCCCTACAGCCCTGCACTAGAGTAGGTACTCTGCTCTTACTACAACCTCAGTTATACACCCGTCCATCCAGTTATACACCCCTCCTCAGTGACTGTCAGAAGCCCACTATGCTATAGCCTTTTTCCTCCCCTGGTTTTATTTCTAATGGTGTATATATATATATGTATATATGTATATACTTTGGTTTATTTCTAATTGTAGCTTACCATGGTGCAAATGCCTTGCATTTCTTGTACACTGCTTCCTAGGTAAGCGGATAGTATTTTTTTTTCTCCACCCATCCTCAAATGCCCATTTTCTGCTTTTCCTTTAAAATGACAGCACAGAGCGTGCTGGGGGGGCGGTGGGGGGGAGAGCCCGCCTTAGGAAGCAAGCTGTAGTTCCTGTGAGTGTCAGTGCTGCTTCTGGCTCAGTATCCATGGAAACCCGATTTCCCATCCTGCCGCAGGAATTAATTGAAGATCCCAACCCACTTGCTCAGGGAACCACTATGATATTAATTCACATCAGGCTATCAGGCTCATTTTGTTATCTCAGACGCGCTTTTCATTACTTTTTATCAGAACAAAAGGTTGAATTAGCTCTCACCAACGTAACAAAAAGAGGCCATCTAAAACTTCACCTCCTCAAAACTAGGGCACATCTTGGAAAACAGTGATTTCAAATGGCGCTTGGCCAAAATGTCAACAACAGGAGATGGCGCAGTCGGGAGTGCTCTATGCAAATCTCCTTTCCTGCGTCATGTACTCGGCTCTATTTTTCACCTCTGCCACTAGCCGGATTACCTCGGGGGGAAAAACTCACCGTCCACCACCCATCAGTATCAGAACCTTCCTCTTCTGCAGCTCACTCTGTCCTACGCTATAACGTGCAAAGCTTCAAAGAGAAGAAGCCAAAAGGGAAGCCCCTTTTGGGACTTGCTAAGGAATATTGTTTCCAGACTTCTCTTTGAAGGCTTTTCATTAATTACAAACATAAGCATGTCAATCTCCCACGGGGTCTGCTCCCGGATCACCCGTCTCTGGATAGCTACCTTTGAACTAACTTTCCTCTTGCATTTATTTCCTGCTTAATACCCTCGTCACTGTCCCCGTTCACTTTACTTCTCCCTGACCTCCAAATCGTCTTATCTACCCTACGCTATTTTCTGCTTGGACAGTGATTTTCTCCGTTTTCATCTTTCTGATACTTTGTATTTAGCAGCTGGTCCTTTTGTAACCATGACAACTACATCTTGATGTCAGCAGAGGATCTCACTACCATCTGAGGAGCTGGATCTCATTAAATGCCAGGGATGCTTCCTGAGCAGATGATTAGTGCCGTGTGCCCAGGGGAGGAGCTCTGTTTGGAGTCTCCTGTATTTTGTCTGTGAGCCAGGAAAGGCCAGTTTCTTGTGCTAGCCGGTGTCCTTCAGACAGCAGCCCTTCTCCATCTCTAGTTTGCACTACGGAGATATAGTCCCTCCCACAGATGTGGGCTGTTCAAGGAGCATTATCACAGCAAAGGTGGCAGGGATGTCAGCACAGACTGATTGTACAGTCCTTGGGTTAGATCCAAAAAGTTACGCTGTGTTGCCCTGTTACATCTCAAACCCTGGCAGTTTTTAGGAAGCCGCCGACTGTTCTTGAGCTGTAACCCCAGGTACTGCAGAGCTGCGCATACCGGCCACACGACAGTTCTGGATTCATGGGCAAAGCTAAGCAGCACAGTTTTCTCCGACTGGTAAATGCAGGCAGGGGAAAAGTGCAGTGATGTTTTGAACTGGCTTAGTGGCAACTCAAGACATGTTAGACAAACACTTAGAAGAAATACCAGTGAGAGACTGTACTGGAGTACCAGGACACCGGTATTCTTAAGGGATATAATTTTCCCTTCTAGCTGGGTTTACAAATTACATGTTATGCTGTACTGTTACTCACCACCAGGACTGAGAAACCCCATCTGTGATTAACTGCTCCTCAGCCTCAGGCTGCAATTTCCCAGCATCAGACTCTTTAGCATCCAGGGATTCAAATTCTGCCCGTTAGCCAAACACAGACTTCAGGGAGAACTCTGCAGGCAAGCACCTACTCCCCAGCACAGCACAGCCAGACCTTCTGTGTTCCTCCTCTCCCACTGTAAAACCACCAGCTCACCTGTACATCCTTCCTCTCTCTCCTCACGTCAATAAAGACCATCAGGTGCCGTGAATCTAAAGTCCTGGGACAAGGGACCATCTTGGTGAAAACGCCTGCTGTACATTCAGCTGCAAAAAGAATAGCAGCTGGTTTACTCTAAGAAAGTGCTGGCAGAAACCATTAGCGAAAATAATACAACTTCATTATACAGCCTCCTCTGTCTGTTTTTACTCAGATCAGGCTACTGGGACTTCAAAAAGAACCTTAAAAAAAAAAAGGTGAGGCTAGCAAATACAATTTGCTGTGAGCTTAGAAGGAAAGGGCGAACACGGTGAAGCAGTGAGGCAGCAAGCCTGGAACTTAGCACAGGACTTTTCCGTAGTAACACACAAGTAACATCAGTGCTGGATGGTGCTGTACAGGCCTGAAGTATGGATGGACAGTTACTAAACGGGCTACATAAACTAATGAAGGATAGCTCTACTGGTGGCTGTTAAACACCACGTTGAGAAGCAGAGCCTATGGCTCAGGAATCACTTAATGGTATATTGGACAGTGGGGGCAGGAGAAAGAAAAAATCACTCTGTGCTCACTTTGTTTGTTATGTATTACCAGCATCTACTACTGGGAACGCACAACCAAGAATTAGATGGGTTAAGAAGACCTGATCTGTCCATTTTTCCAAAGGCAAAGTGCAATAAAGTACAGAAAAAAAATCTTTAAAAGTTCAGAAATCTTGCTTTTACAAAAGGAACAATTAAGATGCAACACAACTACGAGGGGGAAAAAAAAAGGAGGGCTGAATATATAACCTCTCAGAACAGAAGAGTAGGAACACCACAAAAAAAAAAGGAAATACATTTTTGCACAGTACCTAACCCATGGAACTGTCATGAAATGCCACGCAGACATACATTCAGCAGATGCAGAAAACATTGAGCACCACATCTGGTTACCATGCTTCAACCTGGACTTATTCTCAAGACAGACTCTTCCCTCTCCCACCACCCCTGCTCCTTCACAGCATAATCCAAATTAAACCTTGCTCACTAGTGAGCGGAAGAACTGTTACCAGGTCAAGGCAGTTGACGTTGCTCGCAGCCACCTCCCTGGGCACCGCTCCGTGGCAGCAGCTGTGAGCCTGGCCTGGCCCCACCGTGTGCCCGAGGGACTCGGCAGCGCTGAGGAATCTTTGGGACCTACAGTGGAGAAAGAACCCAAGATGATTCAGTCTCCCAAAAGCAGCAAGAACAGTGCTACCAATTTTCTGCTGCTTGTAAACATGTTTTCTCTACTACGCAACTCCACAAAACTCACTGAAGTGAGAAAAACCATATTTTTCCAGTCTGTGAAGCATGGTATCTCTGTTTCTGCTTTTGTGGCTTTCCTGAAGGGCAACTTAATCAGAGTTTAATTCACTGGCAATAGGGAAGGAGGGGAGAACTTTTGCATGGGGAATTATTTTTTGGGAATAGACATTTCTGCTAATGCAGGGAATGGTGCAGCCCTTTAGAGAAGGAAATCCAGAACAGGTCAGCTCTGGTGTCTTATGAATAATACTTTTGTCAGGGATAATACCAGTACTCCAATTAGGTTTGTAAAGTTTGGAGCAGGTCCTCACATTTCTTTTGTAAGTAAGGCTAGGACGCAATTAGCATTTTAGAATATATGTACCAGTATTTTCCTTCTTTTGTTAGACTGAAAAGTTTACTCCAATCCATCCTTTCACCGAATGAACAGTGATCGTAAAAAAAAAAAAAAAAAAAAAAAGAAAAATCAGATGAAAATCAGCAGCTTCCATTTCTTATTGAGAAAAATATTTAAACTACAGGGTTTAGAGGTTACAGAAGTGCATCGATACTCAGCAACTAAAACTGTGGAAATGCAGCACATTTCCCCTGCCCTGCTCGAGGGAAGCAGTCAGCCCCCTGCCTTGCCCTTTCAGTTCTTTCTGTACTGCTGTTATTTTTAGTTTGGCAGTTTTGCTTAGTGAAAATTCAGCTGATCTATATAAAAGAGAAAAATATTACAACAAGAATACAATTAACAAAAACAATGCAACAAATTAATGGGCAATGGAAACATTTTCCTGCCTTTCAGGAAGATTTAAAAATACCTTTAGCAAGGTTTTAATATATTTAATTATATTTGATCATACATTTAATTATATGTGACATTTAACTGACATTTATTTTCCAGTTTTTCTTGCACATCTCTAAAACATACCTGTCTTTGTGTATTTGCACTTGGCAATGTAAACACTCGGTCAGTTTGCTCCAGCTCGCTTCTTGGATCCAAAGCAGGGGACTGCTTTTGAGCACAGCTGCCTTGAGCTGGACAGGAACCTGCAGCAGTCCTAAAGGTTATTGCTAGTTTCCTGAGGCAATCGGTACCCTCTGACTGTAGCATAGTCTAAATTCTCCATGTATTTTACTTTATAAAAAGTTAACTTACTAAACATTCCCAAAAGCTGCTTCTTGCTAATCAGATATGCTTCTCTTTACATTCGGTATGGTTGAATGAAATTAATTATAAGGGATTAACATCTAAACTGCCACATAATCTTTCTTGTCTCCTCAGATAGCAACTTATTACTCTTGGATAGCACGTGGCTTTTAAGTTCATCTATTAACTGCTTTGGGTACCTTTCAGAGAAGAACAGATGCAACATCTGTCTCCGATATATAATGATGTGGCTGTTACTGCCTACTGCTAAGTTTTTCAGACATACAGAAAGAGTTCATGTCTGTACTTCTCAGTAGCATAGAGGATTTATTATATTACCCAGTGCTTTATTAGATTAATATGATCTTGCAGTTGAAACCCAAACATATTCTCTCTTTCCTATTACAGACACAAATCAAGGCATGGACAAATGGATTGATTATATTTGCCTGAGAACTCCAACTTAATTTTGTTGTTGACACACAGTCAAAGCACCAGATAAACAGAATTAATTTCTTAGTGCAAAGAGATTACTGTATTTATTTATTTATGTTCAAAGAGCTAGAGCCTGCACATAGTGTCACTGTAAAAAGGAAATTAGATTTGAACACTTCTATGCTGTAAGAAAAATAAAATAAATTACAAGACCTAATTGCTAACAGAAAAGGGCCATTTTCTCAGTATGCAGGAAAAATAAATTCATCTTTCTCTTACCTTTGGGTCTTGTTCAAGCTTACATTTGACATCAGAGTTTGCCTGTTTTCTAGTAAGCCGTATGTAAATGCAAAAAGAGCAGCTCTGCACTTTTTTTCAAGCCCTATGTGACAAGTTACCAGGGAACAAAGCTAACTGGAAGGTCTCTTCTGTTAATGTACAGTCATCCTTTGACTCTGCTTCAGTTTCTTCCACAACAAAAGGACCAAGCCACAACAGACAATGCAGAGCTCCAGGCATCCAAGCAACAAGAGGACTGTAGCCATGCAGACTGGAAAGCAAGCAAGAAGTAAAGAGTTTGATTTCCAGCTGAAGTTAGATTTGGGGTTTTTTTGGTAAATAAGGCCTGGGTAGTCCTGTCCTTGTCCACAGCAATTGCAAAGCTAGGGATTCAGGGTGATTCAAGGCGCTTTTCCTCTGTAGCAGCTTGTTCCATGATGGCAGTCTTTCTCACACCTTGGATTAGCAAACTGCCATCACCTGACAGGAACGGGCCACAGCGTGGGGCACTGCAGCCGTGCCAGTCTGCCGCAAACCCAGCTCGACTGTGCCCCGAGGCCTGTGCCCGCCCTGGGCAGCGCTGTGCTGCTTCAGGCTCCTGGGTGGCCACGGCACAGGACACACCGTGCTGCCTGGGGAGCTGCCCTGCGCTGCTGCCGATGCCACTCGCAACGTCACCGCACCTGCTCCTTCGCGAGATCTTTACACAATTCCACGCAACATTCCTGTCTCTGCATTGGAGAGATACGGGTTTACCAGATGAACTGCTCAGCAGATAAGGGACTGGCCAGATGGCCGCAATTCAGAGCTACAGTCAACGATGCCCAGATGGAGACCAGTGACCAGCAGCATCCCTCAGGGCTCCACATGGGGACCAGTACTCCTCAGTATCTTTATCAATAACGGAGGCAGTGGGACAGAGCGTGCCCGTGGGATGCTTGTGGACGACACAGAGCTGAGCTGTGCGGAGCAGCTGTATGCTGGAGGGAAGAGAGAGATGCCATCCAGAGGGACCTTGACAGGCTGGAGGAGTGGGCCCACGTGAACCGCACCAAGCTGAGCAAGGCCTGGGTTGGGACAGTCCCTGACACCAACACAGGCGGAGGGATGAACGGATCGAGAGCAGCCCTGCAGAAAAGGACTTAGGGATACCAGCAGATAAAAAACGGGACGTGAGCCGGTACCGTGCGCTCGCAGCCCGGAAAGCCATATCATATCCTGGGCTGCACAAAAGGAAGCGCGGGCAGCAGGTGGGGGGAGGCGATTCTCCCCCTCTGCTCTGCTCCACCCCTCCTGGAGCCCTGCATCCCGCTCTGGGGTGCCCAGTACGAGACAGACACGGACCTGCTCGAGCGGGTCCCCAGGAGGGACACGACAACAGTGAGGGGGCTGGAACACCGCTCCTGTGCAGAAAGGCTGAGACAGCTGGTGTGGGGCAGCCTGGAGAAGGGGCAGCCCCAGGGAGACCTTGTGGTGGCCTTTCTTATTATCCCCCTTTATATACTGAAAGATGGAGAGAGACTTTTTACCAGGGCCTGTAGTGACAGGGCAAGTGGCAACACTTTTAGCTGGAAGAGGGGAGGTTCAAACTAGGTATTAGGAGGAAATCCTTCCCTGTGAGGGCGGCGAGGCGCTGGCACGGGCTGCCCAGAGCAGCTGTGGGTGCCCCATCCCTGGCAGTGCCCAAGGCCAGGCTGGACGGGGCTGGGGGCAACCTGGGCTGGTGGCCGGTGTCCCTGCCTGTGGCAGGGGGTGGGACTGGGTGGTCTTTAACATCCCTTCCACCCTAAATCCTTCTATGATAAATGCTGTAGGGCAAATGCTGGGTTACGTATCTATAGAGCACAAATACAGTTACACCTCTGTGGCGCACTACACACACCCAGAGCTGCTCTGTACCCGCTCCGGGCGATGGCACTTCTGCAACTCCTGCCCTCGGCAGGCGGGTGGGGAAGGGAGGGAACAGCACTAGTTGTTGGTTCCTGAGATTTTTTTTCTTCTTTATCATTTGCCATAATGTTTTAAACTTGGATTTATCATGTATGATATAAACCAAATTAAATATTTTAACTTAAACCTGAATTCTGTAATTTAGCAATTATAAAAGTTAAACTCCCGTGTATTACAGACAAACCTTAGGTTGTTGCAATGAAAGGAGCTAAATTAACTTTTTCTTATTCCCAGAGCAAGCCCAAGGAATTAATTTTCATATTATATAAGAATTTAACAATACCTCCTCTTCTTAAGCAGCAGAACAGGAGGAAACACAATGTGGTTGTATTGCACTCACTCTGTTAACCTTCCCATTTGCATTTCCTTTTATTTTTAGATATTCAACTTCAGCAGTACACAAACAGGAGTTTTTTTGTGTTCAACAACATTTTAAGCACTTTGAAAAAATAAACGTTACAGACATTTTAGCCAGCTAATCTCCTGCCCCACCTTTCAGCAGGTTATTGCTCTTGTACATGTATTATTTGTTTTTTTCTCAAGGTTGATCTGTGCCAGAAATTCCAAAATAAAGCACAAGTCTTGTTTCAAAGAAAATGTGATGCAAAAATTACTTTAGAATAGGTAGACCAATGGTTAACTAAGTTAAATATCACAGCCTCCTGGTAGAAGTCTTACAGTTAGAATAGTGGTAGAGTTACAGGTTTTATGAGGTCCAGCTTGTAAAAGCTGAGGAAAGAAGCAGGATTGTAACACAGCTAAACCACGGCAGAGACAGCACCAGTGCTCCCGCTGACCCTGGGTTTGCCTGAACTGCTCGGTTAGCGAATGCTGGGAGGGCTCATGGCAATCTGCGCAGGAACGCTAAACCAACCTGACTGAAAGCTCGTTGCTGCTTCCTCATTAATATGCCAGAAGGTCTGTGTGACATTTCCATGGAATGTCTCCATGCTCTTGGGACTGATGATTCAGTGCAGAGCTGCTTGGAATTTCTACAGAACTTCAGCCCTCCTCACTTCTCAAATGGCTTCCTTTTACCAGCCTGTCAAGCTACACTAAAAATAATTCCTTTGTGTGCAATAACAAGGGGAAGGATGGAAATTTCACAGCACAATGTATCAGGCAGCTCACTGGAAAGAGGAAGCGGCATTTTCAAGAGCAACATGAAATGGATCTCCCATGTTTAATTTTCTACAGTCAGGAAAAAAAGCGCCAAATTTTACGGTGCGTAGTGACCAACACTCAGGCTAAAGGAGTAGGCAGTAACGGTCCGTGTAAGGTCAATATGATGAAATTTGTTCCTTGCTTGTCCCAGCTTCATGAAAGAGATAAAGGAAAAAGCTGCGTTTGAGTGGGGCTACTAACTGGCAAACCAGGCAAATGGGAGAACTGGAATCTCACAAGTGTACAGCCACCGGCCAGTTTTGGGTTTCACAACACTGCAGAGTTTAGGGACCAGCCTCACTGCAAATTAAATGTGATTCGATGGAAAAGACTTGTCCCAAGGAAACGAACGCCTCCTGACCTCTCGGAGCTGGTGCCTGCCCCGCAGGCAGGATGGCACAAGCCCCCATGCCCCCTGGTTCATGGAATAACAGAACATTAATATAAGTTAAGATGCATTGTAAAAGCTGCTGAACATAGATACAAACCCCAAAGGAATCTACAGTATCTAAAAGCTAAATTCCTTTTGATTTCAGGGGTACAGGATGACATCATTAGAGCTTCAAAAGAAAATAATGGCAATAAAATAAAATCAAACAGGGAAAAAGAGAAAACCAGTGTGACAGATCTACCTTCCAAGAAATAATGTCTTTAATCACCTGGAAAGAACTCTAGGAAATAAGGTGTACTGAGCAGTAAGAGACCACTGGATCAATATTTGATATGTATTATGGCAGCAAGAAGAGATCACTGTATGCGATTTTCATTTGCATAACCTCACATGCGAGGAGAAGGTCATTCTACATTTAAGGAGTCTATGTTCCATACCAAACACTTCTGCACAAAAAAAGGATTCAGGCAAAACGCACAAAATTCAAATCAGAGTGTATTTTATAAGACATTTAAAGGTTTAGGTATGTAAAGTTTAGTAAAATACCATCTTCTGTGTCCAGAAATCCATCCGAGATGCATGGCTGAGATGCATGCACTGTAGGAATGACAGCGTCCAATCAGGACTAAATGAGTAACTTAAACCACATGACATACTCAATTACCTCTTTCTTCTTCTAAGTAGCTCCAAACAGGCCAGGATTTTCCAGACTTCATAGTTCTAATTGTTAAACATCTTCTTTCAAGTCACTTCTTCAGGGTGGGTGTTTTCTTCTACCACAGATGTGCACATCTGTGTACAGGGACTTCATTCAGCTGCTGTATGCTCTTCCGGGTCACTGCCTTTGCTGTACCTACGTGCTGACTGAGCAGCTCTTCTTGCCCTGCGTCTGGCCTTTGCTCTCTTGCTGCATGGAAATTTAATGTAAATCCTGGCACATGAGTTAGATCACTTTCTGAAAAGGATCCAAATTACTTTGGTGGGACCGTCTCTCCTGTTTCACTGCTATAACATGTAATTAATGAATTCTGTAAAAATCAGTTGAGTTTGTGACTGCTTTTTCTGCAAGCGGAGCGTGGCAGCACTTGCAGTGGCTTCCACTATGATGATGGCAGAAGCTCCATAGCAACAGCGTGTTTGCATTCCTGCCGGAACCACATTGCTCCTCTTCCATCAGGAAAACTGTTCTGGTATGTATAATCACAGTTATTTAGTTTGTGTGCTGAAGAATTTATTCTGATTAAGAGAATAAAAGTTTTAACTACAAGGCTGTGTCTGTTTGTCCATAACTGGCACAGGTTTCACTGTTCCAGCTTTCTTGGAGTTTGAAGTGACAATGTTTCTTTGGTGCTAATGAACGGGAAGGTTTGGCTTCATTCATCTGTAATTTCGCTAATATAAAAACTTGTGCAAAAGCTGACTGGAAGGTTTAAACAGACATTCCCTGAAATAATTATTCACTCCTCTCATAGTATCTCTGATCCTTTTCTTTACACATACTCATTTCAGAAGGGTCTTCACCCACTTAACACCATCCAAGAAAAGCTACTCACAAGGCACACAAAAGCCAACCAAACCAGATTAGGTAAAAAGCGGCCAAATGGCTGGGCACAATTATATGAAACGTAACATTTAATACACATATTTAAGGCTAAAACCAGAACACCATGGATATACCATTGCACCCCGATACTGCCACTAGCCAGCTTTCCAAATGAAACCTGGCATTTCACTGATCCCACCTGCAGCAGGGCCTGTTTGAAGGAATGCGAGGGCCTGGGTTCACACCTCAAGTCAAAGGCAGAGCACATACGCATCGTAAGACATCTCATTGCTTTGTAGCCTTGTTTTCATTTTGATCCCTGTCTCATGTATCCAAACGGCATTTCATTTATTAAACAGTTCTAACAGTTTCTGTATGCTAGGAAGAACACAACGCATCCCCCCTCTGACTGGTAGAGAAAAAAGCACGCCAGCTGAGGACAGGAAATTGTATTCCCATTCCATGGGAAGCCAGGCTGGGAATTGCATCTAATCTAAAATCTAAAAATCTACCAAATGCAGGGAATGCCTCCGAAGCCTCGCAGTTACCCACGTTATTAAATAATGACAGCTCTAGTGAGTCAACATCATAAACCAGGACAAATGCTCCTCACCAGATAATAATCTCTGGGATCCAAAAGGATTATCTCCATCACTGTGCTAGCAGACTAAGCTGCCTGCCAATCATCTCTAACCTAATACCTACAACTCACAAATTCGGTGGTACTTTACACTTGAGCCTGCTGGCCCAGGAGGAGGAGGAGAGGTTGGAATTCAGGAGCTGCCAGTTTCTAACAAACAAGCAAACTCAAAGTCCAAACCTGTGCAACTCATTAACTGCTCCTGTAATCATTCTGCACAGGTCAAGTGCTGTTGTATCACATTTAAGCGTATGACAAATACATGAATATACACTTGTCCTCTGGGAAAAGTGGGGATAGGAAATGTCACAGACTTACACAGAGAGCCAAATAACCACGTAATATTTTGCATATGCTCAGAAATACAAACACTTTCCATTTACTACATAAACATTTCAAATTCTGACTGCTGGGGTTGGGAACATCAACTCTGAGCTGGCTGAAACAGAGGCAGCAGCAAATCTGCTTCCTTCATGAGGACATCCACGGAGGCAGCAGACTGGCAGGCTTGACATCCATAGCATTGGGAGGAAAAACGGACAGCAAGGAGGGAAAAGAGAAAGGCTCCACCTACATGACAGTCCCAAAGGAAAACTACACTTGCGGGGGGGGGGGGGGGGGGGGGGGGGGCGGGGGGAAAGAAAAAGTGCTAGGCTGAATTTCACAGTCAAAAAAGATTTCAACTCAATCAAAACCAGAGACTCGGTCCATTACTGCTGTTGCTAAGTTCCAGCTGGAGGCCCTGGTCCACCAGCTAAATCTAGCCTGAACACCAAGTGGGAAGCCATGCCGGCTGAACTCCTCCCTTACTCCCTTCACTACAACCGCTAGCCCTGACCACCCGCATCACTCACTAGCAGGACCTGTGGAGGACCGACTACTCATGACAACCATGGAAAATTCTCCTCACTGCCCATTTTTTTCTCATAATTTTCACCCCTCTGTGCCTGTGCCAAGCACAGCTCCCGTCACCCGCCCTGCGAGGACGCAACTGTCTGATCACCCATCTAACACCTCATGCCCAGGTACCGCAGCTGCGCAGTACTGGCTGCAACCCCTGCTTCTGCACAGGCACCCAGACACAGGAATTCACGGTTCTCCAACCCTGCACACACACGTTCCTCCCACCCTTCCCTCCCCAGAAGTTACTTGCCGTTGCAGCATGGGCAGGGCTCGCAGACCCGTGGCACTAAGCGAGCCCGATTCCTCGGGTATCTGGACCTGCAGCCGCCAAAAGGACACTTAAAGACACTTGTGATGTGAGAGATGAGCCCAAGTCCTCGGTTCACAGCTGGGAAGTGGGCACAGCCTAACAAGAGGCAACATTTCAGTGAGAGAACAAGGCCAGGACAAACCAGACTCTCAAAACTTGCCTTCGTTCTGACACGGCAGAAACAGCAGGACACTGTGTTAATTGTCATATCTTTATTCATCAACGGAGAGGGGGAAAGGCGGAAGACTAAACACATAAGAAAGGTATGGAGATAAATTAAAGCAGTTGAGGAGCACAGACTGAGAAGATAACAAAACAGCAGCCTTTTAGCAAAAAATATTCACAGGGATCAATAATGAGAAACTGGGGCAGGGTGGGAGGAAACCATGTAAACGCAATAGCAAAGAACAGCCATACCTGCAACTCATAAACCTATTACAATGACATAAAGAAATTTCAATTAAAATTATCCGAGACATTTATCTGTCAAAATAAACTGGAAGTAAAAAGTGAATGAGTAACTTCCAGAGCCTCTCTCCCCCAGCCCATCGGTAACTCAGCCTCTGCACCAGAGCAGCTTCTGTCTGGAGGTGCCACCACACGCTTGTGTTGTGCCTGCAGCACTGCTTACAAGAGAGACCCCCACAAAACAGCAGCAATATGTAATATTCAAAATTTAGTCCTTGAATGATGCTTTTTGTTTTCATTTTGTCAGCTGCTACAATCTTCAGCAAGTAGATACAGCCCGAGTAGACACCATGCAACAAGCTTTCCCAAAAACTCTTTAACCCCGACAGAAGGGCTGTATTTACAGGTTCGTGACCCTTAGGCTTTGGAGGAAAACCTGGCCAGGAAAGCTGCTTTTAGCAGAAATGTCTAAATAACCAAGAAGGGAAATAAGGATCAGCTGCCACCCTGTGGAATGAAAGCACATCTGCATCGGTAGAGCCTTTCGTATAGCGCTCTGGGAAAAAACGGAAGCAAAACAACGGGACCTTTGAGATATGAGAAAATAAAGGGAAGTAGAACAGCAAGATATCGAAGAGATAATACATGATATGCTTTAGTGCTCTTCGCAAAACAGAATGTAAAAAAGATACCCAGAAAGAGTCTGGGTAACGAAGCAAGCGCAACAAGAGCTTGGGATGCCTTAGGGTTCCTACATTTAACTCAGCATACTGCAGCAAGCGACCAGACTCTGAACGACTACCAAAAACTAGTGAAAGAATTCAAACAACTCCCTCTCCCCTGCCAAAGTCCCCAGTAACTCAGTCATTTCACACCACCATGCTTCAGAGCATGGGTAAACTGGTGATGGCATCAGTAAGAGGCTTTTCCAGTATGTATGTGAACTCCAGGCTGCCACCATGCAGCCTAAGCAGCGGGGATGGAGGCTGCAGCAGCCCACCCACTTCTGTTTGGGTTTCTCCATGTTCCCCTTCTGGGGTAACAGCCTTGCAGCACTACAGTGGCTCCACTGATCAGTTAGAGTATTCCTGCAGCAAACAGAATGGTCCCAACAGCTGGCTTCTACAAAAAATGGCTTTTCAATGCAGTTTAGATTCTATTTAATTCAAGATATGCATTGCCTCAGACTAGCAAGCAGCAGCAGCAATGCTGCAGTTTCCATTCAGTTGCTAGATTCCCCAACAGGGCCTGGGGAAAAGAGAAAGCTTGGAAAATTCTGTGATTTGGCTTTGGCTAAACTTATATCCAGCACATTTCCTTATAAAACTGACACCGAGCGTTGCTAGCGGAGAGCCTTTACATTAGCTCCATGCTGGCACAGGGAGGTGGTCACTAAATATGAGGCTTGGCCATGAGAGCCCATTTGTACCTCCCTCAATAATATATTAATTTCTTATAAATGTAACTCTTTAAATCCTTACTAAGTGTTTCCTATAATGCAATACATGCTCTTGGCGTCACAGTTACCTCAGGGCAATCCAAAACTTTTAGTTGAAATTTAGCACCTGCCTGAAAGCACTATGTTGTTTATTTAACCCTGACCATACGATGGAAACATGGGGCAGAAATGTATCAGTTGGTTTGGTTTTTTTTCATACAAAGCCTGACAATAAAGAATCCCCAGCCCTACTCTAAATTCTGTTTCTCTTTCCTACACTAACCTCTCTGCCATGTCCTGGACCTTTCTTCAGCCTGTAAGTCTCCATCTATGACGTTGCAGATAAAAGATCTCCTCTTTCTCAGCATCAGAGAGCACCTCAGACTGTCTCATTATGCTCCCGTCAGGCTTCCCATGTATTTTGAGATGCAAGGTCAGACACTCCGTGCTCCTCTCGCTGCTTCCCGCACCGCCTCCTGGCACACCGGCCACCCCTTGGTTTGGCTTTACCAGCAGCCTTGTGAGGGTGCCTCTGCCCCATCACCCACGTCATTAACGAGGGTGCTGAGCAGGGCCAGAGCCAGCAGGGAGCCCCGGGGTAGCTGCTGACTGCTGGCTGCCCCCGGGGCTGTCACCCCCCTTACGCCCCTCAACCCGTACCGCATCAGCGTTTCCATCAAAACCGCACCCAAGACAGCATCCAAACCCCTTGTGCCCACATGATCTTGTACAGTTAAGAAATAAAGTCAGTGCCTTTTCCTGCAACACTTGCACTACTAATTACATTGTTGACAAAGAAAAAAAACAACCAAACCAACCTGTCTGTTCTTCAGAATGCTGACTCTCTGTTGCCATGGTCACAAATTACCATAGGAACCATTGGAGACATCTGTATTTTTAGATTAAAATTGCTTCTATTTTCACAGCATATAGATCTAACTGAAAGAAACTACTCATTCCTACTGGAAAATACCACAAAATTCAGAGTATCAATTAGGGCAACACCACTGAACACACAAACACGCAGAAATGGGTTAATTGCAAACGGCATTGGGAACTGCCACTTAGAGAGCTACCTCCTTCGGCTAGGAGGTGGTTGGAGTAGCCACCAAAGGGGTCTGAGGACAGCAGCAAGGGGGCCTGAGGACAGCTGCCCTCACACGGTACTGCCTCAGCAAGCCTGGCTGGGAACTGGCTGGATTGGAAAGGCCGGCAAGCTCCGTCTTAACGGCAGCATTACCTCGTACCTCTCCATCACAGCCCCAGCCGGGGGGTGTGGGTATCCCCCACCCTAAGGCTGGACCTTCGCTCCCACGCACAGCAAATACCGACATTCATCCTCGCTAGCGGAGAAGCCTCTGCTCGCTCTCATGACATACATTACGTTATGCCTATACCCTCTGGTGGACAAAAACCAATTCACAACCCTCCCTTGTGCCTTCAGATCAGCACTGTGCTAACGGGAACTTTGTCAGGAAAATGCTGAATGAAAACCAGGCGTTGCTGCTCAGTCTCTGATTTCTGCACTCAAGGAAGGTCCTTCAGTCATCCTCATCCTGCCAGAGCTGCCTCCATTTCTCTGTTTTCTTGCCGGGTTTTCATTCAGCCAACACTGTCCCACACACAGCTCAGCATGCCTGAGAACTCATGGTAACATGTCAAAATAAAAATGTTCTGTATCTCTGTGATTTTCACAGCATTTGACAAATAGTCTAGTAGAGGAGCCAAAGTGAAAGCCCACCAGCTCAGTGCTTTCCCCAAACGGCAGCAGCCCGAATAGACAAGGCTTTATTCAATACTGTGTTCGAGGATCCAGATAACTTACCTCCTATTTTATAAAGCCACCAAAAATCTTCCAACTTCCTTTTTCTTAAGTTACTAAGCATTACTTAGGATAAAAACTTAGCTCCCTTGCATGTAACAGTTTTATCTGCTTGCCACCCAGCCCGACTCTCCTCCCTGACCTGCTGCACAGAACACGACCAAACACCCACCCTCGGCAAGTCAGCACAGCAACGCACTTCTACAGCTGCCACAAATTCTTTCGTCTCAGACAGTTACATATTCCAGAAGACTTGAACTCTTGCTCCTTTACAGTTCACTCTTCCTTGCCACCTTCCCACAAACATCACTTCCAACACTACCTGACTAGATGGCCGCTGCCCCGAGGCTCCGCAGCAAGCACACCTCAGCCAGAACCCACTGCAAAAGGGGGATGTGTCAAACTGCTACTGGCAACAGATGCTCAGACCCCACCTGGGCTGCCAGCCTCAGCCCCTGCTGCACAAGCCACTCTATGATTCTAGGTCAATAGGATTAAATAATGGAAAAAGGCTAAATTTCGGCTCTAGAAGGCAGTATTTTTCATGTCACAGGCAGCAAAATGGAAGTAGCCCCTTGCTTAGTAAGTGAACACATAAGAAACATAACTGGGTCATGAAAGGATAGGAGCTGAAGAACAGAGCAAGGAACTGTTTGCTTACAAGGGGTTCACGGAAAGGTTTTAGGCAAAGAAGCAGCAAAGACCTAGATTTACCTGCAAAACTGCAGGAAACCCCACCAGTTTGCCACTGTTTCTTTTCACTTTATATAATTTTGGTTCCAGTTCTCATCAGAAATAGAGCATTGGCAATTCTGACACTAAATTCTGGGGTTCCACAGAGAGCTGTGTATGTAAGCGCAGCAAAGCCCAGCATTTGGTGCACCCAAAACCACACGTTTTGTGTGTGGTGGGGTAAATTCCCAGATGAATGCATCCTCTGGAGCTCCCTGCTGGTGGTTTCCCACCATAACATATCTACTACAAAGTGATGTGAGGTACTCGATGTTCACCAGGTCTTCCCTGCACATCAGCTGCCCGCTGACGTAACGCTGAAATTTTATTGTTCTGAAGTGATGAAAGGTTCAGGCATCTTAATGCATGTAGCTCAAGCCGAGCTCAGAAAGGTAAGGCGCTGAAAGAAGTGCTGCAAGAGAGAAATCAGGCTCTAATTTGTAGGGTGCAGAGTTCACGTATTGCTTGAGGATCAGAAAGTCAGCAGTATTTCTGGCCAACTCTCTGGCACGCAGCCCATCTTCCACTCTATCGCACAGAACAGGTTCTCAGCTGCTGTGCAGGTCTGTGGTCTCCATTTACTGCCCAAACCAATTGTTCCCACAAGTTACTCCGTCCACCTCTTACGATCTCTTCTGAAGACTCTAGGCTTCTTAACACCACCTATAAATAATATGACCGAGTTATGTTTACAGTGTCCTGTAACAGTGCCAGATTCCAGATGTAAGGTGACCAGGAATCCTTTCTCCTCGGTAGCACTAAGCACACACCCCCCCTGCCCCTTGCAGTGTATGCATTTCTGCACATTCCAGGTCTGGAACACTAGATTCAGCAGGCTCCAGACCACAAAGAGCACCCAGGAGCTGCTGGGCAACTGCTCTAGGTGCCCTGCTCAAGCAGGGAGGCTGAACGAGATCACCTCCAGAGTGGTCCAGCTCTGAGGACTCGATGATTCTATGAGCTCATACAGCTTCAGCATTCCCTGCTGGTTTTCCAGGTACCTGACTTTACTGGGCGACTCAGAAAGCAGCACCACAGCACACTCCAGCCAGGCAGCACACTGCAAATTCATAGTGGGTAAAGCAAGAAAAGCTGCAGTACCGAATCACACGGAGATGTGATTCATCATCTCCCCAGCAAGAGACACAGCAATGTGACAATACACTGTCCCCATCAGAAAGGATAAGAAAATGAGTTTTTTACCCCCTAGATTTCTCCCTTAGGCAGTAAGCCACACTTTCCAGCATTATATGCAAGCCTGGAAGACAAGAGAGGAAAACTCAGCTCAATCCCACAGCTGCTCTCAAGCGTACGACAACACTTCAAGTTAATGTGCAAGCCTCCTTGATACAATGCAACGTGCAGATCCAAGAACCAGCAGAGTATTCCACAGTTATTCCACCTTCCTCCTAAGGCACTATATTTCCTGCTGATTAAGATGACAAAAAATACAGAACAATTTCTGGCAAGTGGGGGTTCTGTAGAAATCTTGCTTTTTCAGGGCTGAAATTACTTGGCCGTATACTGTGAGGGAGTCATACTTCCAAGAGGGATGTATAAAAAAAGAAAGCCCAGCACTGCAAAAGGACAGTGAATGGAATGCAATGCACTGCAACGGGGGAAGATGCAGCTTCCCTGCAACAAGCTTTGCTTGTTGGTGGTGTTGGTCAGGTGTTGGTCAAGAAGACCAGCATCGCCCTCTCTCATACACCCTCTTCCCACCAAGGAAGTTACTCCAGTCTAAAAGAAATCAGTCCCCCAGCCTTGGAAACGTAAGGCTGGAGAATCAGAAACCTGATAAAGAACAGTAAGAAATTAAGATGTTTAGCTGAAGCTTAAGGTTTAAAACCTGTCAGCAGTCTGCCCTATATTTTCCTATTTCTTACCCACCACGGAGAATACTGCCAAGCAAGAAAACATTTTTCCCTTTCGTGCAGCAACTTGTTAAGTTTCTCTAGAAGGGAAACCACATTTCACACTTTTCCAACTGCCGAACTCTGACTTGTAGTATTACAAAGCATGGAGGTACATTTCTTTCCAAAAGGTAGTCATGGCTTGACGTTGTATCTCATGGTACAGGTATTTTGGGCTAATTTTTAGGCACACAAAGTCTGACACAAACATACCACTCCCTCCACACCCCACCTCCAGGTATCATTTTCTCTTACTGAGTTTCCCCTCTGTGCCCAGACATATTAGAGAAGGGTTATAAACACTTACTGAACACAAGGGGTTCTATTGCTAGGTGAAGATTTAACCATTTGCTTAATTGCACAATGAAGCTCACAGATGACACTGAAGAGAAACTACATTCCAGCATTTCCTGCTGAAAACACTGAACAAAGCTGATAAAAGCATTTTATCAAAACAGCACATTCAGCGTTCTCATTAACAAGAGAATTTCTGCGCAAGACCATGTCATCCAATGCTGAACTATATCTAGAAACTCACTAAGAGGTCACGTGGGTGGTGGCAGATCTGCAGAGGCTTTGATCAAGCAGAGCACAATCTAGCAGCCACGTTTGTACTGGAAGAAGAAAATCGTGTCCATGCTAAGACACTGTTCTTGCTCTGGGTAAGTTCTGCTGCTTGACATTACCAGCTTCATATCGCAGACTAGATAATAGTCCCTGACTCTACCCCAGACTCTCTTACAGCCAGAAGTCATTTAACTCCCCTGTACAACAAAAGCCAGGCTAAGCCTGGCCCGTACTTGCCCACAGGCTACCGACGTCGAGCATCAGTGCTAAGTGAAAGACACTTGGCACAGGACCTAGCACAGGAAGACAAAGGTCAATCCAAATCCCGAAACTGAGTCTTCAGAAATTCTTCCTATGCTTCAAAGCAGGAAGTTACTACAAATGAACCGATTCTAGAAAACATTCTGGAAAGTCACTGTATGAAACCCGAGTGCTCCGAGACTATCACAACGCACGCACAAGGCAAGGGCAAGAAGATCAGCGTAAGGGGACTACCCAGTCCTTGGCTTCCAAATCAAGTCCTTCACAATGATTTACGTAAATAATTTGCTATGGAAATTTTTAGTTTTAAAAAAATATTTCAAGAAATATGGTCATAGAGATATTTGGTATATAGAGAATAATGGTTCTCTCTTGCTCAGTACAGTAAAATCCAGGACAGCAATTCCTCACAACCCCGTCTTCCACACAACCAGTAAAGATTTTTATCCCTCTCATAGAAAGAGGAATTTCCTTTGGAAACAGAAAGAACTCCTGCTTCAGGACATGCCTTTGCATGTACTAGTGAGATACGTATTCAATGTTTGCCAACAAACTAAAAAGGACAAAATACTTGGGTTTTTTTGTGAAATTCAGAACTCAAAGCCAAAGCAAGGATTTTCTCCTGGCTTCTGGATAAGGCCTTGCGGATAATTTCAGATGAGTATTTCTGACAAGATGCAAGTTTCTGACATGGTCTGTCAAGACTTCATTTTTGAAAAGCTACAAATGAAGGTAAACCCAGCTTAACTGGTTTCCTAAAATAACTGGTCAATTCATAAAAATCTGCCACCGAGAGAATGCAAATCAAGAAAAAATTCAGTCCTAATCCTCAACTTCACGAACTTTTGAAAGGCTGTTCTTTAGGACAGAAATACTTGTGGAATGCACTTGCAGAAGTGCTTCTATACACTGTCAGTGGTACAATACTGGGCTCTGTGAAGAATCCACCATAACTTCAGAAATGCGACAGCAAAAGATGTGGGCAAACGCGAATGCCTGCACCTAGCGCTAAGAACGGTCTTCAGCAGGGGCGGAGGAGCCTGGTTCCTTTGATAACTACTTTCAGTAAACATTAAGACCATGAGTATTCATTCAGACACCCATGTAACAGTGCTCCCCCATGACAGGTATCGGCAACAGGAACCCTCATCTCATTAATTCCCACCGACCCTGTTGGCACGTGTACGCGGCGGGGATCTCCCCTTAACAATGTTCAACAGGTTAGAATCCAGTAAGGCTTGGCACGATGGGAATTTTCTCTGCAGCACTGCAATTTCACTCCCACAATCCATACTCTACATTCAGCGTAGCTCTGTCCCAAGTGTTACAGGTTGGTCAACTCTCAGGACATTGATAAACATGGCACATAGTCAGACAAAATTTGTGCAAGGGCTGCAGCAGGATCAAGCAAGTGGACTAATTAATCACTGTATTGTGCCCTGCTCCCCGCTTTTTATCCCCCACCATAAACGGAATCCTGGAATTAGCAAAATTCATACATTAGCTATTTGTCAGTTCTCATGCCCTGAGAACTGGATCTCCTAAAGCTGAGAGACAAGGGCTTCCGAAATTCTCAGGCATGACTGCAGACTATATTGAGCTGGATTTTCCCCAGTCACCTGGCAGAATGAAAGAATTTGTCCATAGTAACAAGCATCAGGATAACATGGAGTTCAACTGCTAAATGGCAAAGCAACAGTCTCCTGGCCAGCTCTGCATGGAACCCGCCTCACGGATGCTCTCACAGGAATCAAGGCGAACAACTGAACCTGAAACAAAATCCAAGCAGCTTCCAAAAGAGCCAAAATCTTACAGGTGCCCAACTTTCCTTCTCAGCAGTTAACTCGTACAGAGACCTGTAGCTACTCCATCACATGTGCATACAACAGCACATTTTCTTAATTAGTCAGTTTTTCAATTCCTCATTTCACCTTCCAGAAAAAAGAAAATAAAGAACAATCTCTTCATCTTCCAGTACTAGTAATGGGAATTTAACACACTCCTCACATGAGCTAGTCCTGTATGCTCAAAAGCACTCGGCATACATCATTTCGGTCACCTTGTCAAAGGGGATGGACATAACGAGTACAGTCCATTGGGGAGGATGAATCATGGTGGGCACCTCTTAACAACACGCAGCTGCAGAAGAATACCCAGAGCAAGAGAAGACATTTTAGGGAGCCACCCACCCCTGTGGAACTCCAGTGTCTAATATTTTTCCAGCTTCTGTGCAATGGATGTCTCTAACCCTAGTCAGTTCTTCCAGCAAAGATTCTCCCCAACTAGGGTTACACAGTGGGAATTCCAAAGCAACAGGCTATGTACAGACATATCAGCATCCCCTCCAACAAACAGATGAAAAGGAGAAAATTCCTGAGGATATGTATCCTCTCCTCCATTTTCTGAATCCCAGCCTCCCCCTTGCCTTGGAATGAGCTCTACAAAGCAGTGTATCTGTTATGTACATGAATCTCAGCTCCCTTCCTTTGGGGAGTTTCCCCTCGAAAGCGACAGGCAAATCCCGGGACAGAGACAGGTGCTGGGGAGGGGGAGGTCTCCTTAGGATGACTCGCCAGAAGCAAAAGAGCCTGCAGCTTTCTTCTTAGGGCGGGCTTTCACGCCTCTTACTGGAAGCTGAGAAGAAAGAAAAAGAGGCATCTTAGGTTACTGTAACACCTAAATGTCTAACAGAAAGACACAAGAATGAAGAGCAAAACCAGGGCAGAACAACTCCAAGGCGATGACGCCCCTGTCCATGTCATCTGTTGTTTCCAAAAGGCGATTTCACCATTCCATCTGGTTTTGGTTAGCAAACAGATCACACTGAGCATATCCATCAAATAGCAACCTGGATAGAACAACATTCTAGAACAGGACAAGCGTGATAATAAAATCAATATATAATATATTATTGTATAATAACTAAATAAAGTAAAATCAGCTGTCTCAACAGAAGATTAGACACAGCAATATTTCCAACTGGTAGCATTCGCATAACACTTCACTACTACAACTCTTCTGCCTCTGGAGTGCCATTCCAAATGCTGTGCTCTGAAAGACGTGGGAACATCCTGAACTAGTTTGCACGCTTCGCTCCAGTGCCTTTCATTGTAGAGATCAGAAAGAGGAGTGCATATATGATCTATGATGTGTTCAGCCCTTCTGGGCAGTCTCGGAGATCTCAGTCAAAGACTTCTGGCAATTCCAGCATCTGAACCAAAGATCTAAACAGACTGAGCATAAAACCCAACATGCCTGCAAAGGGCTTTATCAGAATTTCTATATTCACAATAAACACCACAGAACGGGCATTACTGTCTTCTCACAATTTCATTTTAAAAATTCCTCACTAGGAAGCTTGGAATCAGATTTTGTTCCTCTTATTTCCCTGCTGCCATCTAATATGGTAGGGAAGAAAACAGAGGAGGTCAGCTCAGAAATCAGCCTTGGGTATTTAAAACAGACCCAGGCTGATTTTAAATGCATCTTCAGACCTACACGTCCACCCCTGGAGATAGTGAAAAGCCATCTGGGCTTGGACTCAGGGAACTGGCTCTAGATGGCCTCTCTTGAGCTGTGGGGTTGGACCAGGTGACCTCCAGAGGTCCCCTCCAACCTCAGCTCTTCCACAGTTCTGTTACACACATCTTCATCACACCCAGAGGTGTCCTGTCCTGTACACGGCAAAATCAAGTTAACGGTACAACTTGAAGTGATGCTCTAAGCAATACTTTCCTCCAATTTAATATTTAGCCTGAAAAGCTCAACAATGTGAGTCAGTCATAGAGCACTCTATCTTAAAAGGAAAATTAAAAATAAAATTAGGAGTCCAAGCTGAATCAAGCAAATAGGACCCCAACTTCACAAAAAGGGAGAAGCATTTTACCATGTATAAATTGAACCACAAGAAATGTTTAAGAGTTTAAGAGTAAGAGCAAAAACCTGGAAAGCAGCACCTCAAAAGGCACATTCTACAAAAGACACCAACAGCTGAAAAATAATTGTTAAACTAAAATGGCTCTCGGATGCAGCTGCATTTATTTCCATGTATGGTGTTTTTACAATAAGAATACAGGCAACTCGCCTCCCATCTGAATGTCTCTAAATATCCTGGATCATCACATGGACATATGGAGGGGACAGCTCAATGACGACCAGTCACCCAAACTTTAAGACAAAACCCTGGGGCAAGGGGGAATAGGGAGCGGTGCGGAGGAGGAAATTACATCTTCCCCATATCCAATACGCCGGAGTCCAGGAAGACCTAAGAGGGTACAGAACCACTGCATTTTAAATGAGGGGAAAGCGGTTGTCCCAGCGCTAAACGTCACGGTAGCATTAAATATTCTTTCTTGTCTGTTACAGTCTGAGGACAGAGCCAACAAAACACGTCAGAAGTGTCCGATGCTGCACCCTTCAACGCAAAACCTGAACCAAAGCCAAGCTGGCTCCTGATTTCTGCCAGGGTCTCACAGGCATGATAGAAGTACAAATGCTAGAGGCTGGTACAGCGAGTACACGGCAAGTCAGCCCACGTAGGGCCCAACTAGCAGAGTCCAGCCCCGTCTGCACGGACAGCTTCTAAACACACCGTGACTACGAAGCCAGAGCCTTCCACCAAAGCTCGCAAATCAGTGTTTGTGCTGGGAGTAATCTACACACAGCTCACCTCAGCTTTCACCACCTTCTTAGGCGCTTTGAGGCTCTGGGTGCGTTTAGGAAGCTTGTCTCCTGCATCTTCATCTGACGGGTCTGTCCTGGTCTCCGACGGGGTTCCGTTAGACCTCTGTGCCACACTGCTCTCCTCTCCCGAGGAGTAACAGGAAGCTAAGGAGTATGGGAAAAAGTGTTAGCAAATACTTTTGAAAGATCATGTTTAGTCTAAAACAGACCATCCTGAAGGACCACATGAAAGGGGGATGTCAACAATCCTTAAGAAGGATAATCCATAAAGTACAGAGATGTGTTAGTAGATGGGAGGGGATGAAGGAAGGCAATGCAACTCCTACCAGATAATCTGGAATCTTGCAGCCTTTCTGCGACCCAACGCATGAGAAGCTCAGGGGAGCCTTCCTCCCCTCCTGGCTCCCCACATGAGGCCTCCTACAATGGCCTAGCAGGGTGTTCTGTACCTGAATCCTCAATGGTTTCAAGAAGACTCCCACCAGAGGGGTGCACCTGTGGCTCATGGCTTCGTATATGCACAGCATCTTCATCCCGGATCAGAGTGAGATCCTGCATGCTGAAACTGCGCAGCTTCTCAGACAACACTCCCTGGCCCTAAGAGGACATAAAAACAAGGGTCAGGGGCACCTCGCCTCCACCAGGACCATCTCACGTGGGACCATTTAGAAGAGGAAAGGTGCCCTATTCCCCACTAGGGTGCTCTGAAAAAAACAGAGAAGGGGAAAAAAAAAAGTATGGTCCCAAGATCAACAGGTAAGAGATTAAAGCAAAATCCACTCCACTCTCCCACCACTTTTCTTAAGTCAAAGGGTGGGACTAAGTGCAAGGAAACAGTGGAGAGGTGCCAGCAAGTACCAGCGTCCCTACCAGACCCATCGCACCGATGGCTGGCACAAAAAAAATAAATTGCTAGGGAGTTACAGAAGGTGTTGCATTACCTTTGCAGCTGCAGTAACTGCTGCATTGGCAGCAAGGTTTAACCCTCTCTTGCCAACTCGCATCATGGTTTCATAGCTCTTGTCACGAGCCTGAGTAATGTATTCATCAATTTCCTAGGAAGGCAATGTGGAACATGGCATTTAGCTCCTCATTAGCAAACATGATCAAAGTCTCCCCACCATCACCCTAAAAACCCCAAAGCTCACCTGGATGCTTTTTTCCAGGCTGTCATTGACCACATAACTGCAGTTTCTCTGTTACTTACACAGAGCTCTGCAAATGCAACTTTTACTTAAAGCATGCTGTTTCCAAGTTGCAACAACTGAAACAATGCAGTTGCTTATACTGACAATGTGAAAAACCAGCACGGCTACCAAACATGCTGCTGCTATCGTGATTCAAAGAGCTTAACCACTGACAGTGACTACATGGGCTCATGACGCTGGGTTAGCCAAACATGCTATCTAAGCATTAGGCAAACTACTGGCTATGTTACAATCTTCAGTAAGCTGCAGCACGACATCGTGGTCAGAGACAGAACCATTCAACACCCGCTCATGTCAGCAGCAGCAGCACAACTGGCACGTCCCATGGCACGAGCCAGCTCCCGGGCACGTCGCTACCTTCTAACAACGAGCAAGTACCTTCTCCTTATTGGAAAGCGTTGGGTGCACAAACTTCCTGTAGAGGACACTGGAGCCCTTGGTGTAAGGGGAGAGCAGCCAAATCACAAATGCGATTTTCAGCTCGAAATAAAAGGGAAACCTGAGAGAAAGAGGGAAGAAAAAAAAAAAAGAGAGAGGGAGAGGGAGAGAAAGACGGAGAACTGGAATCAAGATCAGCACAGAGACAGATGGAGATAACTGGTAGGGAGCAGCACAGGCAGAAAGAGCAAAGGCAAGACAAAGGCTCAGAAACAAAAAGAATCTATATATCAGGTCAGAATAGCAAAACCCTCTTTGGAATCCTAGGACATACCTTCTTTGAGTCTCATTTAGTCTTTCATCCATAGCCATGAAAACTCCATAAACAGGGCATCTCTCAGCCCTGCAAACACACCAAATTACAAATCTGATAGCTACTCTCGTCATTCTGAAGTTTGTTTAGAGTATCCACTGGATGTTAATATGACATTAGTTTCCCCTCTCATTTTCAAAAGTTTTCAACTACATATCTCAGCAAATCTCAAGCTCCTGCTAGGGCTGATGGCTGTTTCTGACACCTCCCGCAGGTACACTCCCTGGATACAACACAGAAGGAGCATCAGTGTAAATGCAAGAGAGGAGGCAGCGTGTAAGTCCTTCATCTCTAGCCCTAACCCAGTCAAGACTCTGGGAAGCAGCAGCAGAGATTGCAACAGCGCAGTGCAAACCTCCTGCTGCCTCTATTAGCAGCAGGAGACTCCTGTTTTCTGTGGTCCATGAAGTGGGTGAACAAGCCAACGCTCTTGTACTTTTGACACCTTTGTCTGCTTTTCAAACTTTATGCAGGAAGAGGCAACACTGCCGAGCACTTTTGTAAGGCATGTGTAGCCGTTTCGTATTTCTTTAAAAGATGCCGCTCTCAGCTAGTATTCTTTCAGAGGTGTATGCAAAGCTCAAACAGTAAAGCAACGAAGAAGCTGAAGACACCCTGTTCCAAAGGTTTGGCTGAACACATGTAATGGTGACTTGTCATTTTTGGAGGCCTCCACACTGCCAAGCATGACACACAGCACTGAAAGGATTAAGAACCTGCTTCCCCCGGCTCCACGCCACCCCAGTCCCGCTAGCGAAAGAGAACTTCCTCAAGCAAAAACCACTCAGAGCACGGACACCTGATCTGCTCCTCCACACAACAGGCTGGCAAAGCAAAACAGGTCCCTTCCTTCCACCAGCCTTTTCTTTTTTTTTTTTTTTTTTTTTTTTTTTTAAGTGTCTTTTAGGCCATTTCTCAAACTTTATCAGTTCACATTAACAGCTTCTCAAAAATATTTTATCTCATGACGATCCTTTTACAGATACTGTGTATTTATCTTAATAGTTTGCAAGTATACGAGATGAAACAGTTAAGACAGCAGCTACTACCCACAACATCTACAGATCTGCAGACCTTTCATAGGGACTGAACACTCATAAAGGAGAGTTTATTTTTAGCATCCTGACACTACTCCCCTCTCTTTAAAAAACAAGAAAACCAACCAACCAACCAAAAAAAAATGTCGCCAAGGAACTCACCAAGAAAGAACAATGTCCGTGAGCGTTTCTGCTGTGGTGAAAAAGGCAAACACAATCCAGTACATCATCCACTTCACCTGCAAAAGAGCAGTCACTCAATGGACATCCACCAGAACCAGGAAGAGAGTGAAATTCCTTCTCAGTAAAAATGACTCATCATCTCCACACATTAAGATGAATCCAACAACAAGAAGGCATACAGAATCAATTGCTAATGAAGAGGGTCACATACCAGACGGTACATTATAGTTTGGGAAAACATGTAGGATTATGTGCTCCAAATAGACAAACGCATACAGAGGCATGCGTGAACGCACGCCCTGTAGCAACATCGTGACACAACAGTGCTGAGGGCCCAAATAAGCTATGTGAAGAGTAAGCAGTTCACTTGAAGTTACAGTCTTTCATATATCCTGATTACTGTAATAAATATATATATACACACATGCGCAAAAGTTTAGTTTCAACTGTAGCCCTATATTTTTTTGATTTAAAGATTTTTCTTGGGGGGTGGGGGTGGGTGTGGGTGTGGGTGTGTGTGTGTGTGTGTGTAAGAAAAAAAAACAACCCAACACCAAAACCACAAATCAACAGATATGGTATTTTCTCTAACTCATTAATAAGCATTCTTTGCCTTAATCATTACTACCAGAAATTACATGAGCATTTCTCTTCTTTTTAAATAGTGACTAAGGATGAGAGGTCAGAAAGCAAAGAACATGCCACGTGAACCTGATCTCCTTGTTTACGGTCCCGAGTAGAATTTACAGAGTGCACTTTGTGCTACTACAGTGCGCCTGTATCCTGACCGTCTATCTCCCTCCTTCCTCACCCCTCTCTGCAGCAGTAGGTATTTCTGTCAAAGCAAACAAAATAATCCCCCCACCACCACACACACACTGCTGTTGTAGCAACAAGCCTCTCAGCTACAGGCCAATTGTTTCTGAAAAGGAATCAGTTGAATTATAAAACCTGCTACCCAAAAACTTCCAAAATCCAAAGAGCCAATATCGTATAAGGGAAATTGCCAGTTTTCTATGCTGTTAAGAAGTAATAATAAATGTAACTGGCAGATAAGTGGAAAGAAGTGGTCTTCGCTCAGAGCTTTTTTTAGTCTTTACTAAAAGCAACTTAAAACTCCTAGTATCATCAAGAATGGGAAAGGAAAACTAAACTGAATCAAATAAATTCCACAAATTAAATCCACACGTTAATTCGTACATTAAAATTACATGAACAGAGTAGTGATAGTCTTTGTTACAGCAAATGAAGCTATAAAAGCAGGTACTTCCCCACACTTGCACACATTGGAAAATTTGCCGATCTGTTCTTGAAAGACCCTCCAAAACTTTCTAAACAATAAAATTATGCTTCCTCCACCCCTGCTCACACAGTGGATGGTTTTGAAAATAGTGGTTAGCAGCCCAAATTATTTCCACTTTATTGTGCAATTTTTTTCACAGCAGAAAGTAGCAAAACTTGTATTTTATGGTACACTCCTGCCTTTTTTTTTTTTTTTTTTTTCCTCTCTCTCTCCTTGTATCATCTGTTTGGACAGGACCAGGACCAGGTGTCATTCACTCGACTTCTAAAGCAACTCTACGCAATGCACGGTGAACTCTTCAATGCAGCCCTTGTATGAAAACGTGTGTGAATATTGATAAAACAACGGGGGCAAACGGGGACCCCAGTGGGCAAGAGATTTCAGAGAAGCTACATACCAGTAAATCTTACTTCATTATTAGGTAAAATTAAAGCAATGTTAATAAAAGCAATTAGCAGAAACGTAGCTATCTGTATCACATAATGACGTATATGTTTTTTGCAGACATAAATTAAATCTCACAAACGTAACAGAATTCTTATGTGGTTTCCACAGGCTCTTGCTCCAGCACCTCCCTTACAGGGGCTCCTACAGAGTTTCCAGCTGGCCTAAATAAACACTCAAAGAAACTGTCAAGGATAAAAAGAGACTCTTGAGGACTAACAATTGCTTAAAAGAGAGGAAACAAAGGATAAAAATAAATGCCCATTTCTCACAATAAGGAAAGTTACCAGTGGAATCCCACAGGCTTCAGTGCTGAGATCCGTGCTGCTCATCTTCATGAAAGATCTGGAAAAGGCTCTGAATAATAAGATGACAAAATGTGCAGAAGGTACTTTTCTATCCAGGGGATTAGGAATGAGTTGATTAAAGAATTCAGAAAGTGATCTGTGCTGACTGTTCTCCAGCTGACCGTCTCATACATGGCTCAGCATGCCTGCGCTTAGATGTGAATTCACTGTCACATTAAATACAAAGCAACGAACTTACAATGTCTGCTGCTTCTTAGTGAAAACTACCGTGGTTACAGAAATTTGCTCATGCCACTCAGGAGGGGTCACTGCAGACAGCCTGATGAAGCCATAAACTCAGTGCTCAGTAAAGTTTTTCATTCTGCTAACAGAATGCTCAGGGGTATTAGAAGAAGAACTGAGAAGAACAGAAAACATTGCTTTGTAACTATTTAAATAAACTGCGTGCTCACGTCTTTGATACTGGACGTGTCTCTTGCTCTCCGTCTTCTCCTGCCACCCTTCACCCTACGCTCTACAGCCAAAGACAAAAAGAAATCTAGCTCTTAAATAAACTAGAAGGACCCACCTTCTAGCTCTAGAAGTCCCTGAAGTGCAGATGATCAGAAACTAGAAGAGCAGAAAGCAGAGGGGAAGAATCACTATTTTTTTTTTTATTATTATGTTTGTAACTACAGATTTTCCTTATGATGTTTGTAATCCACAGATTACAAACACCTTCAAAAACAGGGTCAACCAAGCCGTATTTTTTTCAATCCATTAAAAAGGAGTCACATCTTTGCTGCTGAAGCTGATGACCACCAATTTCAGCCAACTGCACGTAGATAGTCTCCCCAACTTGCACCAAAACCCTAAATAAAGTCAGTAAAAGCAAAAGCACAACTGAAACATAGATTGGACCAAAGCTGAAGGTGACACATAAAAAGAAAGAAATTACTTTAAAACAGTCTGACCTACTAGAAGCAGTTCATCACAGCTGCTTGAGGACTTGTCAGAAATTTATACCATGGTGGGGGAGAAGAGTAAGTTTTCACTGTACCCTGATGCCACAGACGGACTGCCTGTGGTAGCTTCGTCTGTGTCAACTCAACCTCCAACACACCAACAGATGCCCCTGTAAGACCCCTCTCCCACGCTGCTGTTAGCTCTTCAGCACTGTGAGCCAGTAGCCGTGCACAGACACCGCCGGCTCTCAAAACGTGCAGCACAGCATTCCGGTTTTCCACTGCCTTTTCCCAGGAAGAGCAGTTTGAGCAGACATTGGCACCCTTTCCTGTGTTGAACAACACTGGGCTCTCTCTGTCTTTCCACTTGGTTGGCTGAGAAGGAAGAAGCGCTCCAAGGATGAAGGAGTTAGGCAGACGGCAGTCCAACACCTGAATGCCTATTTCTGATGTAGCTCTCTCAAGGAGAAATAATTTATATAACATCAGTTTCAGCAGTTCAAATAAATTCTCTTAAACTAACTCCAGTATTTCACTGACACTAGAAACAAGAGGAAAGTTTCTGCTGCAATAATCTGGAATGATCTACTTCAAGAAAACTGTATCAATGAAGCATTAAACAAAACCCCAAAATGCATGCCACACTTCTCCACATCATCCCTAGTGGGGCTTACAACCAGGTCATTAGTAGTGATGTTATCATTAAGATAACTTTACAGTACTCAAGTACCATGTCTCATTTCTTTAGGAAAGCCTTACAGCAGTGTAAGTAACATCTACCAAAAGAAAATCCGATCAACACAATGTTTACGTTCTACAAGGAAACACACCGTTTAATACCTTAACAGCTAACCTACCCACAGAAAAAAAAGCAAGTTTTTACTGTGAAGAATGCCTACAGGCTCAAAGGCTCTGTATTTACCAGGTCTTTATAGGCTGTTTTAAAAAACAAGGGTGGTGTGGGTTTTCCCCTGCTCCCCTCAAGTTCTCAGCAAAACAATTTAAAGCTCCGAAACCTGAGCCTGTCTTAAAGTTAACACAGATTCTGTAACTGGAACACAATCCTTCTGTGACAGAGACTCATGAGCCAGAATAAAACTCTGGGTAAAAAAATATGCGTTTCATGCAACAAATGAAGGTCACAGACAACTGGAAGGAGGAGGAGAGGAAGACCAGAGAAGGCAATAGTGATACAATACATCTTCATACAGAACTTCAAAGGTAACTATGAAATCACAGGATCGTGCGATTATTCCAATAGTTTCTTTTCAGTTTCTAATGTTATTACTAATACACTTTGAATTTTAGTAAGGCTCACTGTAGTTTTGACTAGATCTCCAACACTCGCTCAGAACACCCGTACCAGTTATCCATGCCTCCTGAACATTTGCATTTTGACTTCTCTGCTGAGACCACTATTAAAAACCCCAAAGCCAACACCCCACCCCACCCCACCCAGCTCGATGCTGTGGTCTGTGACACTGTGCACTGCGAGCGAGACCCTCACCCCGGCTGGGCACCTCCTTCCAAACCCAGCAGGTGGAATTTTAAGCCAACACATAGGGAAGGTCAGGGCAATTCTAGAGAACTAAAGCAGCACGGGACAAAAAGGCCTATATCCTGCAATATTTATTGTTGACGCGTCATTCTGTAGGGAGGAGTGGAGCCAGTGGGGCGAGGAGCCTCAGGCTGCGTCACAACGCAATATTGACAACTAGCATCCTACTCACCGGTGTTACTATAACCACCAGGTTATTCCTCGCTGTAGGTAGACAGAAACTCATCTGACCCCTGAGACAAGCGGCTCACCTGGCCGGCCAGCCAGGGACACCCCTTGCGAGGCAATGGCAGGCTGCATTGCTGCAAGGCCAGCCAGGGACACCCCTTGCAGGGCATGGCAGGCTGCATTGCTGCAAGGCCAGCCAGGGACACCCCTTGCAGGGCATGGCAGGCTGCGAGGCGCCCGGGGCTGTGGGCACAGCAGCTGGCACAGGCAGGAGGGCAGGGGCAGCACCCCGACGGGACCCACACGCACCCTGCACGGTTACTCAGCCCTTTGTGAGAAAACAGCAGTGATGCTGAAAAAACTACAAAATACAGCCCCGAACCGGAGTACGGATAAAGTTAAGCGGAAAGAACTTGTCCTGCACTTTCAGATGCTTCCAGACGGCAGCGTCTCCCCCGCTCCCCCCCCCCGCCCCATCCAGCATCTCCCGGTAAAAGGCAGCCACGTCTGCGGGATGCGACCCCCGCGTCGGTGGGTGCCCCCGGCGCCTGCGGGGGGGCCGGGCCGCGGCGAACCCCTACTCACATATTCCTTCACGTTCTTCGTCTTCACGGCCTTGTAGGAGGAGTAGGCGGGGTAGAGGGTGCCGAAGATGAGCCTGCGGGGGACAGACGGCTCAGCGCCCGCATAGCCGGGGGCTCCGCGCCGCCCCCGGCACCGCCCTGCGGCCGCCTGCGCCGCTACCGGCCGCCACCCCCCCCCCCGCCCCGGTCCCAGCGGGGCAGAACCGGCAGCACCGCGGCAGCCCCGGCCCCCCCCGGGCCGCCCCCGCCGCCGCGCCCCTTCGGCCCCCCGCCCCGCACTCACACCACGAGGCGGGAGATGATCCAGGAGACCATGGCGGCGGCTCCGGGCGGCGGCGGCTCCGGGCTCGGCGGCGGGAGGCGGCTCCTACCGGGCAGGTTCCTGCAGCAGGCGCGGCCCCGCCCCGGGGGCCCGGGGGGAGGAGCCGGCGCGGCAGAGCGGGGGGGGCCGCGGCCAGACCCCGGCATCCCGCCCCGCTGCGCAGCCGGCACGGGGGAGGGGGCGGCGGGGGGTCCCGGGCCGGCCCGGCGGAGGGGAGGGGGCGCCGGGCCGGCCCGGGGCAGGGAAGGGGAGGGGGCGCCCGGCCCAGGGCTAGGGGAGGGGACGGAAGGGGCTCCCGGGCCAGCCCAGCCCGGGGGAGGGAGGGGGCTGCCGGGCCGAGGGGGCGGAGGGAAGATGGCAGGCGGGCCCGGCGCACGGCGGGGAGCTGCAGAGGCGGCGCCGGCCCGGCCGCGGGTGCGGGCAGACGGGGAGCCCCGGCCACCGGAGCCATCTTCCCCAGCGCCGCCCGCCCCGGCCGCTCGGTGGGGCCCGGGGGCCAAGGGCTCTGGCCCTGCGGGGCTCCCGGGCTCGCCCCCGACCCCGAAACCGCGGGGCTGGCGGGGCCGGTGCCCCCTCCCTGCAGCCCCGGCCGAGCGGAGCCCCCCGGGCAGAGCCGGGGTTAGCGGGGGAGGGGCGGCTCCTGCCGCCCCCCGGCCCGGACAGACACTGCAGGTGAGGGCTGAGTAGGCCCAGATCTCTGGATCGCACCCAAATGGCCATTACATAAACCACTTCTTAATTAAAAAAAATAATTGTTAGAAAACTATTTTTCTATAAAAAACCCTAACACCCCCCGCAGCCGACCATCACACCCCAACCCCAAGCCGCACAATCCCGCAGGAAGGCAGCGCCTCGTTAATGGCCAAACAGCCTCTATGGGAACGCAGGAGACCAAAGGGTCAGAGCAGAAACAAAGAGCTGCCGGGGAGGAATTCCCTCATGGATGCGTGAACTTCGGTATAATGAGCAACGAAAAGTACAGAACATTTGTGTTTTCAACTCTTACATGTAATGGAAATTTGCTGATGTCTCTACAGACGGTGACAAAGAACATTTTGTCACAGTCTGCTTTTGGATATGAATGGCCACCAAATGATTGCATAAGGGGCTGCACAATTTACACCGTGGACGGCACAACCGACCTACAAATGGGGTAAGAGGAAACTGCTCTGACTGCTCTACCCCGCCAGGTAATGCCAAGGCATGTGACCTTTGCCAACACAGCGCTGTTTCCCACCGCAGCCCCCTGCCCGTTTCCCACCGCGGCAGCAGCTCCAGGACGTGAACCAGGTGTTGGGGCTCAGGTGAGCGAACGGTGCAAATGAAGAGGGACAATTCAGAGACCGGCCAAGTCCAACATAGGAAGAGCATGGGAGGGCTAAATAACTGCCACACAGGTTAAGTGGCACCTAAATAAAATGTGTTTCAGTGTTTCAGACTATTTATTATATCAAGGAGCAGTGGAAGGTTTACAGTGCATTAGAAATAAGTGGTGGCAGGAGCTACAGAACATGGACATCAGCATTAGTAGAGCAGGGGTCTTGTGAATGTGTCAAGTGGCAGCTCACTGTTAAGCAGCGCACCGAGCTTTAGAGCAACTTCAGGAAAGGCATTTAAAGCTAGCAATTTACAGTTAGCAGTAAGTAGCTCAATTTCTTCCCACATTTTAAAGAAGAACAAGAAATTAATTCATTAACTTACCTTCCCACAAGGAGAAACTACGGGTACCCAAGGGCTATTTTTGGAACGGAAGCCAGCTGCAGGTCAAATTAAAGTAGAATGATTTATTAGTAGTATTCTTTTTATGACGTTATTAGTAATATTGTATACTGCTGTGTAATTAGGATCTCAAGACCTACCCAGGAATGCAATTCATCGATTGTTTTCAAATTAAGGCTGTATACCTTTCTAGCAGATAAGCTACTGCTGAAATAACTTGTGACAAATTTGTGTTCTATAAATGGTTAAAATAGGTGCCCAAATATCTACCCATCTATTACAGCCTGAATGACCGAAGGCAGGGGAGTCAGACTCACTGTTCCTGAAGCGGAGCAGCTTAAGCAAAGCCACATTTAGAACAATGCCAGGTCAGACCCAAAGCTGCTGTAATGAAGAGGAACAGCAATTAGCCAGGGCTCAAGAACACAAGAATGCCTCAGGAAAAGTTCAGCAGAGTAAGTGAGGGTCTCAGGAAGCAAGGTGAGGTGGAAGACGACAACGGGAGCCCTCTCTCTGAAGCTTAAAGGTGCAGATTGTCATCGAAGAGTATCAAGCACCAAAAGGAATAAGGAAAATACTTAAGTGTGAGCTGACGGTATAAACTGACACCGTGGGAGGTAAGGGCCTAGAATTATTCTGAGAACATATCCCTTCTTCACCTGTTCTGCTTGTGATGGAAAGCTGTTTAGTTAGAAGCGACCTTCCTAGGGGAAGCAGCTGCATTTTCTTACATCTAGCTCTTGAAACTCACTTTAACATTTTTGTATTAGCCTAGATAGAGGCAGAGAGAAAAATAAAAAGTTCTTGTAAAGGAGGGGGATGAGGGAGATGAGAGAAAACAAGAAGAGTTCTGCCTGGTTATTTTTCAAATGCCTGGTGGGAGCATGCAGCTCTTTTCCAAAGGCTGAGAACAGGGATCTTGAAGACAGTGCCAATTAAGAGGAAAGGAAGCTGTGGGCTGATTTTAGATTTCAGGATGCACTAGGAGAGAGTGACCACAAGCAGGTCTATGCATCCCAGACAGACAGGGGCTAAGTTCGGGAGAACACTGAGGCTGACAATCAGAACATAAGATTACTTACCAGTAACCCGAGCCTGTAAGATGCATTGTCCGCAGGTGCTTCCATGCTATGCATGCTTTGCTCACACCTGGTGTAGTTTCTCACACTCCTTCCCCACCAAAGCAATACTTACAAGATATGCTTGATGCAGTCAGCTGACACCTCTTTAACTGTGTAAATTCAGAGAACTACCGAAGGGCTATCAAAAGCAAAGAAGGGAAGTCACACATACATAGCAGCAATAATTTTAAAGAATATCCGTGCCTGGAAACTTTCATCTTACTTGTATTGTAAGTAAGTTCAAGTTACTGCTTGACACATAACTCCTCTACTTCGACTTTGATTCCACATCCTCAGGTTCTACAAGAGGCTCAGTCTTTTAGAGGAACAAGTGGATCACAACCTTTGATGTATTACATGCTGATTTTTCCCGTATTTATGTTGCCTGGTTCAGTTGCCTCAGAGTACAGTTTATAAAGATGTGTTATAAAAGTAACCCTTGCAGAATATTACATTTTTAATCAACATCAAGACAAGGAAGGAGTTGGGTTGAAAAGAAGTGAAATCTTCAGACTGGGGATGTTATTTCTTCCTCTTCATCTGAGACAGAGAGAAAAAGATGAACGTGTCCTGTGTAACGTTTTGAAGGCTCTGTGAAACTGCTGAATGACAGTGCTGAGTATGCCCTTGCATGGCTGAGCACACACCAAGCATCAGTATTGTGAATGCAATCCAAATTCCCTTGGGCAGGCCAAGAGCCATATAATCCTGAATTCCTGCTTCCACTTGTCTGTAGTTCCACAGGACACTGGCTAAAAGAGAGTCAGAGCTTAAAGCCAATAGTCAAAAATGGTGCCTCCCCACTACCTTGTGCAGCTTCACTCAGTAATGCTAAGACCACATTCAGTTAGAACAAATGTCATGACTGCAGTGAACTACATTTTAAGACATGCAACTGTTTTTTCCCTATGCTCAAAAATTTATTTACAATGTCCCCTTTAATCTGTTTACATTCCAGTTAACATATCAGCTGCCCCTTAGAATTTGCAACCAAAAAATACTATGATAAAAACTACTGATTGTACATCTTAATTTTATAATCATTTTGACTGGCTACATTTGTTATAAGCTCTGTATGAAGTATGCATGATAGAACTGGGCACTGGAGGGCGAGTCCTTACACTGACCCATCACACAGCCCCTGTTAAGAGAGCACCCTAACCAGCCACGTATGAATGTATGTGTGACAGGCACCACAGTAGCTGTCACTGCTCCTCAGGAAAGATGGTACAGTCACCACTACTGGAAATCTCCCAATGTTTACCATTAGTAAGAAATGCAGCAACAGGAATGTTTCAGAAATGAATAATGAACACCATTATCTCATGACAGAAATGCATGGTGAACAAACTTTAAAACCCTGCACACAGCTTGAATCATCTTCCATCAAAAATGGGGTATCTGCACAAAAAGGAGGCACAAAAGAGAGAGCAAGAACAATCAGAAGGCACCGAGCAAGTCCTATGCAAAGATTCCACAGTCCAAAATTGTTCATCGTGGAAGACTGATGCATCAGGGGAGTGAAATGGCACATAAAAGCATTACGAAGCTATGAAAATGGTCAAAGGGGTAAACAGAAGACAAACATTTCTTGGGAAAAAAAAGGCTCTGGAGCCCAGTTAAATTACTAAGCTAACAAAGGTACATACTTACAAACAAAGCATAATTAATCATGCCACTCTGTCAAAGGATGTAGTGAAAGTCTATATACAGTTACTTCTGGCATCAACATGATAGGCTTGTAATGAGACTGCGAAGCCCACTGCAAGTACCATAAAATACCCCTGACCATGTAAGGCTACAGCGGCGAGCAAAAGCTAAGCACCTTTGAAAGAAAACAAACCCAAAATAAACCCCTGCAGTTGTGTGTGGTTTTTTTTATATATATATATATATATATACACACACGTATAAAGTTAATATATATTGTCTAACATGTACATCCATAAATTAATGTTATATATGATCTATACATGTGTATCTGGTTAGTATTAATACATAAAAACCTATGTGTTTGCAGACAAAATATATGAAAAGTCTATTTCAGAAATTCTGAAATTGCTGTACAGTAACAGCTGATGATTACAGCTTCTAATCAACCGAGGACCTTCTTTTGGTGGAAAACAATCAAGAATTGGTAAGTGGATTCTGAGTCTACATAAATGCAAATCTGTGACACACATGAAAAAATTACCTACTTGAAAGAACTTGCCAAAAGAAGTGGCAGTCCCTGTCACCTGATGCATACAATCCAGATAAAGGATAAAAGATTTCAAATGTAAGTTACCAGAACGGATTCATCAGATCAATTTAAAAATTCCGCCTGTCCTCATCTGGTCTATAATCTGGATTGCTACATATTTCTTAATTTTAATCTGTAATTTTTGTGCAAATTATCCATCTGGTTTCGCTGAGTACTGCTTTAGGCTGATGTACTCTATGATTAATAAAAGAGGAAATTCAAGAGACAGAAACATTGGATAGACTTAAACCAAACAAAGATTCAGCATGAGATGCAGAACTCTTACTGTAGATCACTGCATTGGAAATAACCGAAGCTACTGCATTACACATAGCCAAGTCTTGGTTTTTTGATCTTTATCCAATTCTAATTGCGGATACACGCACACGAGGGAAACATCACATTAACATAATTAACCATTCAGAATGGGTTGTACGCACAGAGCACAACAGAAGTGCACAAGAAATTCTGTACAATAGGAATACAGGGAAGTCGAATGGTTCATGGGCCTGGGATAATCCTTTTCGTCTGTAGCAGACTGGGTTAGCCCATACCCACAGGACAGCTGAAAGGATACAAAGACAGCAAAAGCCTGGGAGTGAACTGCTCACACCCAGTAACCGACCTGAGAAGCCACCAGTGCCTCTTCATTCTGCTTCACAGTACTTCACCAGTGCCACGTGTCAGCGAGCAGAACTGCTGCTGCCATCACAGCCTCCAAGGTCAGAAACCAGGGAACCTACACCACCCCATGGAGAAAGCAGCTCTGGACCCCGGGCTGGAAGACAGCGAGAGGTGGAGAGCACAGCACAGGAGATGTTCATGACAAGACAGAGCCTCTACCCAAACTATCGGACAGATTCAGGAGCACGTGCTCCCAGCACGTACTGGGACACCAGGGGTAAAACACGCAAGCCTTGCGGTCAGGGGCAGGGCAAGACATTAACAGGTAGCTGCACTACCAGAGACAGAAGCTGGAACAAACTCAAAGCAAGAAGATCCGCGTTTGAAAGAAACTGCCCATGCTGTTACAGTAAATGACTTTTATTTTTTAAAAAATGAAATAACCGTGAACATATTAACAGGCCTGCAGGTGGCACTACAGTACAGCTGGATATAAGGTAGATACATTTCCCCATGTACCTGGACAATGAATCCATTGCATCAATGCTGACATTAGTAAATTCTGAATACAGTTCTATCAAGCAGGAACATTTTACTTAAAATAGTTCTGGACAAAGTTGACACTGAAAGTTAACTTCTCCTTCACTTTGGAAAGGATAGATGTTTTCAGCTAGCACTGGCATTGGGTGAACTATTGCCTGCAGTCACCAGTGCAGGGAGAGATGTACAACATCTCCACATGAGAACAGAGTTTATACTCCTTTTTACTTCTCATTCTGAGGAAGCAGGGTGGCATAGGGAGAGGGGGGGGAGATGGGTGAGGAATATGGGCAAAGAAGGTGGGGTATCAATTTCTATTCACTCTCCTTTGGCTGTTTTTGTGCTATTTTGGACTGCTTTCTAAAAATCACTTCTTGATTTTATTGAAAGGAAGACTAAATGTAATGCGCCTTTCCTTGAAAATCCAGGAACAGTTGTGGTACTTCAAAAATACTAAAAATATCTACTTTCATGAAATATTAACTGTTTCACTACAAACCTAGTTTTTCACTAAATACACAATTCTCCTATTTCTGGAGTCTCCTGGGGAAAAAAAAGTGGGTTCTCCCTTTATTTCTGCAACTCTACAGTGTATAGAGAAACGGCTACATGAAGGGGAGTGCAAAGAATAGCTTTATTCTTTTCCTTGGCCTGTATCTCACATGGGAAGTTTGCTTAAATTTCTGCAATTGGGCTACTGCTGGTCACACTCCGTCAGCAGCTATCAACTAAGACTGCAGTAGGACAACCCACCTCCAGCACATTCCTTCTAACTTCATGGAGACTAACTAGGCATGAAGAAAAAAACCATCCACACTCTTTATACCATTTCTAATCATAATATGCAGGAACACCAAGTGGTTTCCATGTTCTTCCAATTTGCAAAAGGCCACAGGAAAGGGACATGGCACCTTTCGTTAGAATCTGGAATTCTGCATGTAACAGTGCGACCTTCCATTAGACCTTCAGTGTTGAGGCAGCGTAGAAAACAGTGGCTGAAGAGTGTGTGTAATACTGACCACACCAGCTCTTAGTGAGAAGCCTCTGCTCCTGCAGAGGCAGTCATGTGCAGTCCCTGTATATACTGTGAGCAAAAGGCTTACTTCACAGGGCATTTGGAATTAGCAATTCCTATGATCTAGCTAGTTTGGATTCATGAGCTTTCAGTGTGCCAACAGCATCTTTCACTGCATGGTAGATAATGTTCTTCACCTGTAACAAGAAAAAAAAAATCAACTTCTACAGACTAACAAGGAGACTCATACATACATTCCTAATAGCAAGTATACACACAAAGTATGTATAACCACTGCTTCAGGATATTAACAGCACAAATTTTAACTGTCAGGGTTAGAAGACAAATACTTTAGACACCCGCACTGACTTATGAAATCATTGTCTGGTCACCCAGCAAACATCTGTTTACTCCTGTGATTTTAAGATACAGTCTCTCTTTCATGAGAGCTAGGAGGAAGTACACTATGAAGTCACATGTGAGAGTTTATTTTGACAAAGTCTTTGTGATGTGAATCACTTACGGATTCACATGAATCAAACCCAAAAGGAGCAACAAAATCATACAGTTTAACCCTATGTAAATTAAGATGGTGCAACAAATCATCCTGTTGTCTTTGTGTGGAGGCTAGAAGTTCTTCTGATTTGTGCATTGTCCAGAAAGGCAAGCAAGATCAGAGATGAAAAAACCACCAGTACTCCCAGCAATCCATTCCACACTTAGCTATTTAACAATCAAAGCTCTATCTCATTTCTGATTTTTCTCATCTAAGTTGATTTGAATTCAGTTTCTAGGTACTGAACGGAACAATTTAAATTCTGAGTAGCTTAATTGCACTTGCTCAATTAACTGACAAGCATCATCATTTTTTCCTGATGTACATATGATCTTTCTTTTGTATCATTTGTGTGACAATTATTATAGGTATAAAAATACATACAGATTTTTTTTCTTTTCTTAATAATAAGTGTTACTCATTTGCAACCTATTCATTTACAGAAACACTTCCATATCTGCACCACCACAGCTGAAGAGGTACTGTGTTAGAAGCTGGATCCCCACAATGAGAATTGATCTACTTCTGCTTTCCTTTAGCATCCTGTGCAAATCCATATCGAAATTTACAGCAATTTTTCACTGAATTGTTTGAGAGAATGAATATAAGTTCTGACATTCTTGGGTGACATACTGGAGAATGGCTACATATCGACTGCTCACTTTTGCAAGAACAGCCATTCTGCAGATCTCTCCCCTCCCTCATTTTATATGCATGTGCTTACTAAGACACAAAAAATGCTGTCAACAAAATTTGCGAACTAAACAGATACTAAATTGTCAGGAGCACACACAGGTGAAATCCAAAAAACTCCTATGGTCTTCTCTCTGTAGAACTTAACTGTCTTCTATACAGTATAGTACTTCAGTGCATAACAAGTTCTGGGCATAAGTATTAGTTTAAGCAATCCTCAAACCACTCATGCTCAAATCACTTCCTCAAGCCCAAACACATTTGATTTTCCTGTTTGGGACTAATTTAGAATCATAGAATCACTTAGGTTGGAAAAGACCTTTAAGATCATTGAGTCCAACCATAAACTTAACACTACCAAATCCACCACTAAAACCCTGCAACAAGCAAGCCTTCACTTTCAGAGCAATTTTCCTTTAGGCAATAAAGGAACAAATACAAGTGTTCTTGGTCAAATAAACATCTCTCTTCAAAACAAAGCACTGCTTTTTCCTTTTTAATAGGGTATTTTTTTCTGCTACACTTCACTATCATTCAGGATTCAGCCATTTAAAAACTTATTAATACTGACACATACACTAGTGTAATGGGGGAAGTTCTCTGGAAATTCCAAAGTTTATTACTAATTTTTTTTTACATAATACTGTAGACATAGATGTATTAATTATTTTTTAAATACTTATTAAATTACAGCCTCCAAAATCGTGGAGAGTTGTTACTTTTTCTCTAAATCACTACCCACACATTTCTAGTACTGAACAAAGCTGGCAAAACACAGAATGTATTTAGCAACTGCTGTCATAAAATGGTTACCTGCAGTTTATCCTCATGGTTTGTATGAGTATTAGAGAGGTGCCTGAACTCCTGGGTCAGACGGAAGCAGTGCTTCACATGTTCTGGAGATACAAAATCTTCTGCCACTTTAATGCAGCTGTACAAATTATGGACCTAAAAAACCCCACATGAAATGATAGATACATCGAGATTGAATGAACCATACAAACCCCTCCAAAACCCCGCCACTATGTATGTTAGGTTCTTCCACATTTACTTATCTCCAACAGGAATTGAAACCTATCTGACCTCACACAGAATTGTATCTAATCTTACAACGAGAACAAAATACACGCCATCTCACATGTTCCCTATTCTCCCACATGCACTAGTATTCCCTGAAGCAAGTTCTCTGCTCTTTCCCACATGTTTTTGGAATTCTGTTTCCTTGGCTGAAGTTTCACTACACAGAAATGTTTCCCCACTGTTCACCCTGATAGATTTTTTTTTTCCTTCATTCCATCCCAGTACTGTACACATCATTCAGGTATTTATATAAATTGTATTAATATAATGACTAAGATCCATACAAATAGTTCAAATAATTCAAATAGTTCCGGTAAGAACTGCATGCATAGTAAAAAGGAGCCTAAGTCAGCGATATTAACAGTTATTTTGAAGTTGCAGTTCTGTTGTGCCTCAAATTCAGTTATTTGTCAATACGGCCTACAGTTGACATACTTACCTGATGGGGAGCACCCGCAGGAATGAACACAGCATCTCCAAGGAACTGCACTATTGCCCAGCCTTGTACACCATGCTCATCGTAGAGTCGCTTACGTAAGGTCTGGTCCAAGTACCAACTTTGGTCGTGAATGGGGTCATGATCTGGGGGATTTTCTTGGCCTTGTTCTTCTCCGACCTAGGAGGTGGGGAGAAACCACAAGACAGCATCTTGACATTGCTGGTTTACAAAAAGCTCAGTACCAAAAAACATAACAACTAAACTATTTCAAGGTAGGACATTACTTTCATTAAGCTCATTTAGCTCTTAACTACTGACATGTGCATTAGTAAGAAGATTCCAGACCAGGCTGTAAACCTGGGAACCTGGTAACTACTAAAGACAGCACCAGAAAACCTATGTACTTGATGTTGATAGCAATTTGTATCATTCAGCTGCTGTAAGCACGCTAGTCAAGGGATCCTGTAAGCTCAAGCCACCTTTTGTAGTGAACATACCTTCCGGAGAAGTTCCCGTATCTTTTCAGCATCCTTGGCAGCATAGATGTGCCACAATGCTCCAGGTTTCTCTCTTCCTTCATGGATTCGCTGCTTTGTTACATCATCAGCATCTCCCTCATCAATTGTTTTCAGAACCTCTGAAAGGGGAATCCACACAAAAGCGGTGCGGTTATAAAGCTTCTGATTTTTGACATACAGAACAGGAAGGAGCATTTTGAGCAGCTAAATCCTGTCACACTGCTACTGCAAATGCTGCATCATACAGTGCACTTCCTAAGCACGTCAGGCTTCATCTTAACAAAATTCAGGAAATGTGTCAACTGACAGCTAATCACAAAGCTCAGCCATGAATTCAAACTGAACTAACCACAATTATTCAATTAACAATGAGAAGAGTAACTTATCACCATTTCTCCTCCTTTCTTGAGGCAGGTATCTAATTTCTAGCAAAACTCTGCTGCTTCCACAGCTGGGAACCAATGAAGCATTACCACACTTTCAAACACATGCTGCAGATGTATTTAGTAGCAATAGCAAACTGCCTTGTATATTTGGGTTATATATCATAGATATGACAAGCTTAAGCAACAAACAGTATAGTCTTCTTTCTCTCACACACAATAGATTTTTTAATGGACAGAAAACAGCTTTCCTCAAACATTACCATCATCATGGGTCCCTTCCCCAACAGGAATCCCAACATACACCATGACATTAACGGCATCAGACACATCCAAGTGCAGGTTTGTGGTACCAACTCGCCTGTCTTCTGCAGTAATCAGACCTACAGAGTGTAAAATAAAATCCTATTTAAGCTCTTATACAAATAACCTGCCTGAAAGATCTTTCTAGAATGCTAACTTTACACAGCCATAAGAGCAGAAACCAGTGTCAAAGGGCAGCTGAAGCAGTTACATTCATGTCATGTGCTGCGTAAGTAAAAAGTTTACTGATAACTACTATTTTTATTTGACAGGAAATAGAAGTAGCAAATATAGTTCACCCAAGTCAACAAGTGTTTTAAAAACAAAACCTGAAAACAATGATTGTTTCATGGTTAACATCTATAAACAGTCCTTTTATTTAGGTAACTGAATATCACTTTAAGAATCAAGCCTCAGTCACAGTTTTTCTATCTTAATGCTTTAAAATGCTAAGTACATGAAAGACTTTACCTTGCTACTGAGAACTTTTTTCCACTACACAGCCAGAAAACAAAGTCATATATTTACAACCAAAATACATTTAATAGGCTAGAAAAAAATATTCACCACAGACAGAATTACCGAGTTTATATCTAGGCCTACCCTTTAATTTGTTTGTAAAGCATCTAAGAGTAAAAAGATATAAAACTGGTTTTGAAGACAGACCTAACTAATTTTTTTCTTTTAACTTGAAAAGAACAAAGTGTAATAGCTTCTCTCTTTGGACTAAGACCTACACATCTAGAAGGTTCAAATAGTAGAGGGTTATAGTCTATGCTAAAAAAAAACAACAAACATCAACACTCCCTCCCCAAACTCTGATACAAAGGAAAATAAACTTTGACATTCAAGATGAATTCAACAAAATGAATCCATTGCTAATTACAAAGTCACGTTAGCTGTCACCAATTACCTCACTTCTTGCTGCACTCCTCTATAATGCCTGATTACATTGTGAGCTCTTTGGTGTACAGCCTTCTTATCAAACTTACATGTCAAGTAATACATAAACCAAAACGTTGAACACAAACACTGAACAAGCTGAATTTGCCACAAATCCCTATTTTTTTTTAAACTCTTATTTGTGATGTTATACTACTCAAAAAAGCAAAATAACCCCATAAACACTTTCTCAGAACTGCAATGTGTCACTTGATAGCTTAAGTCTAATACACATTTGGTTACTAAGCTAAAACTTTTTAAAAGACGACAAAACAATGAAAAATCTTTCACATCCTCAGGTGAATTGTTTAACATAGCATTATCGATAATTGGAATGCAAACCCTTAAAAACCTCTGCACCCCTGTCCCATGAATATTCAAAGAGAACTACAGAAGTTGCATTAGGGTAAGTTTGCTTCCAGACTTGCTTTGTGAGATGGCTGCAACTTTCTCATCAGTATCACTTGACATTTTCTAGTATATACAAACAGCAACCACTTTATGTTATTTATCTTACTCTAAAGCTGTTAAAGTACTTACTTCCAAATCAATCTGTTGTCTAAAATTATCCTGGAACTTTAACAATCATTTGTTTTAAATTGAAAGTCTCCAAAACCTGCTTTTGGCCACAGCCTCAAGGTCAGTACATTCAAGAACTGAAATAACTCAAGTTGATACAACATGAATGAATTGTTCATATATCCTCCACGCTCTACCACACTGACAATCATTTGAAACATTAATGCTTCACAGCCCCACGCAGGGTATGTGTTCAGACAAAGGTTTCCTCCATTTGTACACTATTCACCTACTATATAATTGCAGTCTTAAGAGGACAAAACTATCCAATTCAGGTAGCTGAACATGGTGACAGTTGTCTTGCCTGTTGTCTGTGCTCTGTGTTGTTAGACACCAATTAAGAAAACTACACCACCTGGTCAGAAACATGACCACACAGATCAAAGTACCCAGAAGCTGGCTAATTTTCCTCTCAAATGTATCACCTGCTCTCAAAAAGATATTAACTTCTCCTTGAATCCTGTATCAGTATTGTGCTTATTATACGTATTAAATAATAACTATTTGCAAACTTATAAATGCATATCTCTTGGAAACCACATGGCAAAAAAGGGCACATCTGACAGAGGACTAGCATAGGAATAGATCGCAGGACCAATTAAAAAACCAATTACAGCGTGCTCTAGGATAAGCATTGAGTTTTGATTAATGCCACAGCCTTGCATATGCCCTAAGTACAACAGTCACAAAACTCAACATCTACAGAGCTGTTCTCACATACCATAGGCATTGTACATTTTGGGACCCAAGTCAGGACGGACAAAATAGCTTGGCAGCCTAGAAGCCAAATTCAGTCTGCCATCCCTCTTGGTATATTCAGGAAGAGGAAGATTTTCCATCAAGTCCTCAAACCTAGAGAGCAAAAAGAGAACAAGGGCATGTTTTCCTCCTATAGCACCTACAGCAGTCCTGTAGGCATTGATACTAAGGTTTACTTACCTTGTAGGCATCATATCTCTAAAGTCCTCCCCTGGAGGCCAATCCTTTAACTTTAGTACCATTGGCTGACCATCATCTGACCTGAGCCGTTCTGCAAGAAACAAATTAAAATTTCTTTATATAATATCTTTTTACCACAGCCCATTACCTTGTTTAAGCTCTAAGTCTTTTGTACCGAGACTTCTTGTATAGCACAGAAAAAAAATGGATCTGAACTTTTCTTTGGGCATCTAAGCATTATCATAGTATGAGAGTGAGAGACAGCGAACGGGAGAGAGATATATATATCATTACCTACAGCAGAAGTTTGACAGATCTTGCACAGCTGCTATGTTTTAGAATAGTTTTTATTCAGCTTTGAAAACAAGCTTTTCCAGAGCATTCTCCCTCACTACTTCTACCAAAGTCTAAAGGAGTTTTGTGTTTCAGTTCAAGAGGAGTGGTGCTTCTATAAAATTCAAGTTACTGGTTCATGCTCTGAAATCAACCCTAACCTCAGTATAAAAGCAAGAAACCACAGTGCACCACACTCAAAAAAGCTAAACAGCAGGTGGTTACTGAAGAAGACAGCCTTTAATTTTTTCAATTCTTTGCTGGAGAGACTCAAATTAGCAAGGTGCCAAATTCAAACATTTGTCACTTCAAGAGTTGTAGGCGAGTCCTGACTGGTAACAGAGAAAGCTGGTAGCATAGAAAGATGACATTACATATGCAACAGCAGATGTACGATATGACAGCACTGACCACATCAACTGCTGTTTTGCCTCTGATGTTACAATGGCTACAAGAGTGTATCTGGAAGCGGTACATGGAACAGCTTAGAAGACTCAGCATGATGTTCAGAGAGAAACAAAGTTCACTCTTCTACCAAATTCTTCCTGTTTTCCAGCTGATGGCTTTATGTCAAATTGTGATGTACCACAGTCACCTTCACATCCCCTCTTCCTCAGAGGGTAACATCCTTCACCACTTCCTACCTCACCAAGGACTGTCAGCCAAACAAAAAGCAACTAACCTTACCCAGACCTAGCAGAGCTGCTGACAGCACCAAGAGAAAGCATGTCCAAGAAACTAGGACTTGGAGACCTGTGAATCACAGCTGTGTTATATATCAACAGGCTACAGAAGACATCCTTAGCTTGCAATATAAAAAAATCATTTTATTGAAATTAAAAGGAATTAAGAACTGCAGATATGTAAACAAAAGTGATTGATGTAAAGAAAATAAATTTTGATGAGCTATAGATTTTAGAAAGGCAAACTGAAAAGCTCAAGGACTTGAATTTAAAGATGTTTCATAACTTCCCGTATTCAAGATTCTGAACTCATCAAGGATCTTTGTTCCAAAGAGAAGAAACTTGTAGAAAGGTTATTCAGAAAGGACCGAGCGAAGAGCTACCTGGAGGAAAACACACAGATCTGATAAACTACATGAAATGGGACAAAAGTCAGAAAACACCTGATCAGCAAAGAAAAGCAGGTCTAAGAAGGATCAAAACAAAAAGTTAGACCTGCTCGAAGTCCACTTAGAACTCAAAGATATTAAAAGTCAACAGCACAAGATTAAAACTAACTAAAGTATCAAATAGAATAATTAAGGGATTATCTCAATACCATCTCCATATTCAGTGGCTGTTTTACATCTCTTCAATAATTTAAGGGGGGGTGGGGCGACCAGGCACATATTTGTGAAATCTAAAATTCATGTAATGCAGAGAAGACAGAGGCATCATGCAATTCACAGTTTTCACATGACTTAGTGCGTGAAATCTCTGGACTATCAGCAAATAATACTCTAAGTTGGGGAGCGCATATGGCTGAAAAACACTACATAAAATGTATTTAAAAGAAACTGGCAGAAGTGATCAGGTTTTCCAACCTGTACCTCTAACATTGCTCATATGAAGTGTAGTAAAGGCAGTCTAAAAGAAAGGCAGCAGCTGATTTTGCTGAAAGGAGCGTATCTGTCTGGAGACAAACTACAAATAACATTTCTCAAAGATAACTTGACCTACACAAATTCACTATTTTCATGAATGACCCTAGCACAGAAGTGAAGAGTTTGTAAAGTTTCCTAATTACTGTTAATACACAGAAAGACCACACCATTATATCCTTCTTGGCCATTCATTTCTGAATAATAGCAGAAATAGTATGAAATTTAACAGTACGAAATACAAGACACTGTACTTGGAACCATATAAAAATAAGTCGAAAGTTGAGAGCTCTTTGACTGGAAAATGACTAGGAAAGGGAATATTCTCGGTCTACAAATCTAACATTATGTTCACTGTTGAACAAAGATTCCATTAAGTCATCTAACAGGTCACCGTTTCTGCTATGTACACATCGCGGTAAATACAGAAAACGTTTTATACACAACACTAAAATCAGCAACATTGCAATGAACTGTCACAACTCAATGTCTGTAAATACAAGACCACTCTGATCTATGTATATACAATCTAAAATAGAGAGCTCTACTTTTCAGTTATATCCCCATAATTTTTTACTGGTTATCTTCCACATCCACACTTGACAGAATGCTTTCTCAAAGAACTCGAGCATTAAGTAATGTGTTATCACGAGATACACATACAGCATTGCTATTCGTAATACATGTTAAACTTGGATTTGTACTCACAGATGATCTACTACAAAAATAATTCACAATGTCAAGTTTACTTAGTTGATATATTCCACCAAGTCTGAGTTTTAGCATCAAAAGCCTCAGTCTGTTTTAGCTCTGCAGGTTCCCTTTAGCTTTACAATAAAAGTTGAGGTTGGGAAGAGAGTAAGAGTAGTCAAATTACTTACTGTCTTAATAACTGTAACTGATGATTAATTTCACTGAGGAAAGCTAAAACAAAAGTAGTTTCCCATGAAATGGATCATCTTTTGTCACATGAAAGTAACACACACAACATGCTATAGTAGAGACAAAGTTTTCTTGGGCAGCCCTGCCTTAATCTTCACCAATAAGGTATTTTCTAGGGTGTGCTACATCTAAGGAGCAATGGCTTCTTTGGATGAGACTGATAGCTATTTGGGAAATTTTTATTTATTTATTTATTTAGAAAGTAGGTGGAAAAGGAGGAAGGTAGCAAGACAGACTGCTCAGTTAAACTAGTCAGCCATAGGTATTACTTACTAGATATTATCTCAAAGCCATCCCAGAAGTCACGCACTTTCACGTCTGAAATTATGGCACAGTTCCTGCAGTTCACCAAATCTACATCTTGATCTCCAAATTCCAGGCTGAAAGCTTCTGGTTTCCAAAGCTCTGACTTCAACTTCTTATGGACACCAGATACCAGCACGGGCTGAGAATACAAAGACGAATGCTTACTCCACCATAACCAAATTCTTACACATGCAGCCAAACTTATCTTAAGAGCCGAGACTCCTGGCTACCATCATACAAAAGACACCACAAATCTATTTTCATCCATGTCTGGTTTTTGTGCACCACATAACCAGAGTCAAAGCAAACTTCAGTTCCGGGCCATGTGCAGTTGCCCTAGAAGTGGTACTGGATTAGACTTGCTAAGGCAACTGTACTAGGTCTACAGAGCAGGTGCCGGCAGCAGGGGTGGGCTCTGTGAGATGTGGCTGGGAGCTGCCCCGTGCTGGGCACAGATGGTTCCACCTGGCTCCAACAGACCCAACGCGGGCCAAAGCTGAGCCCATAATTGATGCTGGTGGTGCCTCTGTGATAATAAGAAAGGGTAAAAAACATTCCACAGCTGCTGAGGCAGGGGGAAGTGAGAGAAACAACTCTGCAGACACCAAGGTCAGTGAAGGAAGAGGGGGGAAAGAGGTGCTCCAGAGATTCCTCACAGCCCACGGAAGAGACCATGGTGAAAAGCAGGTTGCCCCCCCCCGCAGCCTGCGGAGGACCCTGGTGGGGCAGGTATCCCCACTGCAACCCACGGAGCACTGCCGCAGGGGGAGATGCCCTGAAGGAAGCTGCAGCCTGTGGGAGCCCACACTGGAGCAGGCTCCTAGCAGGAGCTGCAGCCCTTGGAGAGATGTCCGTGCAGGAGCAAGTTTTCTGGCAGAAAATGTGGCCCGTTGGGGACCCACGCTGGATTGGTCTATTCCTGAAGGACTGCAACCCATGGAGAGGGCGCATGCTGGAGCAGTTCGTGGAGGATGGTATCTTGTGGGAGGGACTCCACACTGGAGCAGGGGAAAAGCATGAGGAGGAAGGAGCTGCAGAGACGAAGTGTTATCAATTGACCACAACCTCCATTATTCTCCATTCCTCCTGTGCCGCTCGGGTTCAGGGGGAGGGAAGGGGTGGGGAAGGTGAGGAGGCAGAGTCAGAGGTGACGGAGTAAGGCTGAGCCTTTAGGAAGAAGGAAGAGCATGTGGGGGAAAAGTGGTTTTAGCTTTGTCTTTGTTCTCCACCATCCTACTCTATTTTTAAAATGGCAATAAACTACTTTTTCACAAGTTGAATCTGTTTTGCCCATGACAGCAATCGCCAAGTGATCTCCCTTGTCTTTACCTTGACCCAAACTTTTCCACCTGATTTTCTCCCCCTGTCTTGTTGAGAGGGGGGAGTAAGAGAGCAGCTGGGTAGGAGTCTGGCAGCCAGTCATGGTCAATCCACCTGTGGAAGTACAGTGGGTGTTGAGTCCCACCACATCTCTTTTTTTTTAAGCACAAATGCAACTACCACTAGAAACAGCATTTATAGTAAAGCCCTCTCACATGAAATTTTCATATTCTGATATGAGTTTTTTAACTATTTCACTCATGCTTTATGTATAATCATGGATCATCGTTAGTTCCGCAGGACAAAAACCAAGTAGCAGAAAAGTGGCTGTTCACTTGCTAAAGAGGTTTTAAGATGTTTAGGCTAACCATCTATATATGTTCCACACCAAGATTTGAGTGGCCTCTCCCCATAAATGCTGGAGTCATTTGCGAAACTGACAACAGTATTTTCCAACACTGGCCAAGACCCCATCAGTTCCTCTCACCCTGCAATCTCTAGAGAGAGTTGTAAGACCTGAGAGAAAAGGAAAAGAGGGTATGAAATGAACTTACACGTGGACTACCCCAACTGAAGAACTCTTGGTTTAGTAACTGCTACCTATGCTCAAATGACAGTTCACATTGCTATGCAAGTTCGAATCAGTTCCAAGCTGTGCCCTATACGTTAGCAATGATCTGAAAGTAGATCTTTGGTTTATTCACATGAAGAGATCAGTACAACCCTGAGGAGCACAGATGCCCCTAGATGTTCTAGTAGCATCAGCATGTTAGGCAAAGAGACCTACAGAGCTATAGACAAGCAACTCCAAAGTTATGTTGCTTAAAAACACTCCAGTAACTAACCACCACTTCACCTGGATTGCCCAATGGCCTCTAACAGGACTAGTGTCCATTTTATTCCCTAAGTGAGGACAACTATTCATTCAGAAATGAACAGAGAAAAAAACCAAACAATTTTGGGGATAACAGAAATGGCCTTGGTTTTCAAATACAACACAACATAGCCCTGAAGTTCTAGAAGGCAGCAATGAAACCTCAACTGCAGATGAGTGAGGTTTAGGAAAACAAAAAGAGGTTGTTACTTTACTCCTGCCAACTTTGGGGGTGGGGGGAACAAACCCACAGAACCTGAGAAACAGTCAGGTTGGAACAGATCACCCTCACACTAAAATAAGTGTTGCAGTGTTTTCTCACCTTCAGGTTGAACTTCCTGGTTTTCCATTTGCACCCACTGCCCCTTGCCCTGTCAGTGGGTACTGCTGAGAGGACTCTGTCTGGCTCCCTCTTCCTCATTCCCTCTCACCAGGGATTTACACACCGACAAGATTTTCTAGCCACACTCTCCCAAGCCTTCTCTTCTCTGGGCTCAACAGTCCCAGCTCTCTTGATGTCTCTTCATATGAAAGATGCTTCAAGTCCCTTAGTCACCTCTGTGGCCCTTCACCGGACTTTCTCCAGTAAGTCCATGTCTGCCTTGTACTGGGGAGCCCAGACCTGGACACAGCACCCCACGTGTGGCCTCTACTGGGGCCAAATGGAGGGGAAGGAGCACTTTGCCTGACCTGCTGACAACGCTTTTCGTAACACAGCCCGGGATGCTGCTGTCCTTCTCCGTCGCGACAACATGTTCTTGCCTCACAGTCACCTCCTTGTCCACTGGGATCCTGAGGTCCTTCCCGGCTAAGCTACTTTCCAGCTGGCTGGCCCCCAGCACCTACTGCTGTGGGGCGTTATTCTTCCTGAGATGCAGGACTTCACATGTTCCCTTGGTGAGCATCACGAGATTCCTGTCAGTCCAACTCTCCAGCCTGGCAAGGTCCCTCTGAAGAGCTGCACAGCCACCTGGGGTATCAGCCGTTCCTCCTTGTTCTGTATTTTCTGTAAGCTTGTGGAGGTCCTTAATGAGGATGTTAAATGGTACTCAATACTGACACCACGCCCGCCGGGGACGCTGCTAGTGACTGTGATCACAACCCCCTCAGCATGGCATTTCAGTCAGTTTTAAATGCACCACACTGTCTACTTATCTAGTCTATACTTCATCAGTTTGATGACACTATGACAGTGTCAAAAGCCTTATAAAGTTAAGATAAAAGCATCCAAGTGCTCTCCCCTCACCCACCAAGCCAGTCTCATCACAGAAGGCTACAATGCAGGTTAAGTATGATTCAGCTAGCATTGCTGAGGCCCTCTTCTTTTCAGAAGCATAGCCCAAGGGATTGTTCCAAGTAGACATATGAAAAGGTGAAAGTCTGCTCTCCTGAAGTCCAGGCTTGTGATTCTGCTTTTTTGCTTTGCTTCCTCTTCTCAGGATCTTGAGCCAAACCCCACCATCTGACAGTCACCGCAGCCAAAGCTGCCCCTCACCTCCACATGGACAACCAGTTCTTCCTCTTCTGTAAGCACGAGGTCCAGCAGAGCACCCTTCCCCAGCTGGTTCCTTGATAAGTTGTGTCAGGATGTTGTCATCAATGCACTCCAGAAAACTTCAGGAGTGCTTGTGACCTGTTGTACCATTCCTCCAGCAGGTATTAGGGTGTCCCCATGAAGCCAAGGAAATGTGACCATAGGGTTTCCTCTAGCTGTCTGAAGAAGGCCTTACTGCTTTTTCTTGATCAGGCGGTCTGTAGCAGATACTTGCCACAATGTTGCCCGCATTAGTTTGCTTGCTGATCCTGGCCCATAAATGGCTCATCATCTGTTCCTGCACGGTTTCATGCATTCCAGCTGTTCCCTCACATAAACAGAAATGCTCAACTCATCTTCCTGGCCTGTCATTCCTGGACCGTCCTTCCGAAACAGCCTGTACCCACTCCTTGCCATACTACAGTTGATAAGCTATCCCACCACTTCCCCATCATACCGATGAGACTGTCGTGCAACTGCACCCTAATTCCTCCTCTTTGCTCCTTGTACTGTACGCATTCGTGTACAAGCACTTCAGAAAGACACCCTGTCACGTTAGTTTCCCAGAAACAGTATGAAAGCTTTCCTTGCAATGCTGTGATGTACACAGTTCCTTACTTACATGCATGTGTTTGAGATGGATATCTTTCATCCCTATTTTCTTCAGTATGAGATTTCATCTGTTCACATCGCCCCAAACTGCTTGCTTGCCAACCTAATCTACTAATTCCTTTCTTGATCACTGGTCATACTCTCCCTTCCCTATCATTCCTGGCTTACAGGTCTCCTAATCAGGTTGGCTAGGCTGCTGGCAAAGATGCTTTTGACATAGTTAGATGGATCCCATCAATTCCAAGCAGTCCTCAATCCTCAGAGAGGTTTCCAGGACCACAAAACCAGCTGCGAAAACAATGGTTGACATGCAGGATCAGTCCAACCCTCTATTCCTCACCAGCAGGATTAAGAAAACCACCTGGGCCCCATGGCCTTGACCATGACTCCCAGAGCCATATTAGTCACTCTCGATACTGTCCAGGTCTCCCTAGCAGTATTGTTCATGCCAATATGGAAGAGCAGCAGAGGGTAAATGTCTGAGGTACAGATGAGCTTTGGCTGTCTTTCCACTGCGTCCCAAATGGGAGGCCCTGACAAGCAGCACACCTCCCCAAGATGACAGAGCAGATACACTGATCCCAAGTTTAAATATATCCTCTGATGCCAGAAGGAATTGTAACATTAAGGCAATAGAAAGGTTTTAATCATATTCTACGAAAACCTAGGGATCACAGATGAGGGGTAAAATAACTACCTTTCACAGGATGAGTGGAAACTGCTGCCAGGTAAGACCTTCAATTTGACAAATTTTGATACCTGCTGTATTCACTTGACTACTTGACAAAAAACCCAAACAACCAAAACCCCCAAACCCAACAAACTACTTAGCTAGTAGAATCTTTCCAGTTATTAAGCAGAGACTTTCTCATGGAAAAAGGAAAATGTTCTCTCTAGTGAAAAACAAAGCTTGGGTTGCAACATGAAAGGATAGCGGACTTGGCTAGTAGGCATTTTCTGCCAAATCTGCTCATAGGCTACAGGAAGAAAACAAATAAAAACATCCAACAACACCCCAAATCTTCAGTATTTCAAAAAAGGAAAGCCTAGCATGAAAATTTAGAAAAGAACAGGTTGCTGTAGGATAAGAATCCTGACAGTATCCCCAGATGAAAACCAACCATGTTCAGGAGACTAAAATGCTCTTGAAGAACAGCTTCAGAAAGAAATAATTCTATGGTCTCCCAGTGAATTCTAGGATAAGACAGAGTTTACCTTATTTCTGACAATTTCCAGGACAAAGAACTTGGAAAATCTTGCTATTTCTGCACAACACAGAGTGCCATCTGTTATCCAGACCTTAAGGGAAAAGAACTTCCTCTTTTAATGATTCGGGATGCTACTGTGACTAAGATCTTCATATGGCTCAGATATAGTGTCCAGTGTATTCATTATGCTAGTTTGCAACTAACCTTTTCCAGCCCACCAAATGGGAAGGAGAAGACTATTTGGGGGATGGTGGTGGAATTAACGTTTCTTTGATTTCACTTGTAAAGGTGCAGCTGGGAGGTACAGGAAGATGTGAGCCAAGGGAGAACCGTGACAGAGCAGAGTTTGTTGAGATAATCTCTGCTTGAAGAATAGCCTTGTCAAGACAGCAATGCCTGCTTGGGTCACCTGCTCTCTCTTGTGCAGGAATGAGAGAGGTTCAGTTAGATTGCTTTCCACATTCCAGCAGGAAAGTCAAGTGAGTGCAACACCACTGGAGAATTCTTGAATGAGCAAGGGGCTCGCTTAGTCCATTGCTGTGCAAGGGGTCCTCTGAATGATGAAGTCATCCAAAAGCATCAATATAACATCTTGGGGTGAAGCCTAAAATAAGAGGGCAATACAGACTGCAAACCGCACATTTGACAGAAGATTGGTAATCACATCTCTAGGTTCCATAAGCAGTCTCTCAGGATTCATTAACAGTCAAGAGTCCCACGGCCATATGCAGCATCTTGCACCCGGTGATTAACCAGTCTCATTTGCAGAGAAACCGACAAGCACATCTTTTGTAAGTATTCCTAAAATATTTAGGATCTTCCTCAGAGAGACAGTATTATTTTCTAACAGAGAGAGTTAGGAAAATTATCAGAGTATACTGAGCAGAAACTAAGGAGCACTTTGCCAAGTCAGGCAGATGACTGACACCACAGCACTACAAAAGAACACTCTGAAATCCTTCATAACTCAGAAGGATGCAACAGGTTCAAGGGGAAGGGAGAAGAAAAAAAAAAAAAAAAAACAAAAAAACAACCCCCATGCACTCCAAAAAAAATCAGGACAAGAAGATAACTGCAATTAGAGGGAAAGTTGGCCATACCAGCAGCAAGCTAAGCTTTAGTCAGACAAGCGAGGGCGTGCTGCACAGTGGCCTCTTCCACCTATTCGGAGCTGGCTAGGGGAGTCAGAAACAGGAACTGCTAACTCCGGTGTTGGTGGTGCCATACAGTTCTCTCCACAGTTCTCACAGCTAGGTGCTAGTTATGCTTGTGCCCAGGGGACCCAGAGAACATGCAGTCCCACGGGACACACTAAACTTAACCGAAAAGTACTCTGCTTCTGGCAGGAATGGACTTGAGTGCCAAGAGGAACATGCAGCCTGATCTGCCCCGCCATCACAGCTCAGCAGGCCCATGACTTGTGAGCAACCACGAGCAAGCATGGAAAGCAAGTGCCAAGAGCATTGGCACAATAACAACAGAACAGCTGACAACAAGGACTTATCCAGAAAAGATGATGAGGGATGTAACTGTCTAACACCAATGGTCTCAATTCTGAGTAGTCAGTGAAGGTAACAGTGCCAGAGGTCACGGCAGAACAAAGTGCCAAGAACACAGTCTGAACACTGATGGACATCACATTCTGTTAGAGCTATAGGTGCACTTCCTCTGCAGCAGCAGCTACTCACATATTTTTTTAACATTCAGCTTAAAGATTCACCAGGCCAATCTTAATGACTCTCTGGAGAGGTTTAACCTGTAGCACTATGAATTGAGATCTGAAAAAGCGGCTACACTGGCAGCAGGTCTGAAGTCCAGTCTCTTGACTGAAGGCTTAACTGGCTGATGACCCCTCCAGACAATCCAAGAGTGCTCAATACACAAGATGCAGAGTTCAAAACAATATTTGGGTAACAACACAGTTTCACAATAGACTCTAGGCTCAGGATGAGACACTGCATCAAGTACACCCAATACTTCAGCAGAAATTCAGCAGGAATTATACTGCGTGCAGCACTTTTATTCTTGTACATGCTGCAGCTGGAGGGAATGGACCTTTCCTTGAGGCTATAAAGCATCGAGTATGGGGTAGATCCTAGGATGCATGCAGGAAATCAGTGGATTCATTGCTGGGCTGTAGTACAGCAGGTTCAGCACAAACCACACCACACTAAAACCACTGTCACAGCAAGCACCCTCATAATGGTAAGCTAAGAAAAGCTCAGTGTGCAAGAGCACATGAGCTCAAGTCAGTACAACGTGGAGCGGACAGGGCCGCCATGTCACCTGTTTATAGCTCTACAGCTAGAATCATTGTTCTTCGTATTAACTCAGGAGCAACTGGCCAAAGTCTGAATAGACTTGTCCAAGGTACAGCTTAAAAATTCAGGATACTTATAAGCAGTGAGGGCTAGCTATTTGTCATCACCCACCTGGCCCTGTTTCCAGCACTCCCTGAAGATCTTCCAGTTGTTTTTGTTGCTGGGATCATGAAGGCAAAGGAGTCTACCATCACACAGCCAAGAGTGGGAAGTGTGTGGATCCAGCACATTTAAGCCCATTACCATTTCCTTCACCTCTCTCTGTGTGTCAGCTAAGTTACTAGCTCGTTTTGCAGCATCAGATGTCTTCTTATTTTCCACCACAGAAGCAATGATATGGTCTAAGAAGTTAGGCAGGCTGGCTTTACCTTTGGCCCCCTAGAAGACAAAAATCCAGAGGTAAGTTCAGTCTTGCAACAGCATACATACTAACGCATATCTGCTCTCATTCAGGTTTCTGTCACAAGACATCTTGGTATCAGAAAAACAGGCAATAGTAAACACACCAGCTCAGAGACAGACATGTATCCAGTAAGAACAAACAGCTATGGACCTGTTTTATAACAGTAAAACTTCAAATAACCAGCTACAGGCTATCTAGAAAAATATTACAGCAAATAATCACGGAATAGAAAACTTCTCTAGTGTTCTAAACTCTACTACTTTAATAGTAAAAATGGTTCATACTTGAATTCAGTAATATCTCAACTCTATTTCCCCATTTTCCTCATTCCATTACTAAGAAAGTTAATTCAACCCTGGCACAGGCAAGCTGACGAACATGGGAACGTTAAGCAAGCACGGACAGACAGAGAGGAGCAAGTACTTCCTGCATGTATAATGTTAACAGAACCATTTGAGGACAGCCTCACTGGCTGTGGCGTCCATGCTCTGCTCCTCAAGCGATGTTTAAAATTTGGGAAAGACTAATGACAATCTTAAATTTTGTTCTTATCTTAAAAAAAAAAAAAAAAAGCCGCCTGCCTATAGCAAGATACTTAAGATACTAAACATATTTCATACATCCAAGAGAACATAAACTCTAATTGGATCCTTACTCACAAGGCATCTATGGGAGGGGGCAGGGGTGTGATAGATTTCTGGCAGCAAAGGGCTTCTCATTCTAGCCAAAAAAAATAATAATCCATTCCCACCCCCCAAAAAACCCCCAAACGAAACAAAACCTCAAACACCACCCCCACTTCCCCCTAAAAAGCCCCAAACCCACACAGGTACTGGAAGCAGAGTGAACAGTAACAGTGAAAAAATATTACTGGAACAACTTTGCCATCTTTAAAACTAAATTAAATTTCAAAAGAAAATTTACCATATGTAAAATATCAATCTAAAACATAACACTACTCATAACTGAAGATATTAATTCAGTAAGAAATATTAATAGAATTATAGAAGTCTAGGTCAGAAGGAGGACCTAGAGATCATTTATCAGAACTTCCTGTTGAAATCAGGTTAAGTCACTCTGGGCTGGGTGAGACTAAACCCTAACTTCTTGTGGAAGGAGATTACATCACTTCTCTACCACTTGAATGGAAAGTAAGAATTTTTTTGTTATACCCAGATAGAATTTCCCCTGAAACAACTTGTATCCGTTGCCTCTTGCCCTGTTACCACACATCCTTGTGAAAGAGTACCTCCATATTCTCTACAATAACCTTCAGATAATGGCAAGATCGATCAGATCCCAAAAGCATTCTCTTCTCTAGGATGAAGAGAACCAGTTTCTTTAAGCATCCTTTGTGTGTCAAGCTCCCCAACGTTTTAATCATGCTTCATGACCCTCCACTGGACCCCCCCGCATTTTTCAGTGTTGTTCTTCAACTAGGGAGGCCAAAACTGGAAACAGTGTTCCAGGTGTGGCCTAACAAGTGCTGAGTGCAATAATCCCATTCCTTGATGTGCTCCAGCTGTGCGCTTCCCAGTGCAGGCCAGGGCAGTCTGCCTTGGCAGCTGCAAGGGCGCAATGCTGACACATTCAGCTTGCTGTCCTCCAGGACCATGGCTCCTTTCAGGGGGGCTACACCCCTCCTAGTCAGACACCAGCCTGTACTGCTGCTTGGGATTATATTATTTTTCTACAGTCTGTCTTACCCAAGTAAGAATAAATCATAACATCATCCAATTATGACAGTCTTAAAACTGTACCTTTACACTGACTCTCTGCAGGCATGAAACAGATAATACGCAGTGTAACTACTACAGTCAGTGCCAACTACTCTTCAAAACAGAGTATCACTGCTCCAGAAACACCCAGATGATTCTCTTCATGAGCAGCAGTCCATTATGCCTCTCAGTTTGACCAACACAAGTGTTGTTTCTCAGGTATGTTTTGTTCATTTTATATGAAGCATCCAGGCATTCAAGTGGGGGGTTGGACCAGAGTTCCCCACAAATTCTTTCAAATCTAAATTACTCTGTGAAGACCAGAAGTCAAGGAAGTAAAAAAAATTCTATTTCAGAATAGATCTGATTCAGTGCAGTGAGCGAACGCATGGAGATGCGGGGATGGGGATACAAGCTGAGACAGACCCTCTCGAGGCTTGAAAGAATAACTTGTTTTAAAACAAGTGATCACAATTTCTTCGCCTGTACTCAGTGATGAGAGGGGGTGGGGGGTGGAAGTATTATTGGATTCATCTTCCTATAGTAGCACTTCCTATAGTATTTTCCTATACAGCTGTACAGTTCCCGCTACCAAAAACAAACAACATGAACTATTATTATTAAGGTTCCATCTTTCCAGCCTGATACAGAAGGGAAAAAAAAATTCTGCTGTGAGACAAGCCATTTCATAATCTTCCTCATTCTATCTGCCTAAGCTTTTTGGGAAAATACCCACCCAGAGCAGCTAAGCCTTGATAAATTCCACAGAGTCTATCCTTCTCTTGAACTAAACGCTTTCAACCATTTCAAATGTCATTGATTTGTTAAGTGGGTTTTTTTAAGGTTATTTCCTCCAAAAGGGATTAAAGAGAAACAAAGTATCCTTATTCCAGAACACACACCCAGAAATAACAACTACACCTTACATTCATATTCTATCTTAAATGCCTTTCAAGGTAACTTCTTTTTTAAGAAACTGTTTTCCTCATAGGTTTTTCTCTTTTTTTTGTGGTATGCTCTTGCATATTTTTAAAGATGTGGAATTTAAAGTGAGCTTTTATAGGGATGCTGATTATCAATTAAACAATTTTAAGGCTGTATTTTAACTCATGTTCTTGGTCTTTTGCAAGGAACAGCTTTTCCACAGTAGTAGTAAACCAAACCACAAACTAACAGCATCAAAATTTTCTACAACTTTGTTGGGTGGTGAATTTTGGCAGAATATTGTGTTTGTTTCAACAGTTAAGAGTAAGGTATATAACACCACTTAGATTAAAACTGTTAGATCACTATGAAATTCTTCCCCAGAAAAGATATTATTGAAGGAATACAAAATTATTTACCGTAGAAGCTGCAGAAAAGACCGGAGGAAAGGGTATTCCTGTGTCTAATGGGACCTGAGGAAGCTTTCCTGGCCCGGTGTGCAGCAGATCTCTGAGGCTGGAGCCTTCAGCTTTGTTGCTAGATGTCACTGGGCCCAACAAGAGGCTATTAAACAGCTTTGGGGTTAGTGGGGAAACCTTTGTACTGGAGTTGAAGGAATCCAATCCAAAGGGTGAATGGGATTCTTTATTAAGCACTGACCTCAGTGATCCTGATTCTGCAAGATAAATATCAACAGTGGGGAAGAAAAAAAGAAAAAAGACAAAGTTCAAATGACCATAAGTTCTCTGAAATTATTTGCTCTTGCATTAAATAGAATATTAACAGAATCTTGTGGTAAAGGTAAATTATCACTGCAATGGTGAATGCGACACCTCAAATAGAATCAGACATCATATACTACAGGTAGATTTTACCCTTCATATGCCATCAAGGTTTTGGATAGCACAGCAGATCTGACCTGAAAGTGTCTGATACACAAGAAACTTTGTAATAGACTCAATTAAAAAAACATTTCCTTGGCTTTCTGAATTAATGCTTCAATATGAAATATTTCGAATTTTAACCGTAGTCAAAATATTACAGTGACTAAGCCCTGCAAAATTAGTGAGAATCACAAATACATCACATCAACATATAAATTAGTTCTTGCTAGACATATGGACAGGAATAAACCCTGTGTTAGTCATGCTACCTCTGACAACTGGGAGCTGCATTCTGTAAACAGTTATTTCATCCTAAGAATCACACTTAAACTACTGAGTATTAAAGAAGTTCTGATCTATCATCTGACCCTCCAAGTGGACCCTACTCTTTCAATTCTCTGGAAATACATTCTTCACACAGCACACAAAACAGCTTTATTTACTCCAATAGTTACGAAGTGACAAAGCTGCATCTGAAATTAATTCTTATCATTTTACATCAGGATATCTTATTACTTAGAAAATAAATACAAGAACTAGCACTGAAACAAACTGGGAGTGACAAGACAGTATTTTTATTTTCAGCCCTATCATCATCTTTCTAGCTTTGCATATTCCTAAGCCTGTAAAAGAAAACTGGTTCTAAGAAGCAAAGGAAGAAAAATGACCATGTTCCTTTCCATTTAGGGCTAGGCACTAGCCTGCAACCAAGCAGTACATTATCATTTCTCTTTTAATGCCAGCTCTGGAAGGCATGTTTTCTGCTCACCTTTTGTTTCTTCTTTTGCTTTTTGTGTTGCTAAATCTGCAAGCCAGTGTAAGGCTGATGATGGAGCTGTTTCTGGACAAAGTGGTCTGTTAGTCTTTGTTTCACCAGTGTTATTGGTTGGTAATGTCTCTGGTTTTGCAGATTCATCTATCCTACTATCAATTGCTTCAGATTTTGGAGCTGTGTCCACTTCTAGTTGCCCTGCTCCTGCTGTCCCTGCTCCAGTGGAAAAGGTGCTCTCGTTTCCAGAGACTGATGCACTAGGATTTACAGACGGAAGCTAAAACAAAAACATAAAACAACTGCTAAATGTTGAATAAAAGGAAGAGTTCAACTTGGGAGCCATTTCAGTTATCTGATAACATTGGGTTTTGTTTGTTGATTTTGTTTGTTCATTTGCTTTAGGCACACGGTGGAGTTCCTCAACACCTATGTAGCAGCAGAGTACAGGAGCTTCTCCTCCGTGTACATCAGACCTTGCATCACAGATGAATTCTTACCAGGTCATCTTTTAGTTGTCTTTTAACACAAGCCTAGGCTTTTCAGTTTCTTCTTTTACAGGACTATTTGTGTAAATGGTAACAGAACTACTCTAGAATCAGCATAACCTTCAGGACCCATAACAAAATAAATGCACACATTGCAAGCTACTCATAGTGGTTTAAGATACAGCTGCAATATGAATAGCTTCCAACTCAACTTCTACATAAGAGTCTTAGCACAAACATCCACTTGGTAAATAACAGTTGCAGCACAAATCCCCCAGAAATGTCCCACAAGATTCTTGCCAAGCTAAACCACTCAGAATACATATGGAGAATATAAAATTTGTGTTTCCCAGCGGGTTAGTCTAAAGGATCTAACGTTTTAGTAGATCTTAAAAATGTAATGTCAAACAAAGTAATTTCAGCCTCAAATTACATACCTGTGATATTCCATTAGTGACAGCTGGTCTCAACACTGATTTGTTCTGCCGGTTAATACATGGACAATTGGCTTTAATACCCCATTTGCCTCGTGCTGCATGAACCATGTCTCCAATGTTGTAAAGCGCTAGAAATAAAGTTAAAAAGCTTTAGTATCACAGGTAAAGAAATATAAAACCATCACCTTAACTGTAATATAAATTCAGAGGGGTGGGTTTTTTTTTTTAATTGCTACTACTAAGTGTCTTCAAGATCACATGCTGTAACAAGATACTTGTCTCTGAATGCTGTGCTAGCACCAGCTTCATGATGTCACTGAGAGGCTGTCAAGCCTGGTAAATGCTACAGATCATCATATGCTCCTACTATTCCACGTAGGGTCCGATGATACTACAAGGCAACTTCAAACCATCAAAAGAGAATGCATATCCCTTGGAGCAATGCTAAAAGGAGCTGGAGCACAGGTGATGGCCTCCTCTATCCTCCCAGTAAAAGGAAGGAGGTAACGAACGGGTGAATGCCTGGCTGCATGGCTGGTGCCATACTCAAGGCTTTGGCTTCTATGATCACAAACGTAGCTTTGAGAAGCCAGGTCTCTTGTGAGCTAATGGGATTCACCTGCCCAAGTGGGGCCAGAAAGTCTTTGCCAACAAGTTGGCCAGATTTATATGGAGAGCTGTAAACTAGATTTAGGGAGGGAAGGGGATGGAGATTTGAGCAACAGAGAAAAGCCAGGGGCTGCTGATGTATTAGGAACCAACAGGGAAACACCTGTGAAACACCTCAAAGGAATATGGGCACGTTCCTCTCAAGATGTGACAAGGCTCACAGCCCAGCTGAAGGGTCTCTATACCAATGCACGCAGCATGGGTAACAAGCAGGAGGAGCTGGAAATCATTGTGCAACTAGAAAGCCACGATCTAATTACTAGTGCTGAAAAATGATGGGACAAACTGCACAACTGGAGCACTGTGGGAGGGTTGCTCTCTACGTAAAAGAACGGATTGATGGTAAAGAGCTATCTTTAAAAAACAGTGAACAGGTTGAGAGCTTAAGGGTAAAGATTAGGGACCCACAAAGGAAACCTCGCTGTTGGTGTTTACTACAGGGCACCCTACCAAGGGCAGACTCTTGACAAAGTGTTAATTCAACTACAGAAAGCAACAAGTCTGTGAATGACGCCAAGCTGAGTGGTACAGCTAATTCCCTGGAGGGAAGAGATGCCATCCAGAGGGACCTTGACAGGCTGGAGGAGTGGGCCCACGTGAACCGCACCAAGCTGAGCAAGGCCTGGGTTGGGACAGTCCCTGACACCAACACAGGCGGAGGGATGAACGGATCGAGAGCAGCCCTGCAGAAAAGGACTTAGGGATACCAGCAGATAAAAAACGGGACGTGAGCCGGTACCGTGCGCTCGCAGCCCGGAAAGCCATATCATATCCTGGGCTGCACAAAAGGAAGCGCGGGCAGCAGGTGGGGGGAGGCGATTCTCCCCCTCTGCTCTGCTCCACCCCTCCTGGAGCCCTGCATCCCGCTCTGGGGTGCCCAGTACGAGACAGACACGGACCTGCTCGAGCGGGTCCCCAGGAGGGACACGACAACAGTGAGGGGGCTGGAACACCGCTCCTGTGCAGAAAGGCTGAGACAGCTGGTGTGGGGCAGCCTGGAGAAGGGGCAGCCCCAGGGAGACCTTGTGGTGGCCTTTCAATATATAAGGGGGGACCATTAAGAAAGATGGAGAGAGACTTTTTACCAGGGCCTGTAGTGACAGCACAATGGCTCTAGACTGAAAGAGGGTAGGTTTAGATTGGACGTAAGGAAGGAACTTTTTACGAGGGTAGTGAGGCACTAGCACAAGTTGCCCAGAGCAGCAGCTGTGGATGCCCCTTGCTGGAAACGTTCAAAGTCAGGTTGGATGGAGCTTTGAGCAATCTGACCTAGTGAAGGATGTCCCTGCTGGTGGCAGGGGGCTGGACTAGCTGATCTTTAAAGTTCCCTTCCAACCCAAACCATTCTACGATTCTATGATTTTTAAGAAGAGTTATGTAAAGAGTCAAGTAAATGGTCAGCACTCGCCATTTGCTTTCCCTCCCCCCAGTAGAAAAGAAAAATATCTTTCTTTTAAGTTAGCCAGATTTACAGATACAACTGAAAACAGCTGAGCACAAGAAGTCACAGCTAGTATCAGAAGGGTGTTGACTTCAAATCCGTAGCTTGACTTTACTTACCTTCCCTTCAACCTTTCCACTCTAAAAGTGGAAATCTCCTCTATATTGATGCTAGAAAAGGTATTGGCTAGAACACCAACTACCTTCGTATTTTTTCCACTTGCTTGCTCAGAATTGAGACAAAATTTGGAAGTTTTCCCTTCAGGTTTCAAGCATTACCTGTACCAGGAATTATCTGTGTCGGCATAAGATTCTCTGGTTCATGAGACTGACCCTTTGCACACTTCAGCCATGAGAAGACTTCCTCATCACCAATCTCCTCTGACTCTGGAAAAAAGACACAAAAAATTATAAAATTTGGTACAAAAGTCACTAAAATTTAAAATACAGAATATTTCTGCATCAGTATTGTTTCTTTAGATTCTTTACAGTGCAGGAGATTAACCTGGTGATCTCAGAAATAAACTATAAATACAGACCATTAGAACAGGATCTACAGCAACTTCTTTGCCTCTTCAGATTAAAAAAATACCAGTCATTTTTCCTTCATCTCTAGTAGCTTGTCATTTGCAAGCACCTAAAAATCTTGGCTTCTAGCCTCAATTTTTAAATATCATACTCTTGTTCTCATTACACCTTCCTAATTTATATAATTCTCTTTTTCTTGTCATAATCTTCCACGTTTGGGTTTGTTTGTTTGTTTTTTTTCCAACAAAAAGCATTTGCAGATCAGATCCAGGAAGCAGAAACTAAGCTCTACTGTCAAGTGTATCTACTTACAAAGCTAACAAGTAGCAAATTAGTAGTTTGAAAAGTAGTCTGGCAAACTTGTCATTCTTCAGATTTTAAACTAAGCCGGACCTACAAACATGTAGCTGCATACACTGCATGCCATTCTCTTCCTTTAAAAAGGGTAAGTGGGGTACCATATGAGAAGGATCATATAAAACTTCATTGCACGGTCCTTCTGGACCTGGTATCTGCATAGGGTGTTTCTACAGCACAAAAGTTCAGAAGCCTCGAGGTAAGTAATTGTATTTAAGTAGTGCCTTGTTTCTAAATTTTGGCCCATTCCAAAATACCAGAATTGATTAATAAAGAATAATTACAATACTGTTTTCAGGAAGACGACATTGCTAAGTGATATATGCAGTCCCAAATGATTTTTCCAAATATGTACAGTGCCAGATAGCTGAAAGTAGAGTAGAATTTCTTGTATTTCCACTGTACCCTGGTTAACCACCATCTTAAAGACCATTATGGTCTCTTCTGGTATATTCTGGCAGAAATTCATAGGCTTAATTATTATACTGGTTCTAACTGGGATGGAGTTAATTTTATTCATAGCAGCTTCTGTGGTGCTGTGTTTTAGACTTGTGACCAAAACAATCCTGATAAACACACTAACTAGCTATTGCTGAACACTGTGCAGTGTCCAGGTTTTCTCTGTATCTTACCAGCCATGCACCCACGCCCTATCCGAAATACTATCCAGTATTTTGTACATCTACTCCACATAATAACTAAACTGTCACCAATAGCCTTATACTTATTAAAATTGTCCATTGTCAGCACCCATGCTACCAAAGTGGTCTCGATACAGTAAAATACACAAAAAAGCAACCAAGTATTCACTTTTGTAAACACAGCATGCCTCTATTTGTTAGAAAATTAACTTATTGAACTTCTTCCAGAATTACAAACACTAGTGTATCAAGGTAAAAAAAAATAAAAATAAAAAAAAATCAAACACCAAAAAACCCCCAAACCTTTCCAATCTAACTCCTTGTTACAGAAAGACTCTGCAATGTCTGCTTACTAGTTCATCTTGCAATGGTTCCAAACTGTTAAGATATTACTTAATTTTTCTTTTATACTCTCTGAGGAAAAGATGGAACTATACAGTAGTCTGTTTCTGTACACAGTCTACGCCTGCTGATGTTGTAGCTTTTGTACTAAAATTCTAACCAAATAGATAAACCACAGGAATCTAAGGAAACAAAAAATGCAACAGTGACATGAGACAGTAGCGCCAAAGTTCCAAACCTCCAGCCTCCCAAGCTGATACTAAGTCTCCCACAAAACCTTCAGCCACTTCCCAGAAACTATCTCCACTGAAAGCCAGCCTGTTCAAAGATTACAGTGGGGAGGCAAAAAAAATCCAGGGCTCACCGCTACGTGGACGATTCTTCCTCAGCCGGTAACAGTCCAGACAGACCCCAAAACCACACTTGCGACAAACCCAATGAATATTGAAGAGTGTTGTCTCACATACATCACACATTTCCCTCACGCCACGTACTGCTCGCTTCCACGCCACTTTCTCTATATAAGAGAAGGAACATTAAAAAAATCACTGCTTTGACATTCTGCATTTCTCCCACCTAATCTGAGAATATCACAGTAACATTGATAAAGAAACAAATCACAGAAATACAACTTGAGTGCAGAGTATAGAAACACATACTTTTTTACATCCAGAGACATATTCTGTGTGTCTCTCTTTGCTAATCCTGTGACGCTATTAAAATACTCACTTCTAAGAGTGGGTATGGTCAAGTCCCAAAATGCACACTACAAGGGAATGGAGCACCTTACAGAGTAGTAACTGAATTCCAAGGAGCACTTATGGAACTTACAGCAAAAATATAAAACTTCTGCTAGTTTTATGAACAAATAATGTGAACTTATAAAACTGTTAAGAATGCATTAATTAGATGCCTGTCAACATCTCGGACTCTAAATCAACACATTCACTGTGGAAGGAGAAGTTCTCTCCAAATGGCTGCCCTTGTACTTTCCAGAAGCTAAAGGGAAAAATCAGATGGTCAGAGCTATCCATGTGATGGGCTGAACCAGGTACCTTCAGAGATTTTTTTTCTAAACCCACTGGTCTCATAGTGGCAATACTGGCAACTAGTTGCTCAGCTGAGTCCTTGCAGGCTGAACACAGGTACTGCTCGCTCCCTAGAAAACGCTGAACTTTAATGTGATGTCCCTGGAGCATAACAGGATAGGAATATGTAAGAAAAGCTGCTCATTAAAGCACTGCTAGTCAGTGTGGCAAGTGTTCTGGACTTATTTCTGTTTTCTTAGGAGGCACAGGCCAGCTCATTTCTGTATGTATCTATTGAAAAATATTGTAATGATGTCTGGGAAGTTACTGTTTGCTTCCTTGATAGTAATGATGCACTGATCCAAAAGAAAAATCCCAAATGCTGGTCCCACAATTACACACACCCCAAATAAATTAATATAGCTTTCTCTTTGGAAGAAAAGGAGAAGCATTTTAACAAGAAATTATATTACACTTGCAATTCTATTCCACTGCATTGTACACACATTACACAGAGAAGATGGACAAAAAACACGGCAAAAGCCCCGCTTACGATGTGGCTCCACCATCATCATTGCTTCCTTCTCTGACATAACAAGCTGGCAGAACTGGTCCCCAACATTGGCTAGGATATATTTAGAAGTTTCCAGATCGATCCCCTCTGCAGGGGAGGAGGAAGGAATCCATAGGCTCATGGCATCAGGGTCACTCTGTTGTGGGTTCAAGAAACCCTCTACTCGTAGAATACCTTTTCGGGTAAATATCAGCCTGCAGAAAACAGGATGGAGTAATTGAGAAGCTGCTCAATCACCTTTAATTAACTTATAATGCCATCTATGTCAGAATATAAACCCAGAAAGAGGAAAAAAGGTTTGAGCTAGAGCGCTATACCCTACAGCCAGTGCAACTACTATGCAAATCCAAATAACAACAGAATAAGGTGGCATAAAGGCACAAAGACACCCACAAAGGCAATGGCCGCAAAACCCACTAGAATGAATCCCCTTGGTCCAGTAAGTGTTGTTGGGAAATTCCATATACAGAAAATTGCTACAGCTTGTTAAGTCACATTCTCTATACTATAGATGACAAAATTCAATTTATTTGGGCAGCTGCATGATTCTGCATGTAGAATTCTACATGGTTCTCATTCTCTATTTTAACTCAGAAGAAATTTATTTCCCAACTTTTGGGAAACCCCTATTCCAGTTCTGGCTAGGGTTGCTAGCACTTGGCCACTGTTCTAACAGTTCACATGACAAGACATAAAAAAATCCTTATTATACCCAGTGTTCTTGCCAGTGCTCTCCACAGAGACGAGTCACAACTGTTTTACCAATAGCTGTTGACCCTCCTAGTCTTTGTGTGCTAGGAGGTGTAACAACATTAAGTTACAGAACTCAATGCCTCCTGCCAATATTAAAAGGTAACTTCATTTTTCAGCAAAAGTAATCTTGTCTTTAACCTCAAAGCTAGATTAATTTTTAACAAGTTCAGGAAGAGAAGCAGCTATATTCCTTAGTGGATGGGTGGCACATATTAAAAATTCACTTAATCCTTTATACGCCAGAAGGCGAACAAACATGTTTTTGGAATAAGATGCACAGCACTTACTAGAATAGGCAGTTAAGGAACATGAAGAGAAGCATGACAGGTCGACGAACTGTAAGATGTGTACACAACACAGAAGATACAGGCAATGTTCTACTGTAACAGTCAGTTCTGTACTCAACAAAACCTAGTCAAACATTAGCCTCATGCTGGCAATGTTCAGTTACTTGTTGACTGAATTAAGATTTTATCTCTGTTCTGAGCTCCTTATGAAAAGGAGAGAGAACTACCACACACAAACTTCTACCCAGCAGTACAATTCTACCCAATAAAGCAAATTCAATCTCCTGAGGCTCGACCTGGAGGCTCGCTCATAGTCCCCTATAGCTGTATCTTCCAACAGCAGCTCTTCCTGCCCCAGTAAGGGAATTCCAGTGAGGTGATGCAGGGAAATGCAAGACACTCAAAAATCTTCATTATTGCACCCAAGTACATTAAATAAGTAAAGTGTAATTACTTTGTGCTTGGACACGGTCCAAGCTCTGCACATAGACTACATAAGAAGGAAGGAAGAATTCGAGCACCTCCGGAAATGGAAGAAGCGACAGGCCACAGTTGAGTCATCCTGCTCTTGCTCCTTAAATTTGCGGTACCGCTCCAGACGGCACTCCCGGCACTTGTGCAGATGTGGAGCTACATTGATGCAAGAGCCATCCTGGAGAAAAGGCTCACCGGACTGCTTCAGCTTCCTCACCTTACTCATATCTTTCAGCACAGACTGGCCAACTGGGCGAGGCAAAGTAGAAGTAAAACTCCATTAGTTAACCGTAACAGCAAAAGGATACTGGCCCCAGTAAACGTGTTTTCGGAGATCTGTATGCTCATACCCATGCAAAACCAGTAAGACTGTTCAAGTCTGCAGCACACCACACTTTTGTCCTGACAAATATATGCTTAAACATTTCTTAAAGTGGACATATTAAACACATACAAGAAGCATTAAGCTTTAGACTTGTAAATATCCTGCATGCTGCCTACTGAGCATAAATGAGGTTTACACCCGTGGTTAGCTCATTGCACAGGAGATACCCCAGTATCCCACCTCCTCGTGCTTCCAAGACAACCTGCATTCAAGTCATCACCTTTTAGGGGAGCTGTGCGGGGCCGGCCCTTTGGGGCTTGCTTCCCTTTTCCTTTCCCCAGCAGCAATTCAGCATTGTGCTCTGCATTGGGGCCCAGCTTTGCCATCAAGTGGTCTGGGATTCCCTTCATACAAGCCTTGGCCTGCAACTGGTCTTCAGAGTCACTCAAATCTGACAGGTCACTATTGGTACTGGAGTCAGAGTCCTGTTTGGATGTCAAGCTCCGCTCATCTAGAGAGAACCTTTTCACAGCTTCAAAAGGGGCTTTGTTCTCCTGCGAAAATTCTGCCTGCGAAGAGAAAAAGCCAGGTGGATGTCTGCCAAACACATTAGAAAAAGTTTTCAGAAGAGGATTGTCCTGCTGCCCAGGCCCAACAGCTGGTTTTTCTTCTGTTGGGCTGGAGGAAAGCGTGGGCATCTCAATAGGCTGTGTCAGGTTGCTGGTTGGTGAGCTGGAACGGCCATTCCCTACAGTGGAAGGGCTCTGAACACCAGCAGCAACGGCTGAACCGGGAGTACCGGAGATCATCTTTGAGGAGTCAGTCGTTATAAACAAGGTTTTCTTCTTAGCTAGAGAAGAGTCTGTGGAGGTGAGTGACTCTGGCCAGCCAGAAGTGGCCTTATGACCCACAGGTGTAGATGGAGTAGAAACTGTCTGAGATGAAGATGCAAAGCCACTGAAAGGACTAAGTTCTGCTTTCTCAGCAAATGCCAGGAAAGGGTTTGAGGGTTCCTCTCTTGATAGCTTTGGGGGCTGTAAAAATAGGTTTTCATGACTATCTGGGGGACGAGTATTCAACAGACTTCGTGAAAAGGCTGGAGTAAGGGTAGGCATAGATTCCACAGGCAGCTTCCGCTCCACAGAACTGCCAGACTGGGCTCCAGGTTTAGTGTCCGCTGAAAGAATTTTACTTTTACAGATCCCAGCACCCACACTCTCTGTACATTGCTTGAATGAGTCCCGACTAGAGGCATCCTCAGTCAAGCTCTCTGAAATGACTGTGAAGTAGTTACTGGAAGGTAGATTTTGGGACATGCATTGAAAAAACAAGTTCTTGGACAGATCAGAATCTTTCTGAGCCTCTTGTCCAGTACTACAGCCAAAAGGAAATCCAGAAGGCTTGCTTTCTGGAGTCACCACTCCATTTGATTGGCTCCTTCCACCCCCAAATACCAAGGACTGGGAAGCACTTGGGAGAGAGACTCCAAATCCAGAAGCAGCCAAAAGTGAATTTCGGGAATTCTGAAACAAAATTAAAAAGCATTAGCCTAGTAAAGAACTCTTGTTTAATTCAGCAATACTTTGGTTCATCTAATTCTATGATTAGCATTCTACTTATCCACTAGTAACAGAAACTTCCAGCAGAATTATTTACAATGAAGAAACTTCTTTAAAGATTCTGCTGAACTGATTTTTCCTACCTACAAACTATTGAAATAATAAGTTAATGGTGTCTGTTACATACTAAAGACACATAGAGAAAATGAACACTGAACATCTTATCATACTTTAGAACAAAATTGAGGCACAAGTGAACTAATTCACAGAATAGCAAGTTATTTATTTAAACTGCTAACTGTTTTAATTTGTATCAGCAAGATGGGAACCTTAACTGAAACTGCTTTTCAATAATCTCCCATCTTTCACCCTCCCCCTCCAAGATCACCCTTGAAATAATTAACTTAGTTTGCAAAGTTAATTAAACAAAGAAAGCCCTCTAACAGTTAGAGAACAAACTGTTCCTGGTCACAGCAAGCCACATTTGCTGACAGGTAGAGAGATGCCTATGACACGGTGCCTTCCAGGGGATTACTCAGTGGAGGTTAAACACAAAGAGCTTCATTTTTGTGATCGTCAAATACTGTAAAGTTTTCTGACTTGCAGATTTCTACTACACCCTTAAGTGTAATATGGAATATTCACTTGCTCTCTTCTCAATTTATACTTATTCAGGTTTTCCAAATCTCACAGTCCTACCATAACCGATTATATCCTACAACTAACTCATCAGTTCTATTCCTTTCCTTGGAGTTTTCTTGAATCAATACACTTTTTTTCCAAGGCCATGTTAAACCCCCGTGCAATACATGCTACTGGTCATTACTGTCACTACACACCTACCACACTCCCAATTAATGTTTAGCTTGCTCCTTTTCATCAGCCTCCAGCTGTAGTAACTTTAATAACATACTGATGTCCCCCATGACAGTTCTTCCAGGTATTAGAATTTCACGTATTTCTTTTTAGAGCCAAAGTAATTTTCAAACACTGAGTTCTAACAGTTTTAAAAAGCATGTGAATATGAATGCAAACCAAGCCTATTAAGTCACCTCAAGGACCAAATCACACTATGATAAAGTGGACAGTCTGAAGCAGTAACACATGTGAACTAACCTTCTTATTGATCTATGCCAGGTTCCCACCCTCAAGGGAAATACAGTTTGAAATGAACTACTGGTCTGCTGGCAAATTCTGAAGCCAGATTATTAATAATGGTTTAAAACAAGTGTTTTGTGGCTGGGGAGATGGACAGAAGGAGAGGTGATACCAAAATTTCTCAGTACAATTGAAGTTTCTTCCTCAATACAACTGATAGGTAAAATTTTGACCATTCACCTACACAGTTTGTACTTATTCCCAACTCTGATTTATTTTTTTTTTTCCTGTGTGGAGGGGTGGGGAGTGGAAGGGAGAGCAGGTTATATTGTACCAGTTTAATTACGTAACACTCCTGTCTTCTACAATTCTGTTTCTCCTTTACCTTTCTTCCTTATCATCAAGGAATCCTTATCCCAAGGTAAACATCTCACCATTTATCCCATTCCATTAGCCAATACAAAAGACAGGGATGAAAGTAATCCATTTCACCTTCTGGCAGTCACCTTGGACTCTCTAATGTATCACCCATTTTCCTCACTTTTTTTTATAGAGTAGGCTACAAGTTTCTTAATTTTTGCTGTACTTCCTGAGGTAAGGTTTTGTTTTTATAAGCCTTCATTTCATTACCAAGTTTTATATTTTGTATTTAACAGCATTTCCCTTCTACTTTTCTCCTTGAAAACAAAGGCACAACTAAAAGGTCTTCAAGCTACTTCCAGACTGAGCTCTTTATTAAAATTTATTCCAAAGGTACCCTTCCCAAATGTTTTAATTATTTGTTTTCAGCCCTAGACAGTATATATGTGACTGGCTCATTTTTCTACTACAGAGATATCATGGCTGTAACACACAAGCTGGGCACCTAGAAAAGGTCCTCTAAATGTAGCCTTATTGTTTTTCTGGTTTTGAGGCTTTTTTTTTTTTTTAAGCAACTTAAATGTTCAGCTAAGTGCACATTCTCATGCATATTTGTTTATATAAAGGGAAGAGATATTAAGCAGGTTATCTTCCATATGACACAACAAAATTATATTAAGTACAGTTCTTAAAGTGTCTTTTTAAGAAAATCTGCGTTTCTCAGATTAAGGCTGAATAGAGAAGAGTGCTAAGAAGTTGTCTCTTACAACTCCTCCATGAAATATCTTAATTTTCTTTTGAGTTCTTTCTTAGATCAGGTAACAGAAAGGTTTCCTTTGGGAGGGGAGGGATTCATCAGAGAAAAAGTTGTTTTCCCAGTCCCACAGACACTCCGTAACCTGAATATGTTGCAGAACATCTACTGCAAATCTGCATGTCTGTCTTGAATATGCTGGATCATGAGCTACTCACCTCTCCCTGGACTTGTGATCGTCCTGTTTTCAGTTTCTCCTGTCCAGTAACAGCTGGCAAACTGGTATCAGAGATTCTCACAGTTGTTGGTGTCAAAGCAGTTGTAGTAACTGCAGTTGCAGCAACTGCAGTTGCTGAAGTTGCCGTGCCTGGGCCAACCTGTTCCAGTGATTTTCCTGCCTCTTTACATCCAGATCCAACTAGTAACGTTTGTCCAGCCACAGAGGAAAAGGGAGTGAAGGGCAATGGTGTGTCACCACCAACTGGCTCATCTTGGACTACTAGTGTTCGGCCATTTTCTTTGGTGTAAGTGGCAAAGCGAATATTGCGATTAATCTGAGGAATGAATGAAGGTAACTGTTTGGCCCTTGGATCCAGTCCTGTTTCGCTATTGGAGCCTCCTTTCCAAGAACCTCTGCTTGCCTCACCTCCATCACTACCATTGCTATCCACCTCACCCCTCTCCTTTAGCTTCTTCGATGCAGGATCACACCCAGAATCCGAAGCATTTTTCCTCCTCCGTCCATCCTTCCCCTCCAGGCTTTCCTTCTTCTTTTTCCCTTTAGACGATTTAGCTGCTTTTAGGCCTCCTCCCTATAACAGACAAAACCACACAATCACTAAACAGAACAATCAGGATACCTGTTCAAACAACACTTTTCTGTTAGAACAGAACACATTACACTGCTCTTGAGCTTAGGAACATTTAATCACAAACTGAGACATCTAAGGAAAGATACCATGTGAACAGAACACAAATGTAAGTGCAGTGTCTTGTCTTTTTTGTACTAGAATAGGCCCTTCACAGTAAGATTTTTAGCTGAGCTAGCCTGCTGTAGCACATAGCACATCATGACAGATTTTGGGAGACATGCAACACAATCATGCTCCAACAGAGTTCTTGCTAATGCATGAAAACTATTTGTACACTAAGTTTTGCTAGGAGTCTAATTCCCACCATTCTTTTGAAGGGCATGCTTTCTGTCCACTACCCAAAGCCTACAATATTTAAGCAAGCATATAAGCCTGTTTTAGAGAAGCCAGGTGGTAATTTTTAGAAATGCCTAAAAAGGCCTGTGAAGAAGCAGAGTACCCTGTTAGAAGAAGGCAGTGAGCAGAGAAACATTATCAGAGCACGACCCCTTACAATGGAGCACAGTCATGATTACTGACCCCCTCCCCCAAGATCCATGCTGAACTCCATCTAACAGCCCTGAATGAAAAGAGAAGACTGTTGAAAGAAAGCTATGACCATCCTCAAAGTGGAAGAGGAAAATTTTCCTCTTCCAATTACATTATCAAAATCCCAGTGAACACAGCATCAGTTTTCAGTTGCTTCCATGTTTTAGATGTTTTATATCTAAATATTTATGAAGTTTCACTGTATATACAAGACCTGAACTGTTGTAGTACCTCGCTTGGAGATGTGTTATCCATCACCACATGAATCAGTCGAGGATCCACCGACTTTATTTCACCACTCTAATTTTTTTTCGGATTGATATTGAGGAGGTAGGAGGAAGAAAAGAGGAGGTTAGTTTTTAATTTAGAGTATAAAGTATCAACATAAGAGACCTTAAACACAGGGTTACTCTGCAGCCCCTCTCCAATTTGCCTTTTCTTTCTGCCCCACTTTCTTAGTAAAACTACAGCCTTCCAGTCTACCTTCTATCCTTTTGCTCATTCTCTATTTAAAAAACTTTCAGATTTCATTCCTACCATTGCTTCCTTGTATATTTCTTTTACTGAGCATGTCTAGAGGCACTCACTGCATTAAACATGGCTGCTCTTAAATTTGATTCAGTATTGTTCTAGCCTTCCACACATTCACTCTGCCAGATGTAGAAAAGACTGCTGGAAGGAAGCACATAAATTTATGCTAACTATCTTCATCAGCATCTCCCCAAATAGAGCAAAGAACACTCCATTTCTGTAACTGTGCTTAGAGGTTACCTTTTTATTTCACAGTAGTAAGTTTCACTGCCGTAAACTGGGTGCTTCCTGGCACTTATCTGCTGAAGGCATATACTCCACAATCTCAACGCCTCTCCAAAGTATTACACTTATCTACCATACATAGTACACTCTTTCCTGTGCACCAGTGTCACAGCACTCTCCAAACCAGCCGGCTGCAACAAGGTCTTTTACCATCTCATACCAACATACTCTTCATGCCAGTCCCTCTGCTGCCTTCTCCTAGTACTCCTCACCCCAGGCACATGTTCTCTCTCTCTTCTCTCTGCTTCTTCCTCCTCTCTCTTCCTCGGCTGCTCTCTCTTCACTGGCTACCCAACCTCTTCACAGAACCAGCCACAGCTGCACCTTATCTACATCGGCCAACCCACCGCTCCTGAAGCCAACCACAGCTGGATATTATCAATGTTAATTAACCCAGCTTCATCCCTCTATACACACCAACAACAGATCTAGCAGTCAGAGCACAGGATTACTGCGTATGTATGTACACAGGGCTTACTAGGCACATTCAGCATCTGTATTTTACTGCACGTGGAAAAGGCTACAGGAGCAGGGGACAAGGGACAGGACCCAAAAAAACCCAACAAGAGTGCTGCTGCTACAGCAGTTTACACACAGCACCACAGGCCTGTTCCTCGTTGCTCCTGGAAAGAAAGCCACTGGGAGCAGGGTGCTGGTTAAACCGAACTACCTGTCAGACTGCACAGAAGCGTATCATGCAACCAGCTAACTCTAGCAGTGCAGATTTTCTGTGCTGTTTACAACATTTACTAGGTTAACTGACAGTAACAGGGCAAAAGTAAACAGCCTAAGCTAAAATACATAAATCAGTTTTGTTTAGCCTAAGACTTCATCTTCTGTGCTACACTTGCTTGCAACCACTTGTACAGCCTGTCAGGCAGAAGCTAAGAGAAGGCATAGGAAGGCCACAGCACACCAGACCCAGAAGGCAGCTCTCCGTACATCAGCACGCTCTCCCATCCAGAAAGCCACTTCCAATATTATTTCATACAGCATTCATTTCCAAAAAATTTCTTACAGTTGCTTCTTCTTTTATAGAAGTGAACTGTGTATCATCATTTATTGTGGAAAGCCATCATAACAGGAAAAAAATTTTCTGCAAATCGCAACATGGATAATTACTCATCTTTTAAAGCAAAGAACAAAGAACCAAAAGTGAAGCTGTCATTCTCCAGAAGATATTGAGGAATGGTATTTTAGGAACACCAAAGCATTGCTTTGTATTTTTACCTCAGTCACAGACACCTCCATTAGACGAGTTATTGGGTCTTGGTGGCTCACAACACCACAGAGCCAGCTATTTTCATCCTCTGGTTGGTAAACCTTAACTTTTTGGCCTTGGACACTGTAAGGACCTGGAAAAGAAGGACTTTGAGTACATCTTCCAAACAAGCTCTGTGTCATACAGTAAACAAAATAAGAAAAAAGTTCTGTGCACATGATTAGAGCTTGAAGTGTCATCTTTCAGGTGGAAAGAAATTAAAACACTAGCGCTTCTGCTGCAAATCCTGCTAAGCTAAGCGTTCTATTGTAAAAAGTCAATAAATCCTCATTGCTGTAACTCAAAACTACAGTAAAAACAAGATTAATACAGTTTACAAGTAAAAAAAAATAAAAACGCAAAAGGTCAAAATTAACTCACTCCGACAAAATCAAACTAGATGGGGGGGTTCCTTGCTAACTAAACTCTTTTGCTTTCTAACCTACAGGTCAGTAATTATGAAGCATCAATCTAGTGGACAGTCAGAGCATTTTGACTCAGTTCAGATGCATCAAATCCCAATATAAACTGCATGCAGTTCAGAATAGAAACACATATTTGTAACTGTGGAAAATTTTACATAATTGTACAAATATCCAACATCTCTAAACCAACCAGTCTTAGTTCTTTGACACAGGTAACGGATCATCTACAGAAAGGTTTCCTCCGACCCTGCCCTCACTCTCCACATCAGCATGCAGAGCTTTCCTCCTACCCTAAGTCCAGACAAAAAAAACTTTGTTAATATTAGATCATCAAAATCCACATGATCCAACAGCCCGTATCTGATACAACCAGAACTAGGTGCTTCAGAAGGCGGCTCCAAAGTGGACAATTCTGAAGCTACTGGCTCATGTAAGAAGTATTGTCCTGATAGCATTTTTATCAATAGACATTTTATTTAACCAAAAGGCACCAAAACCCCATTAAGAATTGCATCATCCTTCTAATACAGTGGCCTACCTTTAGGGTGGCTGCCTAGCCCATGAAACCAAACTCCAGCTAGAAAACTGTTTTAGCACTTGAACTAGAGACCCCAATCTGACAACAAAAGCTGAAATTGGGCTTAGCCCTAATACACAATCCAGACAACAGTTAATGTATTAACTCTATGCTGAGCAGCTGCAGCCACACTATGCTTTAAAAAAGTTCATGTATTAATTATCAAAATGCCAAAGTTTGAATTTGATGTAACAGGAGAATTATTTTTTTTTAAAGATGTACAGAGTAACTTCACTTCTAAATTTCCACAAATATAGAACAGAACCATAGACTAGGACCAAAGCTTTAAAAATTGAAAACTAAAACTTAAAGGAAGTTGTAAATATATGGACATTATCAATAATATGTTGTCCTACTTTAACTACATCTTCAGTGATTGTTCCCAGTAGGTATTTCTGGTTGTATCTCAGCAAGTGCTTACCTGTATCTGTGACAAAATAATTCTTCCCTGTAGAGAACTTGCAAAACAATACAGAAAAAATGACCGTCCAAATCAAATAGTAGCAGATACTATTTGTATTCTCCTTCATAAATCCCAACATAGTCTAGCTGTTCCACAGCAAAGTAGCTCCCAGACAGAAAAACTGTCTCACCTCTACTAAATATCTCCTGAAGCTTCTGGTCACTGATCAATGCATTGACAGATTCTCGTAGTGAAGGCTGTTCCTGCAGAATCTGATTCTGATTCTCTGTTCCCATCTGCCAACAACAAACAATTTTAACGTAAGAGTATAGTCTTTTAAGGTAATGGAATCAGTAGTTTTTAAGTGACAGCTCTTCTTGAACTGTTCTGACACTGACAAACCAAAAAAAATAAAATTAAGAAAAACATTGCTGAACAGGCCAGGAGTAAAAAAAGGACTAGCTGTGCAAAAGCTGTTGCAAAGCTTCCATTTCAGTTATCGGCTACAGGATGCTGACAGCTAGCTCCCCAACTGACCAACACACAGAGGAACTGGGACTTTTCAAATGCAAATGGGGGTTAGTGTAAGCACCTGGAAAAGCAGGGAAACAAATGCAGTGAAAGGAGGAAGACAAGAATACATAAGTGGAACAGTAAAAAAAAAAAAAATTAATCTGACAAGCACAGCACAAAGTAGAATTTGCAATTTAACTGAACACAGTTCAAATACCTGAAATAAACGTAATCCACTGGCATCAGACAGGAAACGTAAATGTCTGTCCAGAAGAAACTCCACTGGGACCACAGAGCCTAACCCCAGCTTATCTACTAGAGGAGTGAAGGTCTGTGATGAACAACAAAAAAAAGGTTATAAAAATGACTGAGCACACATACACGCCAACAATAGTTGTTTTCACATGCTATTTCACACTACCACTAAGAATAAAACATTTCATTTCTCAACTTGCACCACCCAGTGCCTGAGTTTTAATGCAAATTATTACTCATTATGTCCAAACCAATAATTCCTGCAAGTGTGGCACATTACAAGAAGGAATTACAGAAAACTGGCTTTGCTTCTTCCTTAGAGCTTAAAGCAGAACCGAAAACCTTTTGTGATATTTGTTTTTTCATTGGTAAGCACCTTCTGATGCTCAAGTGTAAATCCCCCTTCAGTTAATACTTCAAACTATCCTACATATTTCAGGTACAGCCTCCTGAAAGGAGCATTTTTATGCCCATACAGAATCAGGTGTAAGAAATTTATAGGCACATTATTAAAGGGGAGCTTTTTTCTAGTGTTTGTGCAAAACTGAAGTTCATAAAAGGTGCAATATCAATAGTCAAGCTGCAGGACAAATCACTAAACACACCTAGCAGCATTAGAATGATAACCTTCTAATGCAACTTGCTGATGGAAGATGAAGTTGCCAACCACTGGAGTCTTCAAAACATGTTATCTGTCGCATGCTCACACTTACATGATTTTAACACAAGTGTTCATGACATTCTCCCCTTAACAGCTCTCATCAGGTTTGTTCACACTCCATTCCCCTCTACACAACAGTACGAATATAAAATTTATTTTCTCAGTTTATGTAAAACTATTTCCTAAAAGTGAACAGGCTTACAAGAGACAGACAATGAAGGATGAATACACATTCATAAGTGATATATCTCAAAAAAAAAAACCAAAAAAAAAATCCAAACCATCCCCACCACTCCAAAAAAACCCCCACAACAAACCATCTGCTTTGTAACACTACGTATCTGGCTTCCAGAATTGTCTCTACATTGCACATACATACTCTAGTGCTTTGGTCTGTATTTTAGTCTGTATTTTAATCTGTATTCCCATGCAGTTAGGTGGGTAGGCCTCCAGTACTTAGTGAAAACTTGTGTGCTCACATGGCTGTCCAGAGTACAGGGGATGGAAACATTTCTTCAGCAAGTCTTCAGATACAGCTTGAGTTATAGTGGAAATACTCTGGGATCTTAGTGGACCCATATTTGCTTCTAAAAGGTTCTGATACAACTTGTTACACAATAAATGTGCGGACTATAGTAACGCCCCCAAATCACTCAGACATCAAGATACTTGTGAATCATCTGAAAGAAATTGATCCTGTAACAAACATGGTTTCCCTTATGAAATAAAATGGGAGTTCACACTGGGAGTCAAGTTGGAAACACACTGAAAAGGAAACTCCACGTATGGAAAAAACACTACAGATCTCTGCTTTAAAGGCCTGGTTTTCTTCTGCTTTAAAATAAATGTAATAAAAACCCTCAGAGAAAGATGCCGTGTTGAAACTGTTGCTTTGAGCCCAAGTGTCCATTTAAAACACTAAATTCAAATCCTACTAAGGCACAAGGTCCTTAACTGGAAAAAACATTTCAATGTGCTCATGCAAAAAAATGCAATATTAAAAAGCAGAGAGTAGGATCCCAAGCAGTCCAACGACTGCAAGAAGAGAAAAGAAATGAAAGGGCAAATTAATAAAAATTAGACAGCATGAAAACAAGGGTAGGTTCTCACATATAATCATCTTTCATCTTCAGAAGCCACTAAGAGAAGAACGAAGGATGTAAGGAATTCTCTTTGCTATATCCTACTCATCAGGATGTTTGCAGAACGGGTATACTCAGACATGCTAGTCAGAACATACTGGCTTTCATCTCAGTTATCATGACATGTAACTGCCATGTAAACAGCAATATGGAAGAAACAGGAGAAAAATTTTTGTGTCATGTTAGTTAATACTGACAACAACACCGAAATAAAAATTTTTGTTTAGATTAGGAGGGGCCAACTTAGGGCTTATAGGTCAGGCACAGCCCACACTCTATCCTCTTCCTCAAAGTGCCTTCAGGAATACCTACTAAATGATGCAGCAACCTTTCCCACACAGAGCTCTAGAGAGTCCATAGTAAAACCAAAGGGCTTATTTCTCACAGTTCAGAAAATCCTAACACACTCAAAGTTCTAAAATATGGAAGAATAATCTTTTCAGCTATGTACCACATTTCTTCAGAGACCTGCTGGTAAACACATCTCTCATTTCTGTGAGTGAACAGCTTTCAATTTCTGAGGCAGTTTCTGTTTCCAACTGGAAGCATACTGCCCCTCAGATGCCTTTCCAAAGGCACTATAATTCTTAGTTAACTGCTCTCCTATTTACCATTTAAAACAAAAATCCATGCCCAAGCAATTTTTGGTACCTGCAGAATGGTGCCCTGTACCAAGCTTTGTGTTTTACAGCAGATTTGATGCAAACCTCTAAGGATGTAAGAGCTTTTGGCCAAATACTCACCAGTGCAGGCCACTGTGCCAGTGAGACTCGAGTCCCCTGAAGCATAACAGGATCGTTCCGAGGTGCCCAAACCAATGATCCTTCCAGCAACAACACTATAACTTCTTCAGCATGGACTTTCACCCAGGCATGTTGCTTCCAGTTACAGCCATCAAATTCCACAAAGATCTGATAAAAAAAATTTTAGAAGGCATTTCAGCTCTTTTCAGACACTGCATTGAAAAAAGTAGATTCTACAATCCCTGTGGATACGGGGACAGCAGCTTCAGTCAGAAAAATCAAGGTAACATAGCTATCAAACATTACAAAAGAAACGGGAATCAAATACACAACAATTACTAACCTATGAAAAATTATTTATCCCCAAACATACATCACTGGCTCCAAATGCTTCATTTCCCCAGAAAAAATTAAAGATGTGAAAACTGTTCACCTCAAAATACAGCTGATAACCTAATGCAAGCCTCTCTCACATCAGGATTTTTTTAGAGAATCCTTCAGCCAGGAAAGTCTGTGATTGTGAAATTCACTCTAAATCAGAAGTTTTGTGTTGCCTTGTACCTTATTAAACTCCCTGAATCAAATGCAAATATGTTGGGTGGCATGAGATTTTCCAGAAATACATACTCACTAGATCTTTCATTACCGTATTTACAAGTATGACAATATAAACCACACTACAATTCTAAATCACTATTGTAAGATAACATCCCCTTTTTTTCTACCGCAAAGGACAAATGTTAAAGCCATACAAAGTTACATGGCAAGAATGCTAAGAACAGGAATGCAGGTTACACATCGCACTCCATGTCCTAACAACTAGGGCTAGTAAATGTAAAAAACACAGTCACATTCCAATCTCCCATCCACAGAACTTACATACTACACAAATATAATCAAATATGTTAGATGAACAGCAAAAAATTCCTAATCTGTTAAGAAACACCTTAAGCTGGACAGTCAAAACAAAAAATTTTGTAATAATTACAAGATCACCGAGGGTAACCAGGCGCTAACTGGAGATAGCTCTCTGCATCACCAGTAGTCCTCACTAAAAGAGGTATTAAAAACCACTCATACACTCCTCTTCCCCACTCCTCCCCCCAGACTCTGAAGGGAGAGGGAGAGCCTATGAAGCAACTCTCCTGACGAATTATTGAACTCCATTACTGCTTACACTGTCCTGCAGTGAAAGAAGACTGGACCTTTCAAGATACTCTTCCTTCAACAAATTTCAGCAATACAGTGCACATTGGACTGAACACCTTTCCAGTTTCAGTGGGCCTGTACCTTTCTTAGTATTGTATTTCTGCTACCTTGGCAGCAGCATGTGGCAGAGAGAGGACTATCACGTAAGTATAATGAAATGGAACCTTTTGTTTTTATGTACAGTATTAGTGAGGTAATCCTCTTGTTATGATTCTCTTATATTGTAAAGGTTATATGAAAAAAGGTTGTCTAAAAGAAACATTAGAATAATGCTGACTTTGGAACGTGTGCCTTTTTGCCAGATATTTAAGAATTTGATGAAAAGGAAGAGAGATTTTAAATTAATTACACAGACAGGACTTCTCACTAGTATGTCCCCTTAAACTACTTGGCGAGGATTACCAAAGGCAGACAAATTCAAACAAGCAATAAAGTGCAGCTTACCATTCTGTTCTAAATAAACAAGAATACCTATTAGGTTTAGTTTTAGTTTATTACTTCACACAAGACTCAAACAAGTCAATTTACCTTGTGACACATGTGAAGAAAGACCACAAGAAAATTTCTTTCTGTCTTAAACCTATAAACCACCTCACTTTTCTATGAATCATTACAAATTGATGAAATGGAACAGCTGTACTTTTAACTCCAAATTTAACATGTTACTCCCTGTTTCAAAAAAAAAGAACCACCCCCCCCCCCCCCCCAAAAAAAAACACCCCACAACAACAACAACAACAAAACCACCAAACCAAGCCTACAAGAAATAGCCTGTGATGAACTTCAAGATGGGTGTTCCACATTTAAGAGGTTCACTAAACATTCTGACAAATACTGCGTACCCATCACATACAAAGCAGTAGCAATATTACCTGGAACATCCTAGCAGATGGACCTTACAGCAGGACCCCTTCTCAATCATCTGCCAGAGGTCTTGGGAGTTTGGGGAGGTTCACGCTGACTGGAAGCTATCCAACAGTATTCCAATTTACAAGGCCATGAGGGAGGATCCAGGGACCTACAGACCTGTTAGTCTAATTTCAGTACCCAGAAAACCGATGAAAGCCACCCAGCGTGCTAGTGAAAGACGTTTAAAGGACAATGGAATGATCAAGCACAGCCAACATGGGTTCAAAAAGGGAAAGTACTGCTTAACTAATTTAATCTCTTTCTACCACAAGACCTTCCACCCAGTAGATGAAGGGAAAGCAGTGGATGGAGTTTTTCTGGATTTTAGTAAGGCTTTAGGTACTGTTCCTCACAGCAGTCTTCTGGGCAAGTTGTCCAACTGCAAGGTAAGCAAGTTCACAGTATATTGGGTGTAGAACTGGCCGGATGGCAGGGCTCAAAGGGTTTCAGTGAATGAGGCTACATATGGCTGGCGACTGGTCACCAGTGGCATTCCTCAGAGCTCAGTCCTAGGGCCAGTGCTGTTCAGTCTTTTTAACAGTGATCTGGATGTAGGAACTGAATGCACCATTAGCAAGGTTGCTAATGATACCAAACTGGCAGGTGCTGCTGACTCTCAAGGGACAAAAGACTTAGCAGAGGGATCTAGAAAGATTGCAGCATTGGGCAATCATCAATGGCATGAAACATAACAAGAACAAATGGCCAGATTCTGTCCCAAGGACAGAATAATGCCTGACGCCAGCACAAACTGGGAGAGGAGTGGCTGGAGAGCAGCCCTGCAGCAAGGGACCTGTGGGTGCTGGTGGGCAGCAGCTCAAGAGGAGCCAGCAGCGAGCCCTGGCACCAAGAGGGCAAACCGCATCCCGGGGGCATCAGCCACAGCTCAGCCCGCCGGTCAGGAGGGGACTGTCCCACTGTGCCCAGCGCTGCTGCGGCCTCACTTAGAGCGCTGCCTGCGCCGCTGGGCCCCACCATTTGAGAAGGATGTGAAGGTCCTCGAATGTGTCCAGAGAGGGCAACGGAGCTGGTGAGGGGCTGGAAGGCACATCCCGCCAGCAGCCGCCCAGGACTCTGGGTTTGCCTAGTTTGGGGCAGAGGCTGAGGGGCGACCCCGTTGCTCTCTGCAGCTCTGAGGAGGGGACGTGGAGAGGGAGGTGATCTCTGCTCCCTCAGATCCAGGGACAGGATGCGTGGGGACGGGGACGGCTCAAAGCTGTGCCAGGGGAGGTTCAGGCTGGACAAAAGGGAACGGACACATTTCTTTACCGAGAGGGTGGTCAGACACTGCAACAGGCTTCCTGGAGAGGCAGTCGATGCCCCGCGCTTGTCAGTGTTTAAAGAGGCGTTTGGACAATGCCCTTAATAACACGCTTTAGCTTTTGGTCAGCCCTGAAGCGGTCAGCAGTTGGACTAGACTATCATTATAGGTCCCTTCCAACTGAACTATTCTACTTCCATCACCTAACATGGAAGACAGACCTTATAGTTTTCCCTTCTAAAATCCCAGACCCATGAACTGGATCAAAAGGACAGAAGAGATTTACAACATTATCACGTTAAGATCATCTCCCTACAAAGCTGATTAGTACAGAGAAGCAAGGACAAGTTTGTTTTACATGCTTTACCTTCAATACTCAGTTTTCTTCCATCTTTGTATAATCAACGTAAACAATGCAATCCTGCCAAACTTTTGACTTCTAACCATTAAAAAGGTGTTACTAATTCTAAGTCAATACCCCCAGAGTATTTTCCTACACACAGATGCAAGGGAGCTGTTCCAGATCCATGCAACACCACACATGATATTGTCAGTAGTTTCCAACAGATCACGCAGCATCAAAAAGGATGAAAAACTCAATATAAACAGCTGTGTTCTCAGTTTCTATTTCCAGAACCTGAAATCACTTTGCATACTGGGTGTGCAAGAAGCAGCAGCAGACCTGCACAGCACACTGAGTGTTTGTGCCTATACCACTTTGTATTACTACAGACAATAACTACAGCATATTCATGAACTGATGCCCAATATGCTGGGATTCTATGTGAAAAACACTAAGGGAATTCTGAAAGAGATGCTTAAAGCAAGGAAAGTAAGGGCAGAGGAGATAGACTTAAGAGTGAATAAGCGTATTTCCTTTTGATAAAGTAGTAAACAGAAATATTCTCCCTTTGTTCAAACCCCCAGAAGCCTTAAGCAAAGTGGCTGCATTATAATTAAGAATGTCTTGGGGTTTTTTTCTCTCATCTTAATTTGAAAATTGTGTAATTTCAAGTGTCAAGAGGGAAACATCTGCATGCTAAAGCCTTGGCTACAGCAGAATAAACTACCTCTCAAATGTATCCATGGCCCAACAATTCATAGGGTCACATCTACTGACAGTATCTTCTGCTGACCCTGCTAACTCTGCTGACAATCAATTTTGACAAGCTGCTGGTAAGAACAGCAATGGTGCTTTGTTAATACCAATGCTTTTAAACAGTGGTATTGATGACAGCAACCAGATACGCAATTAGTGCAGCTATGTCTGTATCACATTTAAAAACATGATGGTGCTTAGACAGAAATGCACCTGCAGAATTTCCCACGTTCTCCTATGGGGAAAAACACCTTCCCTAAGCAAAAATCTAATTGCAGACTTAATTGGCTTATGTTTTGATTGTTTGAGGTTCTTTTAATCTACAAAACCATTTTTCCCCCAAACACAAAAAACACAGGGTGCATACACACCTGTAATTCTCCCCCTCCCTTCCCTTTTTATTTTTTTGCCTGTCCCACGAAAAAGTGATACTAGAAAGCAGAGCTGTTGCTCTGCCTTGTTTGATATACAAAGACAGCCTGAAGTGTATTTTCCAGAAGACACATTCTTGTGTAGCTACTATACCCTAACAGTCCAGCCTTAATACACTACAGAGAACTACAGTCTGGTTCAATGGAATTACCTCTTTAAGTTTTCCAACATCAGTTCCACTGTAAAAGCAACAATAGTAAGACCATAGTGTAGGTAAGACAGATATATTGGTCTTTTTCATCAGGTGACACACAGGCTCTAAACATGACTTAAAATAGAAAAAATACGGCAGCTTATTGCATTAGAATTTGCACAAAGGTCTAATGTAGCTGCCATCTATGAAAAACATGAAATCTTTACATCTTAGGGTTTTATATATTATAAAAAGCAGAAGATGGCAAAAAAATCCAAGTTCAAAAATATCCCTTAAAATGGTCTTAAAATTTACCTATTTTTGAAAGGAAGGATGGTCCATCAGTTGCTAGAGAGTAGCCAGAGACCCAGGTTCAATTCCCTGCTTCATCAGAGGCTTCCTGCATGACCTTGGTCAAGCCATTTAGTCTCACTGGCTGAGTTTCCCCATCTGTAAATTGGAATAATAGTACTTACGCCCAGAAAGGAGGCACTGGTAGGAATCTGTTGCAGACTGCCAAGCAAGACTGTGTAACAAGTCAGTCCATGACCTCTTACTCATGATGTAGAAAGAACTACATTGTCAACATGTGGGAAAGAAGGAATTAGAATCTCAGTATCTACCTTCCCATCGCCTAACACAGAAAACAGACCTTGTTGTTTTCAACTTGGGAGACACATTTGAGATCTCATGCAACTAGTACCACCATTAAATGAGGTTAAAAAAAAAATAAACTATAGTAGTTTTCTAATGCAATCATTATTTGGAATCCATTATGTGAGACAAAGTTGATGTACATGTCAATGCTTAGAAAACTTTTAGCTTCCAGCCCAGTAATCACACTTCAAACTATTTCTTACAAGCAAAGGCAAAAAAATCTTATCTGAAATAAATATACACACATCAGTGTCTTAATGCACGTGATTCCCAAAGCCAGGAAAATTAGGTAAAAAACCAAAACAAACAACCTGAGGAGAAAAATCCTCCTCTGAGATAATTTATATCGAGTCAAAGTAGATTTCATCACATAACCAAGAAACTAGTTGTTAGAACAGTTATGCTGAAAGGTTGATACTGATCAAGACACTATGTATTTAGTGAAGACACTAAATATAATACTAAAATTAGAAAATATACATAGTTTTTGCATTTCCTTGGCACTTCCCTATGTTTATAATGCATAATGGTAATTAAGCAAACCAATCAAAAATGCTTCTGACAGGATCAAGGACAAAAATAGTATTAAACCAGCAGGAGCTAGAGAAATCATAACCCTACTAAAGCCATTACCTTCTGGCATAGCAAGGTGCTAATAAATGGCCACAAATATTTTTCTGTTTTGCGACTGAAGGTGAGCATTGGTATCATGTGAGTCAACACTTAACATGCACAGTAATCTACACAGTACTTAATTTCTAATTAAGATGAACAGGTTTAGGAATCAATGGGTTCTGGGTAACAGTAACTTTTCTTTGCAAAAAACTTAACAAAATACCTGCCTTCATGTACTTTCAGACTTCTAAAAAACCCTTTCAACAATTTCAACAGTTAAAGAGCCAGTTATAAAAAAGGATGATGAATTAACCTGTTTACTAGCCTCAATGCAGTTCTGGCTTAGTAGAGCAGACAGCATTAAAATGAAAACAAAACTGTAAAAAAAATCTGATGTTGTTGACTAAACTTCCCTTATTTTTTTAACTTCTTTAAAATATTAGTGTCACACTGTACTAAATACATACTAGAGTATGAATTAAACACTCAAAATCCACAGCTGTAATGGATCTCTAACACTGAAAAGGAGCACTTCATGTGAGTTTCAGAAGTTGGTATTTGGCCCAATGTTCCTTAGTTTTGATACACTGATGAGCCAGAAACACATTACCAACTATAAAGCCGGGAGCCTATTAAAAAATTTCCAAAGAAAACAACAAGGATGACAGTACAGTCCTAACTCACTTTTTCTGGTGGCATCACAAAATGCCAGTCAGAAATTAGTAGCCTGTTTCTTTATTATGTTGGACATACAGTCAGAACAAAGCATTGCAACCTGAGAAGCAATGCATGTGGAGTATTCAACAGATGCAAGCAATTCACTTTCTTTTTTAAATGAACAGCTTTTTTTGCAAAGTACAGTTTTATATTCTTGGGTTGCATACAACAAATAACAACTTTGCCTCACTTTTACTCTTGAAGCTTTCCTAGAAAATATGAAAAAACTTTGCTAATCCATTGCTGCGAAGAAAGAGCAGTAACTCCCATATAAAAGCTACTTAAAAACATTCACAAGTAGATAGATTAGATACATAAAGCCTCTGTCATCCTCTGCTTGAAGAAAGATTACCAGGTCTCTCAAGCAGAGAAATACAGGTCTCTCACCTTGAATTCAGGCTTTGGAACACTTTGTGTAATATCTCACACCAGGAAAAGATGGCCTATATGCTGAGCACAAAAACCAACCATTCTCTGATAAAATCGAAGCATTTGACTGAGGGTCTTCATAGGAATCTGTTCTAGTTCCAAAAATGAAAGTGTTTGAGAACAGTCAATGAGTGCTGTAACTGACACCAGGATTGCGAAGTTCAGCAGAAAGATCACACATTAGAAAGCTCTGCAAGCACACCTGAAGACAGAATTCAAAATTATCTTGACAAACTTGAGAAAGTGCTTCAAATCAGAGCACACCATAACCACAAAAACAAGCACAAGGTGCTAAACAAAGGCAGATACTACCAGTGACAGGACAAATATCAGTTTTATAGAAAAAAAAACAAGTGAGCAGATTATAATGACCTTGAGGTGGTATACGTTCAGCTATCTAACACTGTTTCAAGAAAGGATAGACACATATATAAACAGGTGTAGAGTACACAATACAATGAAGTGATTGCGTCTCTACTCAGCCTCAGTAAGACACCTGCTAAAATGCTTATGACCAGTTTGGGTCAGAACAGGAGACAGCAGAAGGAAGCAAACAAGAACCATCAACAGTCTAGAAAATGCAGGCTTTGGAGTGGTGATGTTAGGTTGCTTTATCACGAAAAAAAGAATACTGAAAGGGGATTTAATAACAGTCTTCATGAAAGGCCTGCCAGAAAGAGAATAAATAGTCTTATCTGATCTACCCACTATAGAGATGAGATGATATTGGGATTAAGATCGAACTAGAAATACCTGGGTAAGAAAATTACCTTGAACGACGGATTGCAAGAACAGAAGCAATGACGAGACTACGCAGAGAGACTATAAAGATCTCTATATAGTAGAAATGGAAAAAAGAGGCTACAGAAACATGTCAGGAATGGCACTGGCAGAGTTAATGATGGTTTGATGCAACAGGATGGAATGACAACAAAGAGATGGAGGGACACACATGATTATTACTCAAAGGTGATCACTTATACAGGTAAGAGTAAAAAGTGACAGAATACATACAATATGACATGAAAAATCAACATTGGACAACTTTCTGGGACACACCTTATACAAGCAAGTATGTCAGGGCCGATACAGAAATAACTAGTTGTACAGCCATTTCAAACTACCGAATCAAAACAGCTTCCTGGAATTTAAATCTCTCTTGGCTGGCATTATAATCATTGCATTTCAAGTCTGAACAATGGTCTGACACCACAGCAATATACAGCAAACTCTATACCAAAACTTGGATCTTAAAGTACTCAAATATAGCATATCTGAAAAATATGATTTTGTTTACTGTAAGTTCATTTGACACTGCAACAATAAGTTTCCCTGTTCAGACCTTTTTGTTTGTTGTTTGTTTGAGGGGTTTTGTTTGGGTTTTTTTGTTTGGTTGGTTTTTTTAAACTTTAGTTTAACAAAAGAGGAAAAAGAAACACTTCAAGATTAGTAAGTAACAGAATTATAGGGGGAATCAGGAGCAACTGCAAAACAAGAATGCCATAGTTAAATTCTGTAATTATTCTAAAACCCCAGACAGTTCCAGTCAGGACCTGGTTTAACACAATTTTTAAAAGAAGTTTAAAAAAAAACAAACACCAAAAAAAACCCCCAAACAAACCAAAACCAAAACCCCACAAAACACATTTCAGCAAAAATAGTAGAGGGAACCATTCCTGAAAATACTGGTCTTCCAGTACTACTTTATGTGGCTCAAAAAGGTATGTATTTACATGAGTTGGGTTAAGTAGGTAGGAAAGAATGACTGAAGTGCCAAAACCAACAGCAGTCGGTATCCCATTTTTTTCAGTATTACAGCATTTCCAGCTTGAGCATCAGTACTGACCCTAACGCTGGTCACACATATGCAGGAAAATGTCAAGTAATGTGAATATCACAGCTCAAAATCAAGTGCTGCAAACCACACACAAACCACAAAATGCAAGGGAAAGTCTCATCTTTGGGAAGCCCTACCCCATTCTGTACAGCTTCAGTTCACAGCCATTTTAGAGCCCACTACAACTGCCACACTCCCGCTGTAACAAAAACGATCAACACTCAGAGCCCTGTGCGAGCACAGCCCTGTTGATGCCTCTGTGACAGTGACAGTCCACAACCTTAATTATCACAAGCACGAATGTGCGAGCAATCTAGCTTGGCCTCAATCCATGCTACCTCATCCCTGTAGCGAGACACTATTCAAAACTGATGTACATTTTTTTTTTTTTTTTACAACATAAGGTGAAGTACAAACAGATTTAGATTGAGCCTGGAACTCCAAAAACTCCACTTCATACAATCCACATGCAAAAGGCAGACTGAGGGTGGCCTCAATCCTTCTGCCCCCTCCCCATGAGATTTGGCCACCATGCAAACCAGATCATAAGTTGAAGCAAAGTAGTTGTCCAAAATTCTAAATTTAAAGTCTTCAAGTAGCATAGCGTTTTATTCTCCTGATACACAGCAAATAACAAATATGTGCATTTATAATTCTGCATGCAAAATATCTTTAAGATGTTACTTTCAAAACAGCACTTTGAGAAAATGCTGGAGGTTCTTTGTAGTTTGTTTATGTGATTAACATCTTTTAGAAATTTAGATGGGTAAAGACCCTTAGATCAGATCACACTAACAGCTTGCTGTCACTGAAAGCACCAGGACACTGCCTCACCACCGTCACTACACAGTCCCATTGTTTCCCCTTGAACAAGCAACCCAGCTGACACTGTGGTATGTACATTCAGGGAACATGTGGCTAGAAACCAAGCACACACAAGGAATTGTTGATTTCCTGCAATCTTCCTTGGTGCTGTTTGCTTAAGGGTCCAATGAAGCATCATGCACAAGAGATAGGAAGGGTTACTTTTTTATTACTATTTTAATAGTACCTAGCTAATATATTGACTTATAGTAACATCGGACCAAACTCTTCCACTGAAGTCTTCGTCAAAATGTTTTTTTCTTACACTAAGAATAGGAACACAAAGCACTGAACTATTGTCTCTCCCATATGCTGCCCTATCTTCCACTTTATCCAGCAAGACCCACAACAACTGTCAATCAGCTGAACACCCCCAGATACGAGCTGATTTACACAGATTTGGTTTAAGCCAAACAAGAAAATGACTGTGCCAGGTATCTCTCTTGGATAACAAATGCTATCCAAGTCAAATTTGGGATCTAACGGTAACCTCATAGCCCTGTGGCTGCATGGCCAACACAAGTCTGTCAAACCAACTGAATCACGAACTGCAACACCATGCACACCAGGCACAGTACCACTTTATGCAAGCCGTATCTCGAGCCAGTTACGTAACATCCTTCACACTCTGAAATGAATCCAGTAATTGTGGTGTACTTTACACCAGGCAGAGCCAAATATGTTAATCGCTATGCTTTGCCTTCTAAGAGGAACTTTATTTCAGAAAATGTTTGCATTCCTACAGAAACTTGCTGCCATCGGAGACCTCCTTGCTGTGGAGCCAGAGAAAGACTGCCTTTTGAAGGAGCACCAGCCCATTTTGCAAACCAAGAACTCATTCACAACTCCCCAAGCCTATCCTTAAAAAGTGACACTTTCTTCCCTTAATTTATACTAAAATTAACAGTTCTAAATTTTCTCTGCTATTAGTAAATTGAAACATTTGAGCTACTGGAATGTATGAGTTTCACAGAATAAATTTGTTTTGCACACACATATTTTTGTTAAATAATGTGCTTTTTGTTGCTATTTCTTCTAAAACGTTACCTTTACCTGATGTCTGCCTGCATCCCAATCAAAGCATCATAAAAACCTACTTCAGTGAACTAACAGCAAAACAATCTTTTTTGGCTACTGTTTCTTTCTGCAGCTATTTGAACTGTAGAGATGATGGTATCTTATGTTTCACAAAACACATCACCTAGAAACCCAAGTAGGTTGTTCCTAATCCCAAGCATTCTACAACCCAATTATCAGCAAGAAAAGGATAAGGACCTCCAGTTTGGAACTCGAAAGAAAAGCAACACCTTAAATTGCAGGTTTGATACCCAGACTTTTTAAACAATTTAAAATTGGTACCTGTATAACTGGCAATTGGCAAATACACCTGTATTTAAAAATCAGAAAGAACAAACCTGATAACTATTAGTCTGGTAGTAAGACAGTACTAGTGGTTTGCCAGATATTAAAATAAGTTTCAGGTGAGGGGTGGGGGACAGGGCTGGGGAAAAAAAAAAAAAGAATTACAATAAACAGAAGGAATTAAAAGTGAAAGAAAGTTTTAACTACATAACTTACATATGACATGAAAGACTTTTTCTTACTCCATCTAACCTGAACTTGTGTATCCAAAGCATTAAGTGGCACTGCACTGAAAATGAAGGGCTGAGATTTAGAAAAGTCTAGAGGGAATAATAAAAGCAGGATGAAAATTACTAGTTTTGAAATGGCAAGTACTGGAGCAGTACAATTATTGCAACATAATTTTTAACATCACTGATAAAGCTGGCATAAAAAGTATCAAATTTCTCTACACACATTCCTGGCCTCAAATCTAAGGATACCTTATGCAGACCAGAGCAGAATCTGAGGAACTTCCAAAAGTTCTTATAATCACAGCCTCTGAAAATTTGCTATTCCAACTGCTCATTCTGGTTTGCCTCACTCTTTTTCCTTTGCTTTCCAAGTTTGACATCTTCCATGAAAAAAACATTAGTGATAAAGTAGTAGTACATCTCATTTTTGCTGAGTTTTATAGATTAAATTGGATGAAGTAAAAAATCTGGTTTAAGTTATTAGATGACTTATAGACAGACCACATGACTACAGTTAAAAAAACCTCAATCTCAAAGAAAAGCTTTACCCTGGATCTTAATGCCACATTTTCAACAAACTGAAAATAAGAAACCAAAGCTATTCCTCTTAAGTAGAAAATTATGCTATTCTTCAGAAGAATGTCTAAGGAATTAATTGTCAGCCTCTCTCCAGAATCACCCACCTCAATGTCATTTAGCATACTGAGCAACTCTAACAAATGAAACTCGTCTCTGAATACAGTTATTAATGCTGAAACAAACAAAGTGGACATCAACAAAACCATGGGCTTTTCAGAGAAAATTCAGAAAGGTGGCAAAAGGTCTGCTAAGCATGCAAATACTGCAAAGAAAACTTGGCTATTCAAGGAAACCTTCCCATCTTTCTTTGTTTTTTTTTTGCAAATGGAGCATCACCATCTAGCACAGGTGAGCTACTAAAGAGGGATGCCCAACAGCGAGTACTGGCAACAAGGGGGTCACCACCAAGCAGCAATACCTCAGAAGAGCACAATCAGTTAATCAATGGTAATAAGGCAGAAGTAGTAAGATTTTTTTCCAACTACAGTTAAGCTTGCATTAAGAACAGTTTCAAATCATATTTGAAACTACAGAAGAAAACGGATCTGCCACTGACTGAAAAGCTGGATGCCTTGATTATAAAGCATCTAATCAAAAGGAGGTAGCACAAATTATTAGATGCCAACTCCAGCAGCTTCACAAGGAAAGCATGAAGCATTGTGCTTAACTGGAGTTGAAGCATAGTGATCTCAGGACAATAACTATGTGGACGTAAAACGCGAATTTTTATTTGGTTCTGTAATCAGCAGTGGAAACTGGAAGCATCATGACTACTTAGAGAGCTCTCTAACACTATCAAGAGAAGTTACTGCATGAATAAATGTATTTTATGACCACATTAAAAAGCTATGTAACAACCAACCACAAACGCAATACACAAACTTTCATTACGCTGGCTAAATTTTCTTAGAAAGAAATTTCTCCAAACATTTCTGTAAGAACATGATGCTGCTATACAGAAATACTTCTGAAGCCACCATCAGCTTGTAAGTCTGTTAAAAAAGCAGGGATTCTGTAAAAACCACAAACACATGGTGGCAATACAGAGAAGTCAATGTATGTGCATGGAAACACTGTAGAAATGTAAACAATCACAAGATAGACCTTGAAGGAAAAAAAGAATGGGCAGAAATAATTCACTGAAGCACTGAACAAGATCAGCCAAAAGGAAACCACTACTCAGCGCACAGAATTTGCCCGGGGAATACGTATATACATACTACATGCAGAAGATCGCTTTCCTACAGAAAATAAATAAATGCCTTGTACCTCAAGAAGTTAAAACTACAAAAGAGATTTCTTGAAACAGTTGCTGAGTTAAAACACTGGCCTACATTTTTCATCCAAAACATTTAGGAAATGCATTGCCATCAAAGCAGGGAGATGTAACACAGCAATAACTCAGGACAAAACCCCCACTTGGTCACAATCACTTGCATTTCAAGTAGAAATTGTTCCATATCCAGAAGTCATTGTGTTTTCACCTCCTACAAAATAACCAGTCTTCCATTTGAAAACTGACAGAATAAAGTATGCAACTTCTAGCATTCCACAGGAATTCCTGCATCAGGCGTGCCCTGCAGTCACACCTAGAAGCATAAACAAATAAACAAAAGACACCTTTCAAACTTCTAGTATCTCCACTGATACCACCGCTGAAAGCAGAAAACATCAAAGTATGGATATTACAGAAACCTGACTTTCTGCAACCATTTGAACGACAAAATGGACTCCCAACTGCCAACCTGTAGCTCAAAAACCGTATCAGTTACAGTGCTGAACTACTGACATTACAAATACATGATTCAGTCTCTTGCTTTTATTTGAAGTGTGATGCATACAACTGCCTCAAAGAAAAAAATACCAACAAATATAACGGGAGAGCAACCTAATTTATGATTATACGTACTAGTAATTCAACTTGCTAAATTTTATTCTATTTGCACAGCTCTTACTGAGTCTGCTGCTTTCTGTAGCCATAACTAAAAATTCATCTAAATGAAGTGACTATATATTCACCAAACAGATAATAAACATGGTTTCCACTTTCCCAGCTTACGGCATTTTATTTGGTAAAAGGCAAGCCCTGTACATACCATGTCAACATTGCCCACCCAAGAAAATAAACTGCCAAAGGAGAAATATGCTACATTTTGACAATAATGGGGGAAGAAAAAAAAATAAATCTAAGGTCTTGCCAAAGTATATTTTGTTTTTCTAGGCTTTTTCTCTTGTTTCTGCTGTTACACTTCAACACTACCAAACAATATTCAAAAAGGTCAAAACAAATTATTTTAACGAGATCTCTAAATCTCTTCTGCCTGTCACTGGAACATTCAACTTCTTCAAAGGCTAACAGTGTGATCTGCAAATGCAAACACTTACAAGGAACTTCCTGCAGACAGACTGCCAGTACGCAGTAGCTTTCCAGATTTCACTTGCAAAAGCTGGATCTGAATTTAATTAAATTAACATGCAAGAACTCTACAATTTTTCATATTGCTTTCACCATTACAAAAAAAACCTTGTAGATGCAATTAACACTAAATATAAAGATGATGGATTAACTCTAGTAAGAGATTCCTTGAATATACATTTTAAGCAGTATGCCTGTTTCAAGCAGTAATTTTCCTAAGTCAAATAACCATGGTTCACCAAGTCTGAACCAGGGAATCTGAAACCTTTGATTCTGCTGCAACAAACATCAAGCAGGAGAGGGGCTGACTCTCCAAAGTCAATCCAGTATTGACAAGTCAGAGAGCTCTACAAAGTATCCACTATCAGATACGCAAAAACTTAGGTTTTAACCCTTCACTGATGCAAATATATAGCTGTCATGCTGCATGTGATTTTACAGCTAAGCATCATTTCAGAAAACTCCCACCCAGCAGCCTACTGGTGGAAGGCTGAACAATTTTGATTCCTTCCACAACTGCGCAGAGACATCCACATCTGACCAGCACAAGACCAGTGAGGGCGAAGCGGGGAGGACTAGGTGGACTTCAACCTTGTCCAGCACTGCTGCTCCTTCATTGACACAAATGTAAAATACTCAGCCTGCTGTATTAGACGCAGCATTTCTCTGTCTTACAAGCTTATCTTCTCAACCTAGAGCTTCCATACTTCTGCCTACACTTCCCCGAACATATTTATTTTGTGCAAGTCCAATAGGCTTAAAATGTATTGAAATTACCACACACACGCAGACCAGCATAATATGCTCAGTAGAATGGCACTTCCTAAAATATCAGAAACACTGCACAAATGCCACGTAGGCACAGTGAACATTCAAAATGGGCATTTCCATAATGCCCAGGAATAAAGCAGTTCAACTGAAACTCAGGCACATGTACAGTAACTGCTACCAGGTGTCAAGAAATTATAACAAGTATCCTCAAATAAGGAAAAGGGCAGAAAAAAGGAGAAAAAAAAAAAAAAAGACAGGAACTTGCAGTGTCTTGTTTAACAGGAACATGGAAGACAGCAGGGTAACAAGGTACCCAGTGGACACGGAATCAGTGTTGTGCAAGGACAACTCTGCAAAGGGTTTAACCAAATGCCTGCAGGCTAATAAGCCTCTCTGTACACTGCTATACTAATTTTGTTACTGTTACTTCTCTGTAACCTGTATTTTGAGGGAACAGCCCTTCTTCACCTCCCAGCCCCACTGCCAGCCCTGATAACACCACTGCCACAACCAGTCCTACCAATTCCTTTCCACAGCCACCATCTGCTGTGCCCTTTGATATGCGGTGAGCAGGAGACAGGGACAACCACCAGAGGTGGCACAAGTCTGGGAAGGCTCCTTAGCTTGAGTCCCCACCCCATTCCTCATCTAGAACTTGATAATCACTACAAATCTGCCAACATCCTTTTGAGAATTTCACAAATCACACTGAGTTTCCTCTACTGCAGGTACACTGCTGTGGTGGTGCACCTCACCCCCTCCCCGGGAACCCCTGACAAGCCTTGTCCTCTGTGCAACAAGTTGGGTGGTTAAGCGTCCGCTGACCATATCAGCAACTCTTGGATGGCTGAGGTGGGGAATAGCACTGACCATACCAGAAACATTCTTTATCTGAATCGTTACATCCCCTGACAGCCTTGGAGCATTCCTTACCTGAATCATAACCCGAGTGGTACGATACCACCATCACTGGAATTTGCAAAATTCCAGTGATTACCGACTCAAGATTGTGGCCAGGATGGAAACTTACAGTTGACTAAAGCCAATCACCTCTGCCCCTATAAGCACCGGTCCTAAGCGAGGCCCTTTTGAGCCCTCCTGGACCACAGCAGGCTGCAGCCAGCATCTCCCTCTGCGCGGGACGCCTCTCAGCTCACAGACTCCAAAGTCTGCAAAGTTAGGACGAAAGCTGATGATGGAGCCTGGGCTGATACCCCCCACACCTTGAGGCTCAACCCTTCGCCTGTTGAGAAATCCAAAAGCATTCAATGTGGATACTCCACTGAACGCAAGGGGAACTTCTAATAGGTATACCTCTGTACCCTTTTTTTTTTCTTGAGAGAGGTATATATATCTATGTACATCTGTTCCTTTGTGTCTGTGTGCATGCGTGTGTGACTTGACTTATGTACCTTGTAGCAAGTATAGAAGGAATGTTACCATTGACTCTGTAATTAAGTTACTGTTGTGATTGTAGTAAATCCTACTGAGCCACTTTGTAAATGATAGTCAATGATTAAGTGCTGCTAAAAGCTTGTGATCAGCCTTAAACTATGGATAAACCTTATACATCCTATAGATATATACCACCATCCCAGTCAGAGACTAAGATTGGATCTAGCCACATCGAAGCTCTATTAACAGTTCAGAAAGCAGGGGAGTCCACTCTGAACCTCGTGACTTAATATGAGGGTCTCCCTTACCCTTTTACATCTTTAGTTTCTGTGTAAATCTTTTCAGCTTAATTTTAATTTGATTCTTCTTTGATTTATCTGTGTAATAAGTAATAGTGAGTCTTGCCACAAAACTTTGTGAAGTCACACTTCCACAAATTCATATCAAAACTACTTCGCTACTGCCTTTGATGGTGATTCTTTAAGTGACCTAAACCACTCACTTGTGACACCTGCCAAGGCAGCCAAGATAATTAAAAAAAAAAAAAAAATCATGTAAACTTATACTTACATAAGCTACATATACAGAGGTATTCCACCCCCCTATCATCCCTGCTCGTTGCATTTCAGTAGTATAAATGGTTATAGATGAGAAGTCATCAGTAGAGTCACAGAAGACGTTGCTCACTGTGTGAACGCAAATTTTCCAGTGTGGATGTCTCTTTCACACATGGGAAGACAGAAAGGCTATCAGAAAAAAACCCTGTGACATAACACGCACTCATAGTACTTTGTACTTAGGCCACCAATAAAGTATCACAGAGCGAGTGAGGAAAATGTGTATCCACTACTTTTGCAGTCAGCTCTCCTTCAAAGAACTGTATTTTGCAAAGTAAAAAATTATTTGAAAAAATGTTCAACATCCTGTTTGTTCTTAAACTCCTCTCTTACAAGTAGCAGCATTAAAGATATGCCTACTGGTCTCACCAACACCCATCCAACACCGTATTCTGCCTTCAACAGCAGCAACAAGAGACACTACTCTGGGAAACAAACAAAGCCTAGACCACCTTCTGCGATCCACTCCCCTTCATAGATGCTTTCAATATGCAAATGCATCCAAGTGTCTCACGGACACAAAGAATGATCCAGGAACATGATCACCTCTGCAGGACAGAAGGAACCGAAGACGAGTACAGTGGCACAGAAAGCAATCGGGATATTCCGGACTCAGAAACCCCAACTTCTTGTGAACCTCCCACCACTTCCACAAGAGTCCCAGTTTCAACTCCCTGTCCGAAAATTCCTTTCCCTATCTGATGTAGCTTGAAAGCCTCTACAAACTCCCCATTCAGTCCCAGTCACTGAGGTCTGAAATTTGGCAGGAGACACATCTGCACAGCTGGCAAGAACCTCCACACACCCTAAACCAAACAGACAGTATATGTACATTTTCCTACGTTCTCCTCTACTATCAAGATGACTTTCAAGCAGCATCTGAAAACTGCTTGAGAGCACATAAATCTAAATCCAGTCCTGTAGGGTCCCAGCATTTCTCATCTACTACATACAGTCTCCAGACAGGAAGACATTCTTTTCCAACATCACTCAGTCAGAAAAACTAGTTGAAATACCCTGAGATTTATGGTTAACTCAAACAGTTCTGATAATTTACTTTGTGAGTAAGCTTATTCCTAAATTCAGGTAATTTCTAAATAGCAACTTTATTCAATGAAATCCCTTATGAATAAAATACTTTAGATTACTCCATGTTTTCATTAAGCTATAGAATCTACATATCATGTACAAGTGAAAATGTCTCCAGAATACATTCAATTGTACGTGGATATTACTGTAGGAAATAAGATTAAAAAAACAGACATAAAAAACCTTGTGTGAGACAGAACTTAATATCCATAAAAGGGAAAATACCAAACCAAAACAACCAACCCTTTCTTTACCATCTACCATAAGAAATATATGTGTATTATTCCAAAACAATCCTTCACAAAACACCTTGTGTCCTAGGCCTCCAAACTTCTGCAGTATTTGTATAGCTTGTGTATGCATTAAAAGTCATCTCACACACTTCTGTTTTTCAAATAAGCAACAGTAGTACTGTCCTGCATATGACATGTTTAGCTATTCTGCCATTAACATGCAATATGTCCTTTTATAATAGCAGGACAAAAGTGAACTAAAGCTTGACAGGTCTTCTATGATCCTGTCCTAACAGACAGTTAAAAAAAAAAGGGTAAGATCTGTTTCTAGTTAGAAAAGGCAAAGCTGTTTTCTAATAGCACAGTTTTTCGTCAGGATTTCCTCTAGGTGCTCTGAAGATAGCACAACTGACCATTATATGTATTTTCTGTGGACTAACATAATTTGATTATTCCACATTTTATCAAAGTAAGAATATTTAAGAGCTACTCTCTATAATCAAATTTATACAGAGGGAGAAAAAATAAAAGCAAAACCAGAGGCTTTACTCCACCAGAATAACTAACAGCTTCCTCATTAAAAAAAAACAACAACAAAAAAAAAAAAAACAAAGCATTTTTCTGCTGTTTTCTGAAACACTTTAAGTTCTATACTTCTTATCTATTACTGAGTTTTCTGCCTTGGAAAGATGTAGATATTCAACTGCAGTTTTGTATTTCTAAAAACCCAACGTCAGACTATGGGCTAGTAAGTGAAACCATCCTTACAGAATACTGTGAGAAACCACAGACTTAAGTAACCCTAAGAATACAACACATTTTGTTCTAGCCTTTTTCAGACCTAGTCAACATTATTACTTTACCTCAGATGAGTATTTCCTAAACTGCACTTGACTGATTGGTGCCAACTCGTCACTTCTTCTGGCAGAATGAGTTTAAAAAGATGACTTATTTTTCTGATCATACATCATTATCATTGTCAAATCAGTGTTCATTATGCATGAAAGGTTCCATGACAACACCAAGCATTCCACATTGAAGAACTGTGTAAAATACTCAAGGCACATTTTTCAGAGATCACATTTAAGAGTTCTTGTACAGATCTGGACATATACTGTTAGAGACAGCTGCATCACTGTAACTGTACTAAGTGGAAGGTTATTGGTGAGAGGAACTGGGGTAAGAACTGTAGTGCTGAGCAAAGGTAATGAATTGCCACACGTAAAAATCCCATTCTTCCCATGCTATCAAGCACAGAAGTTGATTTTTACTTTGTTAGGTAATCTAACAGGTGTCACATGGTTGGACAGCAATGACTAACTGGGAAACAAGTGACTACTTTTTTATTGGACAGATTCACAGATTAAAAAAAAAAGACAACACTCTACCAGTCTGTCCACCAAAACACTAATAAGGTCAGGCACACCAAAAATTCATTACATCATACTCATATTTGGAATTTAATTATTCCATAACACAAGAGTACTAATGATACATGTCAAACAGTCTGCTACAAGAGTAGCTCTCCAGACCAGGTCTTAATTACTGGAGCACATTTTCATGTTTAAGAGTCTCAGCTGTTTGTCCCATTTTCCATTTGAAGATCCCCTTTCTGCATGTTTTGGTGGTTTCTTCCCTCTCCTCAAACAAATAAGGGAGCAACTACAGTGGATCAACACAGCTCTCAACTGCAGGCATAGGGCGCCAGGCCACCCGGGGCGGCAAAGCCAAAACCAGCACACTACTTTCCAACTGGCAGCCCTTGGTTGCAGTTCTACAACAAACCCAAAGAAAGCAGCATCGCTGTAAGAAGTCAAAGAAACTTTGGGAAGTCAGAACTCTGCAAGAACTTACGGCAACAACAGGGTTTTTAAACAGCTAAGAGCAAAGAGAACCAACAAAACTCTTCCCAGCAGCATGCTCCCCAGGCAGCGGGTCATTGACAGCCGCAGCTCCCAGCAGCATGCCCCCCCGCACAGCGAGAGCACGCGGGGCTGACACACGAAAGGGAAACAGCACAGGTATCTTTTTAAGATGTCCCCCCAAGCGCCCCACTGCGCTATACTGGAGATAAGCCAAACAACTGCTAGAGCGTTTAACACACCACACGAAGCACAGATCCCTACAAAATCCGAGACAGAAGGGAATCGACGTTATGCCTTCTAAATCGGGGCACCACCGAGGTGGATGGTGGATACTTAACACCTCCCCGAAAAAGCCCAACGAACCGAGGTTGCAAGTTGGAAACGCCGTACCAGCACCCGAGCGCGGCACCGGCCCGGAGGCGCCGGTCTCTCCCATAAGCCGCCCCCAGCCGCCGCCCCGGCAGCCCGCAGGGCCGCTCCGCCGCCGCAGGCCGGGCCCGCCGCTCCTCGGCCCGCCGCGCGTCCCGGCAAGCCCGGCGGGCAGCGCGCCCCAGGGAGGGCGCAGGGCGCCGGCCCGATCCCGCCGCCACGCGCCTGGGGCAGGCAGGGCCCCGGCCCCGGCGCCTCGCCCGCTCCGCAGCCCTGCCCGGCGCCGGGAGGCCGCGGCCCACGCGGGCGGCCCGGCCGGCGGCGTCCCCGCCCGCGGCTCCCGGTCGCCCCAGCCCCAGGTCGCGTCCACCCGCCCCGCCCCGCCCCACCCCGGCCCAGCCCGCCCCACCACCAGGGCCTCACCGCTAGGTCCTGGGGCACGGCTCCGCTCATGGCCCGCACCGTCCCGCTCCGCCAGGCCCGGGAGGGCAGCGCAGGCCCCGGCTCCGGCCCCACCGCCTCGCCGTCGCCCGGCCCCGCCGCCAGCAGCAGCAGGAGCCGCTTCCCCACGGGGGAGGCCGCCGCGTCCGCCATCCCCACCGGGCAGGAACCGCCGCCGCCGCCGGCCCGAGCCCACCGGTCGCCGCCGCCGCCGCGAGACACCGAGCCAGCGCCTGCCCCGCGCTGGGCCTCCGAGCACCGCCCGACCCGCTCCCGGCATGCACCTCGCCCGCACAGCCTCCCCCCTGTCTTCCTCTGCCCCACAATGCCCCGCGCCACCCCGCCCGGCAGCACCGGGGAGCCGGCCCAGAGCTCGGAGGCGGCGGGACCGGGCGGGCCGCGGCCAGGCCCCGCGGCAGGAGCCGGAGCGGCGGCGCGGCTGAGGGGCGCGGGCAGGGGCAAGCCCCGCGGCGGAGCCGGCCAGCAGCCGCAGCAGGCGGCCTTCCTGCGGCAGGGCCTGCCATTAACACCAAGGCCAGAGCCGGGACTTGTCACGGAGAGGAGGCAGGCCTGGCTTCGGCCGCGAGGTAAACACGCCAGCAGCCCCGGGGCGGGGGCGGCGGGAGGCGTGCGGCCGCCCCCGCTGCCGGGCTGGACGTTCCGGAGCGGCACCAGCAGTGCGAAGCGTGCTGGGTCTGCTGCGGGGGGCTGGTGCGGGAGGCGAGGAGAACACACAGGCATTGAGTTAATGGTTTGCAGCCGCCACGATTAATACATCCGAACAGTTCTCGTGTAGAACAGTGCCGTACGCTAAGCCTGCTCATTTTCAACACACTTGAACAACCACAAGATACTTCAGAATCCTCCGCTGTGAGGGAAATGATGCGCAATTTACATCTCCTTCTGCTGGTGCAGTAAAGACATAGTAGCGCCGGTAGAAACTGCAATGAGCAGGAGATGCTCTACTCCATACCAGAACAAGGATGTTCTTGTGCGTGTGCTGTTTCCTCACCGTGAAAGAGTCACATTTAACACCGAATTAGCAGCAGTAAAGGCAAGTTGCTTGCTTTCACATTCCCATATTCGAAATGGTTGTGCCAGGATGTTTTCAGTAGATGACATTTCATCTTTGTTACTTTCCAGTTAGCGGGATGCAGTTTGCTGTACTGGGAAATGGGTGAGGTGATGCCTGATAGCAGTTTGGACAATGTGCCCGTCCTCAGAAGTGTATGTCATTGTTTCGTCTCGTTAGCTGTACTCTTTATGGTGTGATTTTAGGCCTGACATGGCACACAGATAAAATACTGAACACCTCTGAAGACAAATTGTAGCACAAAGAGACAGTTCAAAAGACTTTTTTGGAAGCAGACTCTGCCTTTGGTATTCTGAGCAACTACGCAGAACGTCAGAACAATCATTAGTGGCATCGGAACTCTGTTCTATCCTCCTTTGCTGTACAGCATCTGAGTTTTGATTTACTACATGCCACTGGCTTTACTAACTCCTCCTGCCCTATTTTTTTTTAAAGTACAAGAGCCAATACCTACATGAAACATTACTGAAGGGTAGCAGAACCACTATATTTTGTATCTAAGTGATTGCCATGGTGTATATCCAGGATCAGTACTATATTCCTTTGAAGAGCAGGCTTTGCTCTGTTAAGTTTCTTTACTCAAACAGTATCATCAACTAGGTATTAGAAAAAGATTCCAAGTGGTCCTGTGTCCCCTTCCCCTTCCCCCAGCTCCAAGACTGAAATTGCCATGATAAAGCAGGGCAGCGTTTCCTGTATCCCATCTCCTGAGTGATGCTGTATATTCCAAAGGCACACAGCACCAGCTAGACAAATAGTGGTATAAACCAACAATAGGAAGGGGGTTCCTAACTTTCAGTAACGATCAACACAGGAAGCATAGGCCATAAATGTGAACTTGAATTTATGAAATAACCAACACTTTTCTATGCTAATTCTGTTGCACCAACTATTCTTATATGTTGGAAAAATTAGTTTCATGGGCTAATTTTGTGTATTAGTTTCAAATGCTATTTTACTGTAAAAGGATGAAGGCAGCTACTGCTGTTTAAACATGTGTATTTACACTACACACTTAAAAAGCTGCTGCAAATCCAATTACCACAATTTCAACTTGTGAGAAGTCACATAAGTAACCAACAGGCTACATCCGGTTGTCCCTTAACCACTGAAGATGGCTTCTTCTCCAGCCTGCCACCGTCACAGGTTTGACTAACAGTCAATGCTCCAGAATCCAATGAAAGTGATTTGCCAGAGTGGCTGATCCAGGGAGTGACTGTGCAGAAGATCCAACTTACCTAATATTGAGAAAAGCAGGACCGATGCACACTCACCTGTACAGGTTTTCAACCCTCCCCTTCAATACTATATTTAAGGCCACCCCTTCCATAGACAGCAGCCATGTTCTTTGGAGAACTTTATTAAAATATATCCAAGAAGTAATCAAACATTTCTAATGAGTCAGGAGAGAACTGAAGTGAGAAAAACATCTGTACAGAGGACAGTGCTGTAAGTTTTTGTTTACATGCTTTATTTCAATGTTTCACAGTTTAGTCATTGTCTACAAAAATATATTTCTGAAACTCTGAGTCCTCTATAAAAAAGCTGGTCAGCAGCAGTGACCCTGACAAACAGAATGTACCTTGGGACAGTGGGAGCACCTCCTGTAAGCAGATTAGTGCAGCTAGGGCACTCCTGCCTCACCTTGGGAGACTTCTGTTCTTTGGGATTAAAGCTCTGCACTAGTTCTGAAGGAAGGCATTTAAAAAAAAAAAAACTAAAATCCTTCCACTTCTGTATACTGCCCTAAGCTTGGGAGGGGGAGCTGCAAGTCAGTGTATCACACAGGAGACAGTGCTAACAAAGGACTTGGCACTCAGGGGATGGAGAAGACCACACGGTACTTTAGTACTGGTAAATTTTTCCTTGAGCTATCTGTTCAGAACAGCCTTTGTCTGGTGATAATAGGTTCAGTCTATAAGCAGAGGTACAAAAGGCATACAAGCAGAGTAATCCTGTAAGCACAAAGAGTCCTTCTTTGAGGTCATGATAAGGGTTCTGTTCATTTTTCCCTCAACATTTTCTGCTGTGGCTTTAATCAAAGGGAAAATTGCCTTCATATCCAATCACAAGCCTGCAGAGTGTTGGATAGAACAGAGCCACTAACAATGCTATCAGCTTCAACTCCTTAGTACCCGTAACTGGAAACATTTCTTATGATACCAATTTTTTCATTCCTATGCTTACTAGTCACCGGTATATCTAGGTACCAAAAATAAGAATTGAGAAACTCAAGTGTCCCCCAAATGAGATCTTTCCACTCTTCCTATATTCAGTTATTTGACTAATCTATACAGATACTTGCAGTTCAGAAGAAAAAAAAAGAATGTTGCCTCTTAAAAAAAATAAATCTATCTTGCATTGTGCTCTAGAAGAGACAAGGTCAATGTACTCTGATCCTCTGTATTCACAAAGCTCATAACTAGAAGCCGCCCCTTACCAGAAAATAATCTCAAACCTGAACCTCCAAGTAGGCAGGAATTTTCAGCAGCAAATAAGGAAAGAGTAGGTATTGACAGACTACTTCCCCAATGTGGCAATGGGCAGAAGATGAGCTCTCAGTCCCTGAAAACTTTTCCCCATCTGCCCGTCAGAAGAACAGCTTTCTGAGCTAGTAGCTTGTAAAATTTAGATTTCCTAGAGATTAGAGAACGCAGGAAAGTGCTGCTGGTTGTTTTAGGTATAGCTACAATCAACATGCTTCTGAGCCTTAGGCTCCTGGTCAGAAAAAGCTCTCCTGTAACTTATGCCTACCACCAGTCCCAGCCTGATCTGCTAAACCTGAGCAGCCAAGGAGGTATATGAATTTTAAGTAGAACCAGCATCATTCATGAAAACACAGAAGCCAAGAACCTTCACCAAGACAAATAGCTTATCAAAAAGATACTCAGCACTAGAGAACTAGTATCATCTCACTAATGCTAAACAGTTAAAGTGTAAAATCTGTAACAAGACACCTGAAGTTTACTTCCTTCCTATTTTCCTTTCTTGAACTGCTGGGGGGCCTGGAGAAGAAAGGAATGAATCACTTCAATGTATCAGTAGTAAGCCATTATATGAAGGCAGTATTGGAGAAAAAAAATCTGAAAACTTACTGACTCCAAAAGCTTTCATCAGCTTCCCAAACTGTAAACAGCCTAAACAGAGGATTTTGTCCACAGCTCAAGGTGTATTTCCAGTCTGCTCCCAGCTGTTCAGCTTCCCATCACAGACACACAAAAGAGGGAAAAATCGAGGGAGGCAGACAAACTCACAGATAGGGTATGTCTCCCACATAGCACCTACTTTAATACACCCACACAACGTGAACAATCAAGAATTGTTACATCTTGTCCATGGAAAGGCTATGACTAAAGTGTAACAAGATGAAATTAAAGGAGGATTAGGAATTAAGGAAAATCTGTGGAACGTGTTTTGCTGAAGATTCCATACCCCTCAAAGAAGCAATTCATATTCAATCATCTGGGAAACGGGGAGAGAATTGAGAGCAACAGTCCTGCCTTGGCTTCAGGTGACAAGCTAAGAGAGTTCCTTCTCCTTTAGTTATCACAAAGCTCATTCCTGTAAAAAAAAAACAAAAACCCACTGTCTTCCCCTACCCACTACTGCAGATGCAGTACACGCTAGAAGAGCGAAAGTAGTTTGGTCAACTGTTAAAAGCTGCCTTCTTCATCAGCACAAAGACAAGTGGTATGTTACTTCTAGTTGATGCAGTTATGCCAACACCCCCCCCCCCCCCCCCCCAAAAAAAAACAAACAACAAAAAAACCCCCACCATTACAATTCTAACATGATAGATACCTTGTGGATAAACATGCCATTAGACTGTGAGGTATGTGAGGGACCAGCAACTGCAGCTGCAAGGTATTGCTACTTGCTGTCTCCCAGTGCAAGTTTTTCCCCATTTCTGCATTCCCTTGCCTTCTTCAAGTTACACAGACTCCAGGGTGAACTATTCTGAAGCCTCACAAACACAGTGGCCACCAGAACACATTTGATGACATTTTAATCCCTTCCAAATTATTTACAAGGCTGGCTTTGAAGACTGTTACTTTTAACTTCAGGCCTAGTACTGCATAGACAAATCTTTGTATGGCCAAGAATTAGCAATGCCTGTGCTATGTCTGTTCTCACAGGAAACCTTCATTAAAACAAGCGAAGTAATACATAGAGCTGAGCCTAGGCTGCATTCTACCAAGGGCATAATAAAGACAATAGTCACAACCTCTCCAATTCACTAATATTTTTCTAGTATTCCCCATGGCTACACTTGGAGAGGTTCAGCCAAATTAAATTTAAGCTACAAGTCACAACTGAAAAGTGTGCACTGAAGTCTGGGGTTAGGAACACTGAGGGCCATCCCTGGTCAGACAGCTCCACTTCTATTTTCAAGAGCACAAGGACAGTTCCCTGGCACAGACAACCGAGGCAGATACATGGGAAAACTCATTCATTAAACCAAGTATTTCCAAAGGGAGGCAAGGTCACTGCTGCCCTGCCCCAGAGAAGGAAAAAGATTCATTGAAAGATTAAAACTAAAGGGTTACAAAATAAAGGCAAGAGCTAAAGTTTGCCAGTACTGAAATGCATTCTCCCGTCCTGTATGAACAGGAAACAGTCTCTGTAGGGTGTTAAAGAAGGTCCGAGGAGATACCCTCCTACTTTTTTCTGCTGCCAGTGGAGAGGAGAGAAAGATGCTGCTACTGGTCAGCAGGAATCTCTCTGTCTGCATCCAGTTTGCTCGTCTCTCCTGGGGAAGGGGTACGCGGTGCAGAGTGAGAAACGGGAGGGATCCCATGAGCTACAATCCCTTCCACTACTGGTGGTTCTGGTAGACCAGGAGTGGCTACTCCCACTACTGGAGGAAACCTAAAACCAACAGAAACGTAGAAGTTACAAGCTTGTCCAACACAGTTGCACAAGGGCAAAGGAGCCGTGCCCTCACGCAACTGCTGAACGTAAATCCCTCTTTCTAACAGAAACGCTTGGAGACAGAACGCAGGAAAAGTCTCCAGAGCTGAAAAGTAGCAGTTATATCCTAACACCAAACGACACCTGTTCTCAGACAGGCAGAGATAAATCTCGGGTCACATACTAAGCATTTGGAAGACAGGTACAAAATTTGTCTCTGGTGAAAAACAGTGTGAAGCACTATATGATGGTACTCTGAAGGGCTGGAAGTTCCCTCCCCATCAGCAGGAGTGCAAGCTGCCAGTTATCCTTCACTGGGCTCTAAGATAGAAAAAGTAAGGAGCTGAACTAATAAAACAGCTAGAGGTAAGATGAAAAATAGAGTGAAACTCATGAATTGCTAGTGAACTACTCTTCCATTACTTCCATTTTGCCTCCCTATGCCTTCTCCATAAATACATCTGAACCTATGTAGATCTTTCCAGGAAGGGAAGATAATATATTTCCTGCTTTACAGATAGGAGAAAAAACAGAAGGGAAGCAACCCACCCACAATTACTTGGCAGGTCTGTAACAGAAATACTGAAACATGCCCTATTAGGCCACTGCCCAAATATGATGGACAACGTCTCTTTAATAGTCTGCATTTGGGCTACAGGTAAGAACTGTGCTTTTTTTAATGCAGTTCTAATGACATGCACAACTTCTTCTAAATGTTAAGATCCAGACCTCTTTTCAGGCACCCAGCAGGCTTTCTTACATTAAGATATGTCTCGGGCAGGTCTTGCAATGACTTGGAAAAATTAACCAGTATGCAGCTGGAACTGAATATGACCAAGTAAAGGTTAAATCCTAGTACAGCTTCAGAACTGCTGCTCTTAAGTTTCTGGAAAGAGCTCATATAGAGAGTACATAGGAACAGAAACATACCTGCTTACAGGTACAAGCAGTTCTCAAACCCAGAGAGGGAAGTTGGCCTACTTCAGTGGGAACATACGCTTGGAAGCAGTAACTTGCATGTCTCACCTGTAAGCTGCAGCTCCATTGAGTTCTGGGTAGACAGTTGCAGGATCAATACTGGACCACTGAGCTGCTAACAGCAAGTACTCCTTATTAACACAGTTCCTCAAAGCATCAGGTATGTGACCTGCAAGAATGCCAAGAATGACAAAAAATCCAGGACAAGTAGGATGGGCTCATTCCCTGAAACATTTACAAAGGAAAGTAGAAAGGAAATGTGCAAGACCGTTTCAGTCTACCTCCACAGGGTAACTGGGCAGGGGAGACTTGCCTCTGAGCAACTGGTGTCTGGAAAAGACAAGAAACAGTCCCTTCCTTCCCACTTCGGTGATCTTGTGGGCATTATTGGCCACAAACTGCAATTGCCAAGCCTCACCTCCCAAGAGACAGTATGTACTACTCCAGAAAAAAAAGTGTGCAGTAGAACCATCAAAGGAACGATTGCAAATGATTTGGAAGATGTACTAGGTACAAGGCTTTACAACTCCAGCATTAGTTAAAAGATTCTCAGAAGGCAAAGAGACAATCACCAACTTAAGCTCCAGTTCCAGAAACCGAAACCAGTTACTGAGTCCAAGTTTTCAGAACAATCAGCATAATCCTTGCAATGAACTAACAAAAGAATACTAATTCAGCAGCAGCTGCAGAGCAGAGTCTTCCTCATTACCTGTAATAGCTCTGCGGATCTCTTTAGCTGCATCTTCTCTGGATTCAATGGAAGCCTGCTCACTGTACCAGGCAGTGTGAGGGGTGCAGATCACATTGGGTGCGTCTTTTAAGGGCCCCTGAGCAAAGCTGTTAGGGGGAAAAAAAAAAAAAAAGTTTCTCTACAGATGTGATAACCCCATCTGTCCTCTCAGGTATCACTGTAACTCAAATAACAAAAACCCAAAAGAATCATCCAGTGTAGACGAGTCACAGGATAGCAGCTGGCATGCAGGCGCAACATTACCTGAAAGGCTCAGACTCATGCACATCCAATGCTGTTCCTCTGATTCTCCCCTCTTTCAAGGCTTGTGCTAAGGCTTTCTCATCTACCAGCCCTCCCCGGGCTGTGTTCACTAAGAAGCAGCCCTGGCGCATCTGGAAGAAGAAAGATATTAAGTGGGTTGAGAATGAGATTTTTCACGGAAGCTAAGTGAATCTTGGGAAGTCTACTGGAAATGAGCAGGAGCCTGCAGTGATTAGATGAGGCCTGGACGAACTAGGAGTGCTCTCACTGCAAAGCTAACGACAGGGGAAATGCCTGCAAGCAATTCTTGAGAAATTTGCTTTAAAAATGAACAAACAAAACCACAAGACAACAAGGGCAAAAGTGGAACTCTCAAGTTCTGCACTCCATATTCATCCTACTACATTAAAAAAGAAAGAGGACATGAATCAAGTATCCAGCTATACAAAACTGGACTACAACGTCCAGGTGTCTCTCATCAAAGCACTGAAAAACATTCATAGTCTAGTGGAGTAGAGCCCGAGACTGACTTTGCAGTGGGCTTGGGCAGAGAGACTTTGGCAGAGCTGTGTAAAGAAACTTATGCAGTCCCAGCCACACCACATCTGGCTCTAACCAGCAGAGTCAATTATACATTTTAAAGGTAATTTGAAATTATTGAATCACCTAAGACATTATTTATAAATGGCAAAAAAAGCCAATCCTATTCTCCTCTTAACACAGAATTCTATACAGCACAAAGCACAGGCACCCGGATCCACACGCTCCCAGCCTCCAAAGGCAGCAGGAGGCACACGACAGAGGCAGCAGGATTCACACGCTCTCAGCCTCTGTGAAAGCAGCAGTTTCTGTTTGCATTCATTTCCACAGTGCTCTGTGGGGGAAATCAAGCTCCTGCTGCACCTGTTTAATAGTGAAGTCATTGATGAGGTGATGGTTATGTTCATTCAGGCTGCAGTGCAATGTGATGCAATCGCTGTGCATTAGTAGATCCTGCAGGGTTCCTACTCGTTGTAAACCCAAGGATCGCTCCACTCCATCCGGCAGATAGGGATCATAGAAAATCACGTTGAAGCCAAAGGACTTGGCTCGCAGAGCCACTGCCTGTCCAACTCGGCCTTCACAAAAGAAAACCCACAATCATCAAGGAAAGGTAAAACAAACTTTAAAGACAAGATACTGGGATAGACTGGGAGCCTACACTGGAGTTTACTGCCAGGGCCCAAGGTAGTGCAGCCCTGGAAACCCGTAGGATTGCCATAGGGATCCAGAGGAGGTTATTCAGTGCTGATCCCATGTGGCCAATTCTAGTCCTTCCCCATGCAATAGCCAGAGCTTAGCCTAGAAGGAGCTCTGTTTTTCAAACCAGACCTGGACTCTGAGTCAGAGGCAGTAATAATCTGATTACAAGAACTTGGGAGAAGGAATTGGTAGCTTTGTTACTGATACAGAACCTAGCACACTGGGAAACAGTCACCGAGAAGAGCTGTCTGAATGTTCCAATTCTTCTAGTCATTTGAATTAAAAAAAAAAAAAAATCCCCAATCCCATGGCATACACCCAACTCTTGAAGATATCCAGCATCACAGAATAGGGCACTAGCATTCCTTATGTGTGTTTCACAACGAACAGCCGTAAAGTTACCACTTTTTTCAGTCTGTGACTCTTAGGTTCCCAAAAACTTTCACAGTTCACTTTTCAATTCAACAGTTCCCATCACTTACCTAGTCCAATGATGCCCAAAGTCTCCCCACGGATACGCACAGCGCCTCCAGCCACCTCTCGAATCTGTTCTACACTCGAGGCTCGATTCCCTTCACGCATAGCCTGATGTAGCCAAGTAACACGGCGATATAGGTTCAAGATGTGGCAGAGGGTGGAGTCAGCAGTCTCCTCTACTGAGGAGGAAGGGATGTTGCAAACTGCAATGCCTACAAAGCCACAGAGGTCATATAAGATTTTTAGCATCACAACGCTAAACCAACATAGAGCTCTTCAGGCATAAGTGCTGAAAGACAATTCAGTGCTCCAGAACTGCCAAGAAACACAGGATTCATTTCAAAAGCTCATTCTACAGCAACATAGATGTGACCAGTCAGCTTTTTAACCCCAAGGAAATACCATTCCTTCCTTACAAATATTTGATTGACACACTCACCAGGAGAGAAAAAAAAACCCAAAACCAAAAACGAAAAACCAGGCTGAAATGAGAAAACTGGGTCATACAAGTGATGCAAGAAACTGACTGTTTTAGAAGAGCTGCATCCAAAAAGATGCACTCATTCCAGAGATACTCCTGACAGATTAACTGGCAGACTGTAAAAGAATTAAGACAGATGGTTGAGCTCTTTCATGCCTCACAGTCCAGATGCTCACTGCAAGCATCAGCTTCCCCAGGAGCAACAATAAGTAACTCACTCATTAAACACTGAGAGAAGCCACAGGAGCCTCTCTAAACCCATTTGAAGTTACATTTAAAAATAACAACACATAACACTCCTGCTCTACAATAACATAGAACCACAAGGGACCATAAAACCCATAGCTACAACTATCAAGCAAATTACTAATGCAAATGGAGTTAAAGTCCTGGAAGCACAAATTACTGTCAGGAAAGGGAAAGATGGAACACTATAACAAAATCTGGTCATTAAACAACAAAAAAAAGTCAACGGGGGTGGATAACTGACAAAATACCACTTTGCTGCTGCTATCCTTAATTCAAAAAGTCACCACCTATCTAAAAACTAGGAATAAAATCTATGGGCAGTAGTTGAGGGTGCATAAAATTCAGCAATGCATCACTCTTTTGGAAGCCAGTTACAGAGGAGACATTCAACTAAACTCAGACCATGCTCTCCAAAGAGAACGAGGAGAGCGATGGCCACACACAGTCCCAGACATTCGACTCCTTTTCTCTATCAAATCCGTCACAATTGTGCCATAATGCCACAGACGACTCAGAAGACGCGAGGTGGGAAGACAGGGAAACCTAACTTCTTTTAATCTCACTGGTTACCATCTCATTCAGACAAGCCACATGCATTCATCTCTTACACTGCTAGACACAAATTTGTGTTTACATGCAGTATTATGCCAAAGGATAAGAAAATGCAAACACCCAATGGCCCTTTGGTCTGATTTGAAGATTCAGAATGCATAAGCAGCAGTATCTTACCTCAGAATGAACTGAATGGCCTAGCTAAGCATCCAAATAATCATTAATTGTCCATGAAAAAGCAAACCCGGCCATGCATAAGAGTCATCATACTATCGCTCCAAAGCAAAAGTGGCAAGCAGCAGTATGATGGGAAAAGAACTCTGACCCCTTTCTCCTTGGGTTAATGAGTGTGGAGTAGGGGGAATGGGAAAACTCTGAAACCGAATGAATCAATGATATGGATGGTGACTTTAAGAGGAGAACACTAGAAGCAGATTAGGTTCCAAACTCAGCCCAAAAATGTAACAGCTGCCAAGGACATGAGAGCCAAGGACGTTGCCAGGCACTCTTGGGACTATTCAGCTGAAGCGTTCATGTGAGAAGACTCTTTATACCTAACTCAAGCACTAGACAAACATGCACTCTTCCTTTATTTGCAATTCATCTGTTCTTACAGATCTGGAAATTATAACGCCTATTTAAATTTTATATATAAATACCTGCATTTGATTAAGCTTAATCTGATCTGCATTACACTAAGAAATGTTTCAAATCTCTGACACAAACCTAAAAAAGGGGCAGGGCACTTAGATGATCCACTTCACCTAGGAGACTACAAGGTCCAAGGGTCTCACTGCCATGTTTAATGAACAGCAGCCTTTTGTCACCTGATCCAGAGATTTTTCACAGGCCTAGGGCTCTAAAGGGATCAATAATAAAAGTGCTGAATCAGAACCTACCTGCATATAAAAAATTAACAGGAAAACTTACTAATCAAGCATTTACAGGGAGTATCCTGCATCAGCATTTGCAGGCTGCTTTCAGACATCAGTTTGCTCAATTCTTTCCCCACAAACAACCCAAAACCACCTCACCAAAATTTACTGAAACCATATTCAGGTTTCTGAATCCCAAACAGCAAAGACACTGACATCTATGGCAGAGAAATCTGAGAACTGAGAATCTTTCTTTCAAGTCACCTACCAGTTCCAATATTGGTCAGCTTCCTAAAGATGCCTGATATTAAGCAGCTCCAAATCTTTTTACATAAAAGGTTTTAAATGCAGTCAGCTATAAAACAGAAAAACATGAGCAGTGTTCCACATCACAATCCGTTCTGATCGCAACAGAACCCTAATGTTGTCATCATACCTAATTCTGCAGCAGATTTGATGTCAACATTGTCATAGCCACTGCCAATACGCACAATGACCCTGAGGGCTTTGAATTTCTCCAGATCCTGACGAGAGAGGGTAATGGTGTGATACATCAGAGCTCCTACTGCTTCATTCAGCACCTACAACAAAAACCAGTCCAAATCAGTCTGCTCTGCTTACTCCAAGAGGCAGAGCTCTACATCTGAATGTTCGCAAATTTTCTACCCCACCTTTTCATGGATTTCCTGAGTTGACTGAGCATCGCAAAATGCCACCGTAGCAACATCCTTCAAGATGGGCATCTCCACCGTGCAATCTCGTCCATCCAGGAGCGCAACCAGTGGCCGTGCTGGCATCGGGCCATTCACAATAGGAGGCCGTATGCCTATTAAGAAAGTCAGCAGGAATGATTATGTGAAAGACAAGAATGCTGGAACCCTTGTTTGCCTGTCTGACACATCACTAGTTCTGCTATATATATGTGTACTTATATAAATACTGTAGTATTTTGGAAGAGATTAGTCAAAGCAAAAGAAATAAACAGGAAACGAATGAAGGGAAACGAAGCTAGTGAAAAGAAACCAAAACTCTTCCACCACTATAAAAGAAAAATAAAACATGGTTTATCAGCAACGAGCTAGTAGAGGCGGTCCACGCAGAAGCGTGCCACCTTACCCTGGGCTGCCGAAACTAGACACAGAGCCCTTCGGGCCCGCCGCCCCCCAGCCTGCCCCCCCCAGCTCAGCACCCCGGGGCACCAGCTCCGTTTCCTCCCCAGGCAGCACCGCAGCGGGTACGTCCACGGCCCCGACAGTCACGGGCAGCCGCCCCTCTCCGGCGGCGGGCGGCACCGAGCCCCCGGCAGGCGGCAGGCCTGCGGGGCCCTGCCGTAGAGGCGCGGGTGGAAGCCCACCGCCGGCAGCGGGAGCGCTGCAGCCCGGCTGGGGGAGCGGCAGCCGGGCCAGGCTCCCCGCCGCACCCCGTCCCGCCGCCGCCGCCGGGCCCCGGGCCGCCGCCGGGCGTGGCCCCACGCGGCGCCCGCCCCGCCTCACTCACCTTCGCAGATCCGGTCCAGCCGCTGCCGCTTGACTTTGTGCCGGTCCATGGGCCGCACCGTGCCGCGCCGCCCCTCAGCGCTGCCGAGGGACACCCCGTCACTCGCCGCCGCCGGCTCCCGCCGCCCGCGCAGCCGCCGCCGGCTCCCGGGAGGAAGCGGAAGGGCCGGGCCGCAGCCCCGTGCCGAGCGGCCCAGCCGCCACAGAGGCGCCGCAACTTGGGGCGCCGCTCGCTTCCGCTTCCGCTTCCGGGCCGCGCCCCGCCCCACAGGCCTTCGCGGCGGGGCGGCAGCTCTCCCTGGGCGCAGCCGGCTCAGTGCCGGGCGGCTCCCGCGGGAGCGGCGTGTGCGCCTGGGGGCGGGAAAGCAGCGCCGCTGCCGGCCGGAGAGCTGCCCCCCGAGGGCCGACGGGCGGCGAGGCCTAGCGGGCGGGTGGGCGCTCTCCGCTGCCCGTGGACTCCAGGAGCGCCGGTGCGGGGCAGGGAGCGGCCTGCCGCCGCGGGGAGATGCCTCTGGGAGCCCCGCTGCTGGGGGGGGGGGCGGTCACGGTGCTCTCCCACCCCGCAGGCCCGCACAGCGGTGGGAGAAGCTCCGTGGCTTCGTGCCTCCCTCCAGGCCGCGGATTCGGCAGCGACCAGGCTGGCAGGCGTGGGACGCGCGGCACCCGGCCATGTCGTGTCGGGGGCATCCTTGCCTCTGCCCTCGCTGTGCTCTGAGGCAGGAGCCTGAGCCCTCCACACGCGAAGACAGAAAGCACAGGCAGACTTACCTGTTGCCCCTGCCCCTTTAGTCATCCACCACCACCTCATCTGGATCGTCTGGTATTAGTTGAGTGTGTCCCTGTGTGCGCCTTGATGTCGCTGTATCTCAGCACTTCTGGCATGGAGGCGCATATTAGAAGGGCAAGAATCAAAAGCAGCAGTGCAGTCTGTAAAGATCTGAGACGTCTCCAGTTCTCAGAAACTTGACAACAGGGAATTCCCAGCCTAGGCAGAGGCTGAAGAAGGGGGAACTGTTCATAGGGAACTAAATTCTCCAAAGTAAAAGAGTACTCAGCAGACGTTTGAGAGGCAAACTTGCTATTCAGAGAGTTGTGTCTTGGCTGCAAGGAGTCAGCCAGGAAGGATGGTTACAAAAGCCTGCCTTGCCTGGAAGGTGGATCCTGGGATATAGCTTCAGGCCTTCCTGGGAAACTGTCTGTGTGAGACAAAACAGGGAGCCATGCAAAACAGCTTCTGTTTTGCCACCTTTGCAGCCGTATCTCCCACACTTGTCCCGTGGTCCTGGGAGTAGATCAGCACTACAATACCCTTTCCAGCATCTCTGCATCCCATCTCTTGATATCCTGCACCTACCTTGCCACCAAGTGCGTCATGCTGACTGCCTCTCCTGGCAGAAGGTTTGACCCCAAGTGTGTGCTGACTGACATCACAGCACAGCTCCCTTAGCTAGCCACAACTACTCATGCTTCATGCAGGAATGAGCCGCACAATACCACAAAGTAGGCTCATTTTCTAGCTCACCAGCTATCCCCACAACAGTATCTGTTTCTACTGTTACCCAGTGCCCACAAAGAGCTGTTACTGGTTATTTCTAGACATGGGTCCCTTAAATTGCCTTAAACAGAAAGTTTCCTTCTGACCAAGCAAGAAAGGATGCAATCCCTGAGATAGGTGGGCTACCAAAGGACGTTACACAAATGGGGCAAGCCTTGGGAGGTGGGACAGCGTGAGGACACAGACCAGACAAGCCTTCCTCACTCCAGCTTACATTCTGGATATACAAAACTTACTGTTTTTTCCCTTAACAAAGCATTAATACACATCAGTTAGAGTTTGGAGCTGAAAGAGGAGAAACTGAGCACAAAGGACTTTACTGAGTAAGTGTGCACACAAGCCTGAGCGCACCAAGCTGAAGCGCAGCAGGTGCCACAGTCACCGCCCAGCGCCCAGAAATCACAGGGCCCTGCTGCTGCACCGTCACTTCCCAAAGAAACCTGTTTTGGCAACGTGCTGAAAAGCTGGTGATCTTGGTTGCCTACTAATGTCACCAAACCCTCAAATGAGGAAATACGAGCGAGCTGCAGCCCTGGACAAGGGTGACACAGACGGAACCTCTCCCCATGCTCCCGCCCGCCTTCGCCCCGCCTTCGCCTGGCCCGGGCCACGCCCCCCGTCGGCTAGGACGCTGATTGGCTCGCTTACCGCCCAGGACCGCAACACCCCGCCCACGAGGCTGCCGGCCCCTGAGGGGCTGTCCTGGAGTGACGTGCTCGCAACCCAATGGGAACGCTCCTCTCCCGCCGTGCCCCTCGGCCGCCACTACCGCCCCCTAGCGGCGCCTTGGCGGAGCTGCCGCTGTCATCGTTGGCGCGGGGCCGGGGGGACCTCAGCACCATGCGCCCCGTAAGAGCAGGGGGCCCGGCCGGCCCGAGCCGCCGCTTCTCAACGTGTGAGAGCTTCCCCGGTGAGCAGCTCGGCATGGCGGCAGGCCCGGCGGCAGCGTTGCAGTGAGGGCACACCCGGGAGGAGGGCGGCGGGGGCCGGCTCAAGCTGCCGTGCCTGCGTGGCCCGGCGGGCGGCGCTGCTGCACCGCGGCGGGAGCGGGCACTGGTACGGGCACCGGTACGGGCACCGGCGGGAGCGGGCACCTTACGGCCGGCCTGGCCCCCGGGGCTGGGATGAGGACCGACCCCTCCCCCGAGGCGGCAAGGCCGGGCCGGCCTGGGGCTCTGCTCTCCCCCGGGAGCCCCGTGCGTGGTGCTCAGCGGGCAGGGCCGGTGCTGGGCGCCTTGGTGTCCCCGCAGCAGTCCGGCCTGCCCCGCCGTGCCGCCCGCTGCCGGGCAGGGCCCGGGGGTCCCGCTAGAACCCCCTCCACTCCGTCACACACCATCTGGACCGCGGGGATATGGCGTGTGAGCACAGCTGCAATGGTGCCTCAGCTATTGGCACAGCTTCCCTGCAGCATCAGTTACTTACAAATTAAAAATCCCACCACCACGGCAGTGTCCGTATACTGCTGCGAAAAAAACCCGGACAGCTCTACCCGCTTGGCTTGCACACGGAATGGGGGAGGCGACCTTGCCTGTTTGGTGGTCTGCAGCACCGCTGCGGCGCTGAGTGACACCGTGAGGCATCCTCCTGGACTGCCTGCAGGATGCTGTGGACAGCCCTCATGGCAAGTACTTGGTTGGATGCTTAAAAAGAACAAGAGGGACAGGAGGGAAGAGAAGGTTCTTCTGAGGACAGACAAAGAAACTGGAAATCCTGGCAACCTTGTTGCTAGGGGCAGAACTAGTAAAGAAAGCCTCATCCATCTGGACATAGCAGCTCTGTGCCATGGTCCAAAGTCCTGCCATGTGGGAGCGGCTGGTACCTGAGTCTTTCCTGGTAGTCTCTAAAGCACTTAATGCTGCTGATAAGGTGTAAAGTAAACAGCCCCTGTGCTGCTGCCCTGCCATGTGCCCATCTCTTTTACAAGCCAAGAGGAGAAAATGTACATGAGTGATTAAAACAAAAACCTACTGCAAGCAGCTGGACCCTGCTGCCTCCATTTCTGTCTTCCACAGCACTGAAAGGTAGCAAAGGTGGCAGCAGGGTGGGACCACTGATCTTTGCTGCCCGATGTGCCTTGGAGTCCCCTGTCTCATGGCTTGAATGAATGGAAACCCCGTCCATTTCACTGCAGAAAGCAGCTGTAGGGATGCTCCTAAATCAAGGGGAAGTAATCTAATACATATTCTGTAACTTGATTGCTCTCATACCTGTTTAAGTACCTTGCCAACCTACAGGAACAGTAAAATCTTGGTTTTGGTTCCATTATTTTTCTGTCTGTTACCATGTTCAGTATAGTACATGGCTCTGAACAGCTGCTACCCCTGAGGCCTGGGTCTGTCTTGCCACTGCCAGACCCACTGTCCTGTATGCTGATTCAGCTTCACTTGAGACAAGGAGAGAGCAAGTAGCAGATCGGACAAGATGCATCATGGATCCGAACACCAGGATCAGAGCAATGGGCTCACAGTGCATCACTGAAATGTCTTTGAATCAAATCTAGTACTATAACGCATTATTAAAGCTACTTACTTTTCCTGTGTTCCTGTCTCTGAAAAAATTTAGACTTAAGGTAGTAGAGCAGTGCTGTTCTAAGGAGCTCCTTTCTTCCCTTGAGGAAATACTGTGGCTTTCCTTTTACGAATAATTTTTCTTCTGAGCTGCTCACTACCTGGATGACTTTTGAACCTGCCACCGAAGCATGCACGTGTTAACCATTGCCTTGACTAGCTGATGGGAAGGGACTTAGTCTCTAACCCAAAACCCGTGTGCTAGGCAGTACTTCAGCCAACACAAGAGCGAGTCAGCTGTGGCTTTTTCTACAAGTTTGGATACAGAATCTAACACATCTCTGGGTAACCTGTTCTAGCACTGCGCCAGCGTCCCAGCAAAAATGCTTTTCATAGTATCCAGCCTGAGCAGCCCAAGCTGGAAACTGTGGCTATCATCACTTCTCACATCACCTGCTGTTGTCAACATGAATTTGGGTTTGTCACCTTTGCAACCTTCAGGTAGCTGTAAGCTGATAACAGATCACCCCTGTAACTCACTTTGCCAAGCAAATGAGCCCACTCCGTTAACCTCATTGCAGGTCACATGCTGCCATCTTGGTGTCCCTCCACGGGACCGTCTCTAGTTCCTTCACACCCCTCTGGAACTTCAGGGGATGGGACCTGTGCACAGGAGTCCAGGTGTGGCCACACCACTGCTAAGTAGATGGGAATAACTTCCTTCAGTCTCTGGCCACAATCATCCTAATACAGTGTGGTGTGTGGGTTGTCTTACTCAGGATCAGCATTTACTGGTATCCATGGCAGCTTCCCAGTCCTTCCGGTGGGGCTGCCCCTCAGCCAGTCAGTCCCCAGCCAGACCAGGTGCACAGGGTCACTCTGCTCTGTTACAGAACTCCACTGTCCTCCCCAAACTTCGCAAGGTGCCTGTTGACCCAGCCTGCTCATTCCTCACTGTCCTTCTGTTGTTCAGCATGTCAACTGCTCACCCTAAATTATCATCTTAAATTTACCAGTTCCTTTTTCCTGTAGGATGACTTACTTCACCAAAGAGACAGTCTATCCATTAAGCTATATGACCCTACCTATCCAGACAGACACCTAAATGTCTGATCTTCCTGCTGCGAACCACACTGAAGCTAACAATACAAGAGCAGCTCTGAGTGCTTTATTTGTAGGAACAAAAAAATAAAAACCGAGCCAGAAGTGGCCAAATGCCACAGGCACTGAAGCAGAAAGTTATGGGTAGCTGCTGTGGATGTCAGAGCCCTGAACCTCCTTTAGCAATGAGCAGCCAGAGCTGTTCAGGGCACTAGCACTCATGCTAGGAAATGAAAGAGTTTTTATTTGGTTTTCTATGAATATAGACATTAACTCCTGCTGGGCTGTTTGCATTAGGTTAATATTTCTGGAGTGTACAGGTGTTAATATGAGCTGTGAGTCTCTGCTGTCTGTCTCTAGCCCTGTAAAGAACAGTGTGGCGCTGTAAATATTAGCCCAGGCACAGAAGTGTTTGCACGACCCTCCTCTGTGCTACCTTCTGGGGTAGTACTCCAACAGTACTCCCTACAAGTGGCCCAGGCTCAGCCATCAGAGCCTCAGCATCTTCTGCACTGTGCAGTAACATGCTCTGGTTTTGACTCAAGAAGGGTTGTAGCGATCAAGTCCCGAAAAAAATGGCAGAAGCACCCATGTGCTATAATCTTAAGATTAGTACTAGACAAAATAAGGTACAACTAAGTAACTCAGCACATACTGGTAACAAAATACTTGCTTGGTCAAACCCACTCTTCGCTGGCTGTGGCAGTCGCAGGTGTAGAGATGCCTAGCACATCACTGGGACTGCTACTCACTTTAATACAGTGATACACAGTCATTTCAGAGGGAAGCAAATGATGTGTGCTCTCCGTTTGTTTGTTCAGAAGGGCTCCCCAGCAATGGAAAGGACTGTCCATCGCTGTGGGTTTGAACAGAAGAGGAAATGAAAACTATCCTCCTACAGCTACTATGGGGATCTTCCTGCCGTCACCACAGAGAGGAAACAGCACCAGCACGGGGAATAGATTTCCTGTTTTGTGGGGGATCCCGTGTGCACCTCATTATCAGCCTATAATAAGACATAACATAGATGCGGCCTGCCATGCGTCCAAAACTGCAGAATGAGTTCTTAATGTGCTAGAGGAAAATCTCTTCATGTGCTGTATCAGGTCCTTCGTAGCCTGAAAGCAATATGAAGAAGATGAACTGCAACGGCTCCAATGAATTTCAAGAACATGAGGTTTGGTGTTAATGTTTTCCATCAGGGGCAGCTGGCCTGTAATCTGCACTGCAAGGACCAGAGTATCCAGACTCATAAATGATAAAACAACAGCGCGGCCTCCCCAGTGCCCAGCACAGGGGACGGTCACTGCCCTGGGCCAGCTGGCCACACCGTTTCAGATACCAGCCAGGATGCTGTTGGCCTCCTCTGCCACGCCGGGGGCTCATGCCCAGCCGGCCGTCAGCCAGCCCCCCAGGCCCTTTCCCTCCGGGCAGCTTCCCAGCCGCTGTGCCCCACGGGCAGGGCCCAGCACTGGGCCGGGGTGCCCCTCACACAGCTGGGCTCAGCCCCTCGCCAGGCCTGCCCAGCCCCCCTGCAGAGCCCCCAGCCCCCCGGCTCATCGGCGCTGCCACCAACTTGGCTGTCACTTGTCACCACAGAACCTGCTAACACCACCAACTATAAATCAGCCAGGATCTGTATGAACCTGTGAGGAGCAGCAAAGATAACAAACCCCATGGAACTGGTGCTAAAAGCTGCGGAAATCTGATCAGAGTTGATCGCTGTTTCTGCAGCTGTTTGAGAAGGTCAAAGGCCTGGACCTTGCACAGCATTAGAGAAGGCGATTCCTGAGACATTGTACACTGCGCTGGTAGATGACCCCTTAGGTCAGAGCTGGCCTCACAATTTCAGATGGAGAGAGTGATGAAAGCTTTGGTCATGAGAGACTGGCAATTATTCAACTCTCTGAGACCTGTAATGAGGTTACGGTGCAGCTCTGCATGTGTGTGGGGAGGGAGGAAAAAAACCAAATAACCTTGAAAGCTATGGGTCCCAGGCCAAGATACATATAAATATGCAAAAATCCAGAAAGGGACCATTCCACCGCAATCACAGGCTGTGCTGACTAGAGAAGTGTAACAAATTGGCCAGCCCTTCGCTGGACATTAAGTTCAAGTTCCTCCACTTGGCCACCTGCCAAGGCAACCTGAAAACGCTGCCACAGCGTTCAGCTTTCACACAGAAGGAAGAATTTTCCCTTTCCTTGCTTATCTGCTGCAGGGCATAATTCAGCACTGAGTTAATGGGTCATTTCAGTGGGCTTTGGGGGAAGATTTATAATTGCAGAATCAGGAAAACAGCCTGGAAACGAACTTGAAAGATCCTATTTTCTCACACTGAGCTGGACTGACCTTTTAGAGCTGTTCTTGAAGATCTCTTCTTTTTCTTCCCTCTTCGCAGAAGTTGTTATCCTGTTGTAGAAGAAATTGTATTGGTCCTTGACAAATCCATCTGGGAGACAAAAGGCAACCCTGTTATTTTCCACATGCTAACAGATTGTTTATGCATTCCAGACTTTTCCTAGAGCTTGAAGTTAAGATTGATTTATATCCTTTCCTTTCTCAAGGCACACATGCTCTTTTCTCCAGGCTTTCCTTCTGTGACATGCTGGCTATCAATTCACTGAGTTTACTGAAATCTGTCTTTGCTTAGAAGGAGTGTGAAAACAGCAAAATAGAAACAACAGCCTAAGGATCACAAACTGACAACCACCACCATCCAAATTGCCCTCTACATTAGTATTTTTAAAAAGTTATACCTGTCAGCGGCAATCAGGTCTAGCAAAGCTTCCTCTCCCGTGGCTGTCATCCTCTTCTGTACCAAGAAAGTCAGTGACACATTCCACAAACATCCCGTACCACCGGTACCCCTGTAGCAAGGGATGCCTGGGCAGGTACAACCTCCCACTGCTGTGCGCTGGACGGTTCTGCTTGGGTTTACCACCAGGCAGCCCAGAACACAAACAGCAGTGCCTGGTTTTCTTCCCTTTTAACAATCCCTCAAATTGCATTGAGAAGATCCTCCTGCAGTAACAAAGCAAGTACACAGGTGCATGACATAGAAGGCAACATCTCTTCTGCTGCTGCTGCCTGTCATTCCTCACAAGTTGCACATTAGTGCATTAATATTGCAGCCATAGTAATAATCCAACCAGGTCTCTTCTGTGTCACAGTTATAATTTGGATTATGATTAAAGACTTTCAGATCCACTTGTTTATTCTTACCATTTCTCACAAAAACACAGAGAAGTTCACAGGACCAGGCCACTTTTTGTTTTTTCACGTCATCATTACAAGTAAGCCTCTTCGCTCCTAGTTTTTCTTCAGCCTAACTACTCTGCTTCCTCCTCCTGAACCACAGCTGCAAACAATTCACTACCAAGTTAAAAAGGCTCCGTCCCATACACCACTTTCTTTAGGCTCCTCCAACCATTAGGCTTTGACTAGACTTTGAGCCACGGTGAGAATGATTTTTCTCTCCTCCTTAAACAGAAGAGCTTCCAGTGTTTGTGGGCAACTTGTTCACATTCAGAAATGCTTCACAGCAGCTCCCTGCAGTAAGCGGAAGGACTAAGCTCTTCCAAAAAGCTCAGAAGAGGAGGGCACTGCTGACTTGGCCTGCGAATACTTCATGTTTGCACAATCATAACTCTTTCTGTTGGGCTTTTTGGGCAGACAGGGTAGGTCTCTCTACTTGTGCAAACATTCACCCTGCAAAAGGTTTGCCTCTTTTTCATATACTCACGTTTGACATGCACACGCTGGCCTGCTACTTTTCTGCATTGGTTAACTTGGCCTTAGGATGCAAACTGAAAAGAAGGATCTGTTCAAAAAGAAGCAGAGCTGCCTAAATGCTGGGTCGGCTCTCAGAAATGCCAACCTTGGAGTGGGCACAGCCAAGTCCCTCCATCAGGGCAGAACCAGCAACAAGTAAGGTACTGAAGACCCTTCACAGCAAGGCCGGTAGGAAGCAGCTAGAAGGTCACCCACCCCTCCTGCAGACCAAGGGAATTTATTCAAAGGGCGGTCAGCATCTGTCCCCCCGGAGGACGCTCCCTCTGTTTTAGTCTGACTCTGTCAGCACAGTGCGCCCCAGTGGGTGCCCCTCGCTGGGCCCTCACAGCGCTGCGCTTGGGGCCGGGGGCTCCCGAACCCGCGCAGGCAGCGCCTGCCGCAGCCCGTCAGAGCGCCCCTCCTGAAACGCCCTGGCGGATCCTGCCTGGGGAGCGCTCCCCGCCCGGCCCGCCCCGGCCCCGCGCAGCGCCGGCCGGCAGCGCCCCCGGCCCCGTGCGCTGCGGGCCGGGCCAGGCCGGGCCACGGGGCGGCGCTCGCCGCCCGCTGCTGGCCGGGGCGGGCCGGGGCGGGCCGGGGGCGCTGCCGGCCGGCGGGCTGGGCGCAGCGTGAGCCGCGGTCCCAAAGCGGGAGCCAGCGGCGGCCGGGGCCGGGCTGCAGCATGGGGCTGGCGCTGCTCCCGGCGCTGCTCCTGGGGCTGCTCCTCTCCCGAGCCGGTAACAGCGCCGGGGCGGTGGGCGCCGGACGGGGAGGGTGGGGGGCGTGCGGCGGTGCAGGGCGGCGCGTCCCCCCGCGTGTCCTGTACGCGTCCTGGCGGGCGGCAGCCGCGGTTGGGAGCGGGCGGCGGCTGCTTCGGCCCAAACGCGAATTGCGGCCGCGAGCAAACGGGGGGGGGACACGCGTGTCCCGGGGCACGGCTGGGGGCGCCGCCGGGGACCCCGCTCCCCGCACGGGCACCGGGTGAGCCGGGGCCGCCAGGGCACAAAGCCCGGTGCGCTCGGGCTGGCGCTGCCCCGCGGGTCCCGGCCCGGTCGCCCTCCGGGCTTCGCCCGGCGCTGCCGCCGCGTCCCCCCGGCACTCGGGGCGGCAGCTTGCCGGGCAGCGCTCGGTGCGCGGCGAGCGGCCCGGGGGGCTCGGCGGGGCGCTGCTGCGGGGTCCGCGCTGCTGCCCGCTCCTGCCGCGCCGGGCACCGCCGCCGTTCCGCCCGGTTCGTCCCCGCGCCCACCGGGCCCGCGGCGGGACCTGCGGCCGCAGCGGCACCGGCTGCCCCCAAGCTCCGTGTGCACGCACTAGCGCGGCGTTGATAACCGTGCCCGGTGAGCGGACGGGTTCCCCTGCGGCCACCCTCCGACAGCACGTGCACCGGGGGCAGCAAAATAACGCAGAGAGATACACATGTATAGCAGGACATGGAGGGACGAGGGAGAATAAAGGTACGTCGGACCATCTACCCCTTTTTTCTAAGGTATAAACAAACAGTCTCTCTGAATTGATTTTTACCTTTTAACTTTTTAACTACAGAAGCGGCTCCCACACACACGCATCTTTAACATGTTCTGCAACCTAGACCACGGCTCTAGGGAAGAATTAGGCTTTCTCATTCTTTCATGTTATTATCTGGAATACTAAGACAAGGTTTAAAAAAATGAAACAACGTGTCAGGTGTTGGGGCTTAAGACAATGCACAGCTACTAAATGACATCTGTGGAGGAGGACTGTTGTAAATTTGAGGTTTACAGCAGTTTCACCTTAAGCATCTGGTGCAGGCTTGTGGTAGAAACAGTCCATCCACCCAGTTCTCCTCCGCTCTGGCATTTAACGTATCACTTTAAAGTTTTTAAAATGTCACTTCGGGGTCAGGTGCTTGCTGGGCAGGACCCTAAGGCTAGGAGGGTGCATCCTGTCCTTTTATTAACTTGCTACAACAGCTGCTGGAAGCCACTGTTGAAGGTGGGATACAGGGATCTGGCCTGGCAGTGTAGACCAGTTCACTCAGTTTAGGATTCCAAAAGCTACTGCAGAGAACAGACTATTTTGCTATTGGGAATTTGCACTGATTGCAACCTTACAGGATATCATTGCACTCAGTGTGTTCACTAAGGCTATGGCTAGGTGTAACTGCTAACCAAAGCCCACTGTGCCGGGTACAGAGCATTTCTCATGAGAGATGTTTTTCAGGGAGCTTACAAAGTCATACAGTCTTTACAGAACAGCAAGATTAACAACAAAGTACAAGTTGCTAGAAAAGCAAAGAGATTTGTACAGGTGAGACAGAGACACCCAGACAGTATTACTGGGCTGTAGGACAAGCAGAAAGTCTGAGCAGCAGACTGGCACAGACCTGGGCAGCCTACTGCTTGCAGCAGATAAACTGATGAAACCAGCAAAAGTGAAGGAAGCAAGAGAACAAATTAGATGCTGAGGATGGTACACCAGGTAACAGGGGATGTACCACAATTTTTCCTAATCTGTAGCGAAGGCAGGCTGAAATAGTACTGCTGCACCTGCAAGAGAATGACAGGTAAGATCATGTACCAAAGAACATTAAAGGTAGTTGGAAGGCTCAGCACAGTCCTTTCCTAAAACCAGCCAAGCAATATTGGTCTGAAGGGAAGCAACATACCAGCCTGTATATGTTTTATTAGCAAACAGTCTAGTTCCAGGTCTTCATTATACTTGTACTGTAAACACAGATTCATATACTATAGAAATGAAAGATTACAGACTGAATTCACCTACCTGTGACAACATAATGCTAGGTATCACCCCAGTATTACCCTTAGGAAACAACAGTCCATATAAAAAAATAAAAGCTGAAATAAAAATCTAGTTTTAAAGATTATATTTTTAAATTGAGATTATTCAATACTTCTGCATGCGGTGGTACATATATGTGTGTGTGTGTATATATACGCACACAGTCAGTGCATCCATTATGCAAATATACATCCACACAGAAATATAGTCCAATCAACCAACAGATGAAAGATGGCAGGCCAAGCCTGCATCCCAGCATTTTTGGCAGGGATTTCATGGAGTGGGTTCTATATATCTGATTGCATATCAGCACTTCTACATGAAGCTACTTGCAATCTTATGTTAAGGATTTATTCTATTATGCAAAAAATAGGCATTCATATTCTTAAATTTCCAAGCTCAGTAAAGCAGTTGTTTTTTACACTCTGCAAATGGCTTTTTCAGTACAGCTCTTAAAGACCAGTAAATACTTCAGCAGTTGCAGCAGCATGGACTCACAGCACCTGGTATGCTGTTACTATGTGCTTATTGCGCTGCGGTTTTCATTACCCAGATCGAAGAGCTTCTTCAAAGCAGGCCTCAGGAACCCCAAGGTTTCCACAGGGATTTACCACATAAAATACAGAGCCATCCCTGATCTTGGCCAATTTGAAAGAGTGATTAAAAAAAAGTTTTATTAAACAGAATTATTTTTGAGACTTTTCTTTAACGTTTTGTTCCCTCTTTCATACATTGATGCTCATAGGTTTTTTTCTAAATGGAGACAGCTCTTGTTCCTTACCATTCCGTATGAAAGGCCCCAACTAGTTCTATCTCCCGAGAGGAGTCCTTCTGGAACGTAGGATGCCTACAGAACAGTGACAAGGTGCTTGCCTGACTTGCGTTGTGATCATGATCCTAACAGTCTTTTGCCTGCTTGACCAGGAGACCTCCTGGCTCTGCCACGGAGCAACTGCATCGCAGCAGAACAGCTGTGCCTCTCGGACTCTGTCTGCAATGCTACCTACAGGATCCTGGAGAACTGTGCCCTGGCCAAGACTCGCTTCCTCCCGCTGGATCACGACAGCAGGGTCCAATGTCTGAATGCAGAGCTAGACCTCGGAAACAGCTCTCTGCTGCACTGCAGGTGTCACCGGCGCATGAAGAGACAGGAGCACTGCTTACGTGTTTTCTGGACCATTCACTCCAGCATGACAGATGGTGAGATGAAGTAATATGAATGTACAAGGTACCAGTAAGGCTCAGTCCTGCCCCCCATCTGAAAACAGCTGCAAAAGGCCATTTCCCAACACTGCAGGTATCACTTTGGAACCACATCTCCGAGTGAAGAGAATTCATTACTTCTCTGCTTGATAAGCAGAGAAAACGGATCTGGCCTGGGACTGGCTCTTCAGCTACACCAGGGACCCCAAGAGACAAAGCCAGCTACTCCAAGGCAGTTAGATGTAGTGCTGGGGGGAGGGACTGCTGTGAAAGTCACCTCAAAATAGTCATATCTGTCCATCTCTGAAAACACACGTGATTACGACACATGTTGTACTGGCATCCTTGAGCATGCTGCTGCTTTCCAGCTTTAGTGGGATGCTTCTGCTTGGCCTCCCGCTCAAGACTGCCTGTGCTGCACATCTCCTCACTAGCCCTGAGGCTGAAAAAAAACCAAGTGACAACATAGACCAGATTCTTCCCAGATGAAATCTGATGACAACATGTAATGCTGTTTTTACACAGTATTGCCTCTGCATCTCCAGCAGAACCATTCTTAGCATTTGGCTTTGAGCAAGACAGAGCATCTCTGAATTCCAGCCTGAAAAAACAGCCAAGCACAAATAAGAGAAAAAAAAATCAATTAAAAAAAATTAAAAATGGTCACAAAGCATTTCTCTCACTGCATAAAATATCTTGTGTCTTGCCTAGGTTATTTCAATTTGGAGACCTCTCCCTATGAGAATCCAGCAAATGAAGAACACTGGAAGACTGATTATAATAAACTGGCAGCTCTGTTATCAGGTAAGGACTGTAAAGGTTAAATGATATAATGCTGCCCTGTCTTATCTTTGCGGGGGCTGACAATTATTAACAATTTGGGGTAATGGCTGCTTTAATCAGCGGAGCGCCTGCTCTGGATACTTGGCTAAATTGGTTCACCCTACCAAGTGTAAATGTAGCCACAGATCCAGGCCCACGAAAGAGCAAATAACCCACAACAAGCATTTTCTGAAACAAACACCCTAACACAAACCAATAAAAAAAATACAATTTTGTAACCAGTATAACTGCAATGTCATACTGCGGGCAGACAGGACTAATAGGCTTCATTCTCTTTGATGTTCCCAATCTGACTGTCATGTAAAGGCTACTCCTACTTCCACACATTGGAGACTCGCTTCATTGTTTCTGGGTTTCTTTTGGCTCTTTAGGCTCACAGTTAGCAGGAGATGCAACAAATCCATGCCTGAAGGCAACTCATGTCTGTAATCTGAGCAAGAAGTGCGTCCGTCTGCGCACAGACTACGCCTCCATCTGCACCAAGGGAGCAGGAAGCGAAGACATGTGCGACCGCCGCAAGTGCCACAGAGGGCTAAGGAATTTCTTTGAGAAAGTCCCTGAGGATTTCACCAAAAGGATCCTATTCTGTCCATGTCAGGATGAACTTTGTGGAGAACGACGCCGGAAAACTATTGTTCCTGACTGTTCCTTCCAGTATAACACCAAACCCAACTGCCTCTGGCTTCTGGACTCCTGCTTAGAAGACCATATCTGCAAGTAGGTCCAGTGGCAGCGGACGTTAGCCAGGAGAACAGCACAGACACTGACAGTCTCATTTTCCTTCCCACAGATCCCGACTGGCTGACTTCCAACAAAACTGTCAACCTGCAGACATGTCCCCAGATGGTTGCTCTCAGCACAACCATGCTGCATGCCTGCAGGCGTACATGGGGATGATTGGTAAGTGATACGCACAGGAACATGCAGGGTGGACGCTTTCAGGCCACAAACTTGCAGGCACGCCCTGATGCTGGGAAGGACCATGTTATCTCCCACAGGAGGCAGTGCGCAGTATACCAGTGAATATGCCTTAGCCTCACTGACGCTAGTGCTCCCTCTTGCTTCTGCGGTAGATGCAGCCCAGGGAGTGCTCTTCCGTGGCATTTATCACTCTACTTTGTCCCACCCTCTGCAGCAAATCAGCAGCACTTACCTGAGATTTCTGCACGCCCATTTGCATCATCAGCTGGTGCAAAGCTCTCCAAGTGCCCAAAGAGCAGGGCTCTGGGGGCACCTACAACCAGGTCCTCCCTGCTGCAGGAGTTACCTCCCATCACAGCAGTGGTTAAGTGTGACACTCCCTCACTGCCTGACTTTTAGACTCCTGATGCTTTGTTAGTGTTGTACACACTACCTTCTCAGAGCCAGGCAGGATGTGGCGCTACCAGCTCTTAAAGAGAAGGTCGTCTTGGGGTTTTAGGCATTTCACTGCCAGCCTGCTAATGCTTTTTCAGAGTAGCTCGAAAGAAGAGCTGTAAATCTAGGCTATACCTTCTGGTTTTCCAGATGTCTTCGCTGTTTTGGTCTAAATGAACTCTTGGCTGAACAGCACGCTACAGGTGTGCTGCATTTGTTTGGCAAAACGTTTTTGGCCACAGTGTTGCCAATGTCACAAGAAGTAAGAGCGCCTTGTGCTGCCGTGTGCCAGTACCACAGTTCAGTCCCTGCCGATGCTTCACATCCTTCAATTTAGTACTTGCACCAGCTTCAGCTATCGGTGTACCTCACCATCAGAGTGCCTGCATCAGGGGTAGTAATCTCCACACTTCACAGCCCAGCAGACTTTGAGTAGATTCACCAGGCCTGGGTCATCTTGCAGGGGCTCCTGACCTCTCCTGGGTAATGCGTGTACCACGAGGGAAGGCTTCTGCTTCCAGTGCAGCATTCCCTTTAGTATAACAGGACTTGTGATGCTTCTTTCCTCTGGTGAAGTAAATCCTGATTCCGGTTTCTGGGGGTTTGGGACAGGCACACCCATGACACCCAACTATGTCAGTAACTCCAGTGTGGAGGTCTCCCTGTGGTGCACATGTGAGAGCAGCGGCAACCAGAAGGAGAAGTGTGACCAGATACTTGGCATGTTTGAGAGCAACAAATGCCTTGGTAAGCATGAATTACATCACACAATCAGCTCAGCACAGGGAAATTCAGATCCTGCTGATTTCCAGATCCTATGTTGCATTGCTCTTGCGTATAGTTCTGTTGTCTTCTGCAGTGTCTCCATGACCCAACCTATGGGACCAGCCTGGATCTGCTCTCAGAAGTGTTTCTGTATCTTTTGGCAACACTTCTGTTCCACGAAGCTATTTCCCAACAGCATTCAAATGGAGGGGTTGCGAAAAATCACAAGAGGAGGTCAGACATGCTGTATCCATAGGTTGCTGAGTAACCACATCAGATCATAATCACCCAGGATTATGGGGTTTGGGTCCCCCTCCTTTGCTCGCCTTTGGCCCTCACTTCCTTGCTCAAGATCAGTAGCTCCTGGCACAGCCCCTGTTACTAGATTTGGCAGCACAGCAGTTAGAAAAATCCTGTTAAATGCGGACATGCAATCTTAAGTCTGTATTTCTTTTATCTCTCTAGCATTTTAGCAACGGACCTTAATAAGATTTAAATATTTTATGTTTGTAAAAGCTTCCAAAGGACATCAAAGAAACCATCATCATTAGATAAATGATTAATATTTAAACCTACCTCCTGCTGTATAGAAAAGCCTTACACCCAGCACTATAGATACACCTACAACCTAAACATCCCACCCAAGATACTACATACCTGCCCCTCACAAAATAGACCGCTGGGAAAGTCCCAGAGGTCCTCCAGTACAGTGCAAATTGGCTTTGCAGTCTGCTCAACCTCGCAAGTAAACCCAGAAACTAACAGGCCGTTCACTGAATAGAGAATATGTATTTTCTAAATCAAAGCCACACAGCCTTTGAGCGTGTTTCCTAAAATAGGTTCCCTAGACTTCCGTTCACTAGGCTCCAAGGTGTGCACAAGAAAAGCACAGTAAGACTCTTGCTTTACTTCTGTTTGCAGAAAATACGATTTGGTCTCAAATGCACCTGAAGCAGACAGCTCTAGAAAGACAGGAAGACTTATTTTATTCATCTTCCCTAAGCTTCCAAGGAGACAGTACCAGCACATCTCTTGCTTCAGAAATGTCCCAGGTATGCATTGCTTTGCTGCCTTCACAAAGCACTGAAGCAGCCTAGAGACAGTAGCTGAAAAACCTTGGAACTGGAAATGTGTGATTTTGGACATCAAAGCAAGGGATGCCACATGCATGCAGAACCCTGGACCACTTGACCTCCAGTTATTTCTTTCCAGAGACAAGCAGAAATAGGCTGTCCTGCCTGGCCACAGGAGTTCCCTATAGTCTCACATTAGTGCTCAGAATGGGCGGCTCTGCAGCCAGACGTTTGAGCATGAACGTGTCTAACTGGGATTCATTCCTCCTTTTCATTTCCTAGGTGGCTGAAGGGAAGACACAGCGAGACATCTCTGAACACAGCAGTATGCCTATGGCCTCCTCTGTGTATTCTGGAGCTGCTATTTCTTGGCCGCCTCTGGCTCTGTTCCTGCCCCTCTTGCTCAGCTCACATTAACTTAGCATAAATGGCATCTTTCCTTCCCATATTATTAATCTTATTCTATATCCAGGCACGTCCCACTACTGATTTACCTTTAGGAAACAGAAGGCTTCCAAGAAAAGAGGAAAGGAACAGCCTTCACCCAGAACGGCAGTCACTGAAAACCTCCCCCCAGCCTGCACCCCACTTCCCCCAGCCAGTCTGCACTGAGCTCGGCAGATACTATGCCCACCATTGCTGCTGCCATGTGCACATTTTGAGTAATATCAGATTAATATTCCAGCACAATATTTTAAAACGAAGGTCTGAGTTCTGTCAGAACTTGGGCAGGGTTCTGTTTCTGAGTGCAGGGAGGGGCCTGACTCAGCATGTCCTACCACCCCCCTTCCAGAGCTCTTCTTCAGGTGACAGTCATAGAACGGTTTGGGTTAGAAGGGACCTTTAAAGATCAGCTAGTCCAGCCCCCTGCCACCAGCAGGGACATCCTTCACTAGGTCAGGTTGCTCAAAGCTCCATCCAACCTGACCTTGAACACTTCCAGCAAGGGGCATCCACAGCTGCTCTGGGCAACCTGTGCCAGTGCCTCACCACTCTCATTGTAAAAGATTCCTTGTGTCCAGTCTAAATCTCCCCTCTCTCAGTTTAAAGCTGTTGCACCTTGTGCTGTCATTACAGGCCCTGGTAGTAAGTCTCTCTCCATCTTTCTTAATGGTCCCCCCTTATATATTGAAAGGCCACCACAAGGTCTCCCTGGGGCTGCCCCTTCTCCAGGCCGCCCCACAGCAGCTGTCTCAGCCTTTCTGCACAGGAGCGGTGTTCCAGCCCCCTCACTGTTGTCGTGTCCCTCCTGGGGAGCCGCTCGAGCAGGTCCGTGTCTGTCTCGTACTGGGCACCCCAGAGCGGGATGCAGGGCTCCAGGAGGGGTGGAGCAGAGCAGAGGGGGAGAATCGCCTCCCCCCACCTGCTGCCCGCGCTTCCTTTTGTGCAGCCCAGGATATGATATGGCTTTCCGGGCTGCGAGCGCACGGTACCGGCTCACGTCCCGTTTTTTATCTGCTGGTATCCCTAAGTCCTTTTCTGCAGGGCTGCTCTCGATCCGTTCATCCCTCCGCCTGTGTTGGTGTCAGGGACTGTCCCAACCCAGGCCTTGCTCAGCTTGGTGCGGTTCACGTGGGCCCACTCCTCCAGCCTGTGAAGAGCACAGCATACCATCCTAAAGACTAGAAATTTGCACTCCAGGGTGGGTTGCAAGTAAAGCTCAATAAACACATGTAAAGTTCCTGGTAAACATAAATTCTGGATTACTTTCAGTCCTCTTTTCAAATCCATTCTTTTAAGTATATGAAAAATACCATCCCAGATCAAGGACACTAAACTAAAGTTTATAATCTTGCTCCTTTCTGTTTTGCCCCTTGCAACATACCTATCTCATACATTATCAGAGCTAGCAACAGACTCAGGTTTTGTGGGTTAAGATGGATTTCTGTGCTCAACCCCAGTAAATTTAATCTTATCTAGCAAAGGACGACCTTGCCTGGCCTCAGGACCAACCTTCTAAGTCATGCTTAGAGAATACATGTAGCTCATCAAAGCTGTATTGACCACAAAAGCCCTAGGCATCAGTTGCAAAAAATCTCTGGGAGCTGCAGCTACCTTGTACCTCTCCGTATATTCCAGTTGTGATTGCCCCTTCCAGACCACCCACCCAAACTCCTCCTCCTCTGCCAAGTTCTATTCCATGACCTGTTTATTCTGAGTGTAGATGTGTGCACTGTATAACTGCTGTTATTTTTTACTGCATTTGCCTGTTAAAGTGTGGTGTTAAGTGAATATTGATTTCTGAGCATAGGTTAATAGTCCACAATCAATTGTGTGCAAGAGTTGCCTCATCAGCCAGCCTGCACTTCCAGGATAGCTAGAAACTCGGCTCAGAGCAGCTCCTCCATGCACACATACAGTGCAGCACTGCTTCCACATGTTTTTTACCATTCTTTAATAAAAACAGAGCCCACATTACCATATTCTAGTATCTACATGAGACCATCCTCTACATGGTGGGACTAGAAATGTGTCAAGACTCTTGATGTAGTGTAATAGCATCAGTCATCTCCAGAATTTAGTGATGAGTGACAGGGAAGAAGAAAACATTGTTCTTCCCAACATTACACAGATCTGTGAGGGTATTTGTGAGAATAATGGAGCAGATTGCCCTGATCTGTATGTACCATACACACTGTGTACTGCATTCATCTTCCACTCATCTGCACTGTGATCCTTCCCTTTCCACATTTTAGTGCTCTAAGACAGGCTGATATGGAAAAAAAAATTAGCATTTTGTTGTTCATACTCAGCACACTGTGGACCTTTACTCCCTTACACCTGCTAAGAAGGTTATTGATTGCACTTGCAGCCTCCTGTCATATCCTGGATTATGTAGGGAAATGCCTGACTCAGACAAATCCTGCTCTGGACTGAAATTAAAGCAAAAGATGTCATTTTGGGTATTTATCCAAGTTTCCTATGCCCCTTTCGCATGTACATATGCTCCTTTATATACATGGCTGCCTTTTAGGCTTGTTCATCAATAACTGCAAACAAAATTAATCTCTAAATGCACCTGCATTCACAGGTACTCACACTGCCGTGAGTACCAACCTATTTTCACTTAGGCTTTTCTAACACCTGACCTCCAAATACCACAGTTACTCAACTACACAGCATACGTGCATGCATAAGTACAACTACTACTAGAGATGTCATGCCAGTATCAGTTCAGTTCTGCTAGCGCCACGGTTGTTCAAGGACAGGCACAGTTACCTAAACCCATTCAGAACAGTTCTTACTAACCATGCTACAGGGCAATTTACAAAAAAACCCCTCAGCTTCTGTTCCCCGAAACTGGAATACATCATCCTGTGAGTACCTTTGGTCTAAATACAAAAATATTATAACAAAAATTCTCTATCCCAACAGCACTAACATCGAGCTCTCGGCAAGCATATACAAGGAGCAAACCTTCTAACTGTTGTAATGTAGATTATTTTTAAAAGTGTAAAATAATGCCAAATCTCACTAATAAAATTTATCTTGCAACTCTAGAACTCTCCTGCCTTCCTTCACATTTAGCAGAAGCAGCTACACTCCTTGTCTCCACTGGTGGAAGCATTACGGGAAAGAACATTAAAGAACAGAGTTTGACAGAATATGTCTTAGAAGGCAATATTAACAATTTTTACAGACATCACTCACTGTCAGGTACTTCAGAGGTGGGTTCTAGAACTTTGACATAGCTTTAGATCCTTAACATGGTCTAATGTAGCATTTACAAAGGGCAGTCATATAGTCCTCCAGCAGCGAGCTCAGTCGCTGCCTTAGATGCATGGACCATCAGGAGAAGCAATACACACTTCTTGTGCGAGGTGGTGCCATAGAGAAGCTTTGAATTTGAAGTCCAGAATTATTGTGTCCTTGCCTTATTAAAATCATTCCCACTGCCTCCAACAAGTGCCTATGTTTCAGTAAGGATCCAGCAACTGCAGTTTTCCTTTTAAAGGGAGGCACAATACGTATCGCAGACAAGGAAAAGCTAAACTTTACTTCAAACAGTAATTGCTGCCTACGGATCCCTGGCATGCCTCTTAAAATAAAAGGTAACTCAGGTTGACAAGGCAACACTACAGGTTCAGCACCTATAAAGAATGAAAGTATTTTTTTCCAATACATCCTAAAAATCACAAGTCACTCTGATAAAATGGCAGGCAACTTTACGCAAGAAGGAGGAGGAAAATATTCAAAGTAATCTTTGAGGTGTCCATGAACCAGAAAAGCTTTGGGGCAGAGGAGCAGACAAGAAGGTGGCCAACCAGCACCAGTGAGCCCAACAGGCTCGTTCAGCACTGCTATGGAATCAAAACCAGCCACTGTCCTGCACTTGCTTCCCCCAGCAAAGCAGATACTGGTAAACACCATCAGAAGCTAATCACTTCTACCACAGGGATTTTGTGGCTGAACCTTTTTTCAGACGAGGAAGGGTTGGTTGAGGCTGAGCTTGGTTTAGTCTCTAATGGAAGCTCTTCTGATGGGTGATTAGTGCTCCTCCAGGAAGCCATGGGTGTCTGGGTTTCTTGCAAACCCCAGGGTTAGCAGAGGTCAGGGGATGCAGCACTTTCTCCAAGTGCCTTCATGAAAATAGCCCCACATACGGTCCATTTACAGCTGATCTCCTCCATTATCCCCAGGCTAGGAGGAGATGATCAGCAATTGTTAAGTGCTTGAAGCAGACTAATAGCTGGCTGCTAATTCCCCCAGTAATGTGAATCTAAATTCCTGGTAAACAAACCGACTGCTTTTCACACACAGGGATGAATGCCAAAAGCCTAATATTAGAGCTCTGGAGCTAAAGCTTTTAGAGCAATCCTGTCCACTCAAAGATGTTTAATGACATTATATTATGTACTAAATAATTAGAAAATGAAGGCCCACTTGGAATCAATGGGTTACTGTCTAATTAAGATGAAAAAGGGGCTCTACCCTGTTTTAAACAAGTTTAAACTAAAAATGGTGTACCTGATAAATGGCACTGATAACTATGTCTTTACCTTTGGGCGGAACAAGGCAGCCATTAAGCTACCACAAAATAATTGTGTGATTTTTGGCTCATCTTTCTTCTTATCGGTCCCACCTGTTTTCCTGTAAGGCTATAAGATTCAGCTGTTCTTCTCCTCTCCCCCCTAACCCCCTCCCTGTCAGATGACAAAGTTTATTAAGAACCATTCAAATAGCTTATCCCAATGGAGAGAAAATCATCTTTGCCTTTGTTTTGTTGTGTGGCCGGAATCAGAGTTCACACCACCAGATGGTTGAAGAGCAAAGAGATAGCCTGAGTAAGGAGATAAGACTGAAGCCTTGAGAACCACTTTGTAAGAATTGCTACTGAAATTGAGAACACAGGGGAGGATTACAGTTATCCCTGCGTGTAGGTAAAGAGACTGAGAAATGTTCTACTGATTATCTGACTGAATTAAAATTAATTAGTAAGTTAGCCTTCAACTGAATGGTATCTCAGCAACCTCTGATCAAAATAAAGAGCAAAATTATAGAAAACCACTAAACAGAACCAGAGCAACTGGAACTATTTAACAGTTCTAATTCTACTTTCATTACACAACAGACACGCATATACCCTGCTGCATATATCATCATCCCCTTGAAGACAGTGCAAGAAGAACAGAGTTGCATGAGACTTCAGTTTTCTGTCTCCTGCCACAGCCATCTAGGATTCCACATTCATATACAAAACCAAATTAAAGATTTTTGTCTTTGTCTTCGTATCTTTCTCCTTTCAGTATACTCCTCAGGTAAGGAAAACAGAAGCGTTTTCCCATAACGATGCTTCTTTTGTAAACTGTGTCCATTCCTACTCCTACTTTTTGGCATTTGGTCAGGGAGAGACATTACATGGAAACATCTGCATTGCAACACGTTCAGACAGCCAAAATTAAAATTTTGTTTTACAGTGACATATTCAGCAAGAAAAAGCTTCTAGCTGTTTTATAATGCCGGAATTGCTGTTGCAGATAAATTCCCCTGGCATCCACAAGTGACTAATCTAAATTCCACTGAAATAAAAACATTTATTCCATTACTGTGAGACATAAACCATAACACGTTTGCTCTCATAAAAAATAAGTATTATGTGACAGATTATATGTATGAACAGTCACATATATATGTGACTGATAATAGAAGATGGGACCTGATGACACAGGAGGTTCTTGCAGTCTTAGGTCCCTAAACAAAGCAAATGGAAACTTTTCAAAACTGTTTTCCACAATATTTATTCTATTTCAGTTATTCTAGCTTTGCTCTTATAATATTGGGCATTCCAATGGACTATAGAAAAGGTGATTCCCCACCCACCCAGCACCCCAATCCAGATTTATTTTACAGCATCCAGCACTCCACAGTTACAAGCAGAACATACTAAAATGTGTTTTCTCCTAAGAAAAAGACACTACTAAAACCAAGGTGACTTCAAACCTACATGCCAGGTTTAAATCCTGCATCAGAGGTTTCATCGTGGGCTCTTCAAAAAGATACAATTGACTTTCAAAAGCTGTGGGTATTAGTTACAACTCAGTGCTTCCTTTTACCTAAGACTACCGGAAAAGGGCACAAGTCAGAATAACGGTAAATGTTTCTTCATAATGGGGGCATGTTAATATCCCAGATCATGCATGCTGGATAATCCTATTCTCTAAACACCTGTCATTGATGTAGCCTCTCACGTGCTTGCAGATTCATACACAACTTGCTCAAGAAACGTTTTAATAAAGGGTGAGCAAAATGCAACTGTGCTCTCCTCCCTCTCACTTGTTTCCCCACCCATCTAGAACTTTAATTACTTTTCTTTCTATTTAAGTTTGCCCATTAGATAACTGTCATTAAAGATCCCTGAGCCCCACTGCAAGGAACTGAAATTTCTTTAACCATCTACACACAGTTACTTACTCTGCAGCTTTCCAAACCAGCAACTATTTTTTTTTACCCCCTGAAGAATCTTTTGATTAACTGAAGTCAATTTTGCTAAGTGCTAGTGGCTCTCAGAGCTTGTTGTGTCAGTGGTCCCCAGGGCTGCATTATGTTTTTAGTGCTATAAACCAGGAATTGCTCAGTCTTTTTGTAGAAATGTGAGACTAGCAACTAATTCTTCCAACCTCAAGCTCTTTGGATTTCACTCCCATCATTCCAAATCGGAGCATGTGCGTCTTTTATGACAGTTCTAGCAGAAATTAAGAGATTTCCTATCTTTTTTTTCCTTCAATTTCAATGCACTTGTGCAAAATCTTTAATGCACGAGTCATCCAGGTCTTCAAATATTATTGCTATTCTACATCCAACTTGGAGCTGCAGTGGTGTCACATCAGAAGCACGCTTTTAGTGCACTGAACACTCTTAATACACAAATACAAGTCACAGTGCAAATGGAACCAATGTGGAACTGCACATCACAATACAAATGCAAGTTTTATATATACAAATTTCATCTGTAATCATGATGCCTACTCTTTCAGCTACATTAGATCCCTTTGATGACCACGGATCTCAAGCACCCTATCTAATTTTGGGTATCGCTCATCTCCTTGCCAATAACCTTTTTTTTGAAAATTGCTGATAATCCCACCTTTTGGGACTCACTCACGCTAACCTTTTGCCACGCCTAAAAATTGTTTACTATTCCTCTGATTTCTGGATTGTGCTATTTCCTCATTCCTCTGTTTGCTGCTCACAGCTACTGGATGGAAAGAAACCAGATTATGCAAAAGCAATGCCATGACCTAGCAGAATATATCACTATTGCTCCTACGACATGTACAGACTTTATATTAACAGCAGGTGACAGCACTTACTGCACATGCAAGTCTGGCAAATCAAAAGTGATGGATCAAGAATTAAATCAGGACTAGCTGCATTGCTTCAAGTCAAATGAGTTACTCAATATATGCCCAAAAGCATAACTAGGAATCAATAAGACTTGAAAAATAAAGAGGGGTAGGCCAGGTGTTAAGCACAGTTTCCTGAGCTCTGCTTGCCAGTGAAATAGAACCAGCAGTCTAGGAAATTCACTTCTGCTTCTTTCACCATGACGTAGGCACATATTTCGTTATTACTATAATTCAAAAGCTGTCTAGTTGACCCATCCACACCAAATACACAATGAAATTTCTGGTTGCTATTTGTTTGTCAGCACCAAAGCACTGTAGCACTGTTCCATTAATGCCTCAAGGGGGAAAAAAAAAACCAAGCCTCCTCTTGGAAAGAAAAATGCCTGTTTCCTAATCAAAGAATTCCAGCTCTCAGACAAGATGGTGACCTTCAGATCCTCAGATACTCATGAAGTACAAGCCACTCAGCTTCTGCTGAGATTTTTCTGGAAGACAAAGAAACCTTACAGCACTGAACTTGGAACACAATCTTGTTACATCCAGTAATTCTCAGTCTGTGTAAAGTGAAAATACAATAGCAAGACTGATGCATTGCATCCTACTTAACCTGAATTTTCTTGGTTTTATATTATCAGTGTACTGAACTTCAGGTACTGATTATATTTTTTACTCTAGTAACTTTTGTGAAAGGGTATGCATATGTGCAGTAAGAGAGTTTAGTAAAGAAGTAGTAAAAAGAAAGGAGGGGAAAAGCTTGCGATCTGTAGAGTACTGAGAGTGAGAAAAATTACTATTTTAATCATCCAGTTACCCCTCTATGTCCTGAGATATGCACTAGGAAAATAATATAAAAATTTTGTTAGTTCTTATCAAATAAGTTACAATAAGGAAAAAAATTCTGTTGTTGTGAATACATACTTACATTTCTGAAAGCTGTACATTTTCTTAGCAGAAACTGGAATGAGAACATAATTTTCATATAACTAAACCAGAAGTAGAATTGTTTTGTTACACACAGATTAGAGTAAGAAAAGGTTTTTACAGTTATTGTATGACTAGAATAACATGGGCAACAACTTGCTCCCTAAGTAAAGGAACTAATGAAACCTGCTTTCACGGACCTGCTGACCTTTCAAGTAACAGTATATACACACACACACACACACACACACTAAGCCTGTATGCCTAACAATATCCCCATCAGGCAAGCAATGGAAGATGCTGTAAAGCCATTCAGCATTCTGCACGTGTTGACCATGAAGTGACATAACCACGCGCTGACTGGAGAAGCTGGTAGCTGCTGGGTGAGTTCTGTCTGAGTTTTCCCTCTCAACACTCGTTTTCATCTCCTCATAGCTACTTGCTTCAGAAGTGCACAGACACAGAAATCCTGAACCAGTCAGTAGCTGTGAAGTGTGGCTGAACAGCCACCAAACGAACCCTGGAAATGCAATCATACATAGTTCTGTTTCTTAGGACATGGTCTAACCCCACAAACAACATCAAAAATCAAGCAGTTCAAATAGTATTCAAAGAAAAAAACCACCATTTTACACACAGAGCAAGAGAAACCAGCTTCCTGCAGTGCTTATCACTGAATATGAGCCTTTACAGAGGTAAAGCCATAACAGAATCCTCACTTCACATAATCTTTATTAACGAGACTCACAACCCTCTCACAAAGCAAATTTGTAAACACATACATGGCAACAGAATGCATAACAAACCCAAAGAACTGCTTGCAGTGAACTTCTGCAAGCTAGTGGCTTAAACTTATTAAGTGTTGTAAAAACAATTTTGCATTAAACCCATGCATTTTATTTTTCAGATGCTGAAATTAAAATCTCCCACTCTGAGAACTGCAGTTTGTAGATTTGGCAGTATGGTTTCATAAGTAGATTACCCCTTCTGACCTAGCAATGCTTTTAGCCTGATTTAGTCATTTACATCTGAAGGTTGCTTCATGACTTAAGACATACAGAAGACCCATTTATCCTCAGGTCTTCATTCCCCATCTTTATCTAAATTTACACCTTTCTTGGCAGCCCCAAATCGGTCAAAGAAGCAAATAATCAATTGAGAAGGATTAGAAAGTCATCCAGCCAGTGAACCAGCTCTGGCCAGGCTCACCAGCAACATAAGCCCTGAACGCGTCAGCAGGAATGTAGACAGCAGAAAGACAAACTTGCTTTACAAGATATTTAAAAGAAAAGTCAATCCTGTAGAGGATCTATTTTGCACAGACTGACCTAATCTGGACAAAATCTAACATAAAAGGGGGACACATTTCATAACACAAACAAGTGGACAGCTTCAAGCAGGGGGCTCTTATTCAGCCTAATGCAGATGTCAGTTAATTAGAGTAGAAGGTTATATCATTAGCAGCCAAATCGATATAAAAGGAATTAGGAGCTTGGACAGCAAGCTCCCCTGCTTTCCAGCACAGCACTGGGGGCTGTGTTTAGCTAAAATTCAATACACATTAGCGAACAATCAATGTAGTCTTGTATGGCGATGTCGTCTTGAAATACTTTAATTGGACTCTCTAGTGTTATCAGTGCTAAACAAGATGTCAGATTAACGTAGAAGCCTTCCCAAATGGGACTGGCAGTCCGCAGTCTGGAGAAGCCACATTTACTTTTACTAAAACCTCACTGGCTTTCCAACACATATTAATAGTACTATTTTCAAAGTTACCTTGAGAAAAAGTGACTGAAAAGCATCTTTACGTACAGATGCTCCACCTTGAAAGTGTCATGGAATCACAGAATCAAATAGGTTAGAAAAGACCTTTGAGATCATCAAGTCCAACCAGCACTGCCAAGGCTATCACTGAAACACGTTCCTCAGTGCCGCATCAACACATTTTTTTTAAGTCCCTCCAGGGATGGTGATTCCACCACCTCCCGGGCAGCCGGGTCCAGCACTGGACAACCCTTTCCGTGAAGGAATTCTTCCTACTCCCCCATCTGAACCTCCCCTGGCGCAACTTGAGGCCGTTTCCTCTTGTCCTGTTGCTGGTTACCTGGGAGAAGAGACCGACCCCCCCTGCCCAGCCCCCCTGTCAGGTGGCCGTAGGGAGCCACCAGGCCCCCCAGAGCCGCCCCCTCCCCAGGCCGAGCTCCCCCAGCCGCCCCCCATCAGACCGGAGCCCCAGCCCCTTCCCCAGCCCCCTGCCCATTCCTGGACACGCTCCAGCCCCCCAGCGTCCCCCCTGCAGTGAGGGGCCCAAACCTGAACCCAGGGTTCATGGTGCAGCCCCCCCAGTGCCCAGCACAGGGGACGGTCACTGCCCTGGGCCAGCTGGCCACACCGTTTCAGATACCAGCCAGGATGCTGCTGGCCTCCTCTGCCACGCCGGGGGCTCATGCCCAGCCGGCCGTCAGCCAGCCCCCCAGGCCCTTTCCCTCCGGGCAGCTTCCCAGCCGCTGTGCCCCACGGGCAGGGCCCAGCACTGGGCCGGGGTGCCCCTCACACAGCTGGGCTCAGCCCCTCGCCAGGCCTGCCCAGCCCCCCTGCAGAGCCCCCAGCCCCCCGGCGCTGCCCGCAGCCCAGTACCACCCAACAGCCGCACTGAGGGGCACTGGCTCACCTCACCCAGGGCACTGACAGAGACACCGGACAGGGCTGGCCCCAGCTGAGCCCGGGGAACACCCATGTACCTGGTGCCGGCGGGATGCGACTCCATCCCCCGCCATGCTTGGGCCCAGCCCTCCAACCATATTTTAGCCAAAAAAGCATATACCTCTCCAAGCCACCAGCAGCCAGCATCTCCAGGAGATGCTGTGGGAGGCGGCGTCAGAGGCTTTTCTGAAGTCTAGGCAGACACCATCCACAGCCTTTCCCTCATCCACTAAGTGGCTCGCTTGTCCTGGAAGGACATCAGGTTAACCAAGCAGGACCTGCCTTTCATAACCCCACGCCGGCTGGGCCTGATCCCCCAGTTGTCCCGCACATGCCATGTGATGGCACTTGGGTGATCTGCTCCATGGCCTCCCCCAGCACCAAGGTCAGGCTGGCAGCCTGTAGTGCCCTGGACTCTCCTTCCTGCCCTGCCTGTAGGTGGGCATCACATTGGCTAATGTCCAGTCAGCTGGGACCTCCCCAGTTAGCTAGGGCTGCCAGTAAAATGATGGAAAACGGCTTGGCAAGCTCATCCACCAGCTCCCTCAGTGCCCTCAGGTGAATCCATCCAGCCCCAGCAGCTTGTGCAAGTCTGCCATCTCCACACCAGCAACAGCAGATCCACCCCTTTTTGCAATTTCAGTCCCAGGCTTCATTAATCAAGAACCTCTCGGTCACACTAGACTGACAGTTTTTACCCTGAATTTATCACCTCTGCAGAGAATACAAATCGACATTGAAATCAGCAAGTGTAAAACACTCAATTGACAACTCCCCTGACTGGTATGAAATTTGACACAGCAATATTAACACATAGCAACATACACTTTTCATGACAAAAATGTAACACATTTTCCATTGTGTATATTCCCTAAGTACAACACCAATAACATCTCATCACCTAACAAGGAAGTTTTTTACTGTAAGGAACTTTACCTTTGTTTTAAAGGGAGCACACAGCAGCTACATTACAGATTTCCTGCTCTACAGAATGGATGCTACAAAACAAAGCCAAATCCTTCCTCTGAAATGCCTTCTCTAAAAAGACAAGAAACAAATAGGCCTGTAAGAGGACAGTACTAAAGAAAATAAGATCATGTTCACATTACACAGATGTGTACAACCTAAGGCTTTGATATTTCAAATTTAATAGAAGCAAACATTAACTATATCTAAAATGCCACAGAATATTTAGCTTAAATATTTTCTGACAGAAATTTAGACTCATAACCTCCTAGAAACAGGCAGTACTGCAGCTAGTACTGAGTGGCACTATAATCTGACAAGAGGGGTTACAACATCCACAACGTGCTAAGGGAGACTAGTGTCTGTAAGGCAGAAAACAGCAGTAACGTGCCGTTTTCATTATTCCTGTTTAGATGGGCAAGCATGACAGCATGGAACACCATAGCAGACTGAGAAACACATTATCAGAGCTATTACAGAATACAAAAATCAGAAAGAAAAGTGAACTCAGGAGTTTTAACTACACAGGAGAAATAGGAAGTGCACTTGAAGCAGAAGTTCTGATCACCTCAGAAGTAAAGATCCTGTCAGAAAAGAGTCCTGAGAGGCACCCCTTTCACTATAGAGGGTAAACCAGTTTTGACAGTGTGGCTTCTACAACCCAATTCTAAAAGTTCTGGCAGAGACAAAGGCAGGAACACAGTTCTGGTGTCCTATCTCCCTTCTGTCCATGACACTGCACACAGGACAGCTCAGAGTATGGTGCTTTGTCTCAGCGATGTGGATACTGCACGTCTACTTATAAGAGATTCCACCAGGGCAGCTTTGTCAAAAGAACTGATCAAAAAACCTTCTGATGTTCTCAATCTAAGTAATAATCTGTCCCCCTGACTGAAGTTTTCCTTTTGTCCAAATCAAAGTTTCTTTGCTCTATTTTATGCACCTTGAGATGCTCAAGTGTCACAAAGGAAACTGATTCTTCACAGCAGGCAGTCCTGGAAAGGACTTGAATAAACGAACGTGGCGAATGACTTGAACATGATGTCTTTACTATAAATACTGCATGTCTCAGTATTTAAAAAAAAAAAAAAAAAAAAAGACGACAGCTGGAATTAATGAAAAGTCTTCATAGCCTCCTCCTCAAAACACCCTCCTTCTAAGAACTCTCTAAACCTTAAAGCTTTAGTTAACTCTATTGTTTAAAGGTTGTTTCAAGACCTATATTTTAAAATATACACCTCTCTCTACTTCTCCTATAACCCCCTTCATTCCCAGGAGTTTATTGTAGGACCTTATTATATGGTTTATTTTCTCACATTTCACTTAAACATAAAAAGGAGGATGATAATTGACATCAATGGATGCATCTGCAAGAAATTCAACTCCTCCCTTTTCTCATACTAAGTCTCCATTTTTTCATGCTTAAAACAGGACACAAAATTTGTCTCTAGGGTTTACCAACCAAAAGCGTTCTTGAAACTGGTAACTGCTTGTGCAAGAGTATTCACACTACAGCACCGGTAAGTACCTGCACATGGTAAAAGTTCTTACATTGGATTACAACTGCATACTTTCAGTTGCTTTAATATACCACACTCAGTTTTTGGATGCTGCAGTCTAGCCAAACTTTACCAAAATCTGTCCTACTGTCCCACCCCTATCCAATTCTTAACAACTTTATTTCTAAAAGACAACAATGTCAAAATACATCCTCTTTCACAAAGTACCATCTTTCACCAGCCTTAATTTTATGTGTGGGTTAACATAACAAATAAAAAGAGTGACTTCATGCTCAAAAAGCAGCAGAAAGGTTTCATGAGGAAAGCCCACATACTGGAAAACACATAATATGAAGGGTCATTCAAGATCTGGAAGAAATATATGAATTACTATGTAACGTAAAATAGAAAGACCTGTTTTGTATTGGACTTTTTGAAGTCAATGCATAGAACAGCATCTCTTTAAGAAAAATGTTCCTGAAGTAAAGGATGAGCAGTGCTCACTGTAAATGTGACTGTCAGGAAAAGGGGGCTTTCAGCTGGAAAAAATTACAGCTTTGTCTAGGAAAAAAACCTGACATTCACCCACTGCACAGCAATACTTGAAAGTATTGCTCAATTAACCCCCAGTTACTACTGTTCTAAAAAATCATGCCCCTGAAAAATGCATTGCAAAGATCAGCTTCCCCTTTATGCAACTTCTACAGAATGCCAAGTGCATAACTGCTCAACAACATAAATATGCAGCACTGTCAATCTCCCGCGGACAAGCAGCACATTCACCCAAGTTTTTTTCCATCAAAAAAACCCCAAACCACAAAGGCAAAAATAAAAAGACAAAAAAGAATGACAAGTCTTTCTCGGGAACCACAAAAGTATTTTAACATACAACATACTATGACACAACAGAGTATATCAGGGAAGTATCATGACTATTGAGAACTGGCTTGCTATCAAGTCACAAAACACACAGGGAATCAGATTATGACCTATTACTCCACTACTGACTCTTGTATTATTTGTCAAACATGCTCTTTAAATAACAGTACCCCAAACTCTTCACACGGGCCACCAGAATTTCTTTTGGATATACAGTCCAGAAACCAACGCAGCATAATAAAAATTCTGAAGGTTATATCAATGTAATCTGTAGCTTTCAAATGTTATAAGCACTTTCATACCGTGTCCTGGAAAAACATGAAGCCATTATTTCTCCCCAGTAATAAATCATCTAAGCAATGTAGTACTTTCTATAATGGAAGAGCTACACACTGTATCTTCCATTACCTTCCAGTTTAATTAAATGTTCCTTGAATAAATCTTGTGCTTACACTCTTGTGACATGCTTCCAGTGCTGACTTCTCCATTTATAAACCAACTGGATTCAGTCCAATCATCCCTGCTTATTATACCTGCCACTCACAGAGAGCTCGACTCTTAGAATCAGTCCTCTTTGGGTCCTTCTTTGCTAGTTATTAATTTGATATGTCTGTAAAACTGAATTAATTATACAAGCTAGGTACCAACAGACCTCTTTTAGCTCACTTATTCAGAGCAGCCGAGAGGCTGAAGGAGGACAGGACACCAACATGCCTTGATGTGAAAGTACTAGGAAAAAATCCAGTTTACTAAGGAGCAATACATGCACTTGATTTAGCTTCAGTTCTCAATTAGGCAGAAAGCATTGGTTCAGGGAGCATGAAAAACCTCCTCTTTGCCTTTGAATATACAGTCTTCTTACATATTTACCCTGACAGTGTAATAGCAGTATGGGAAGATTACTTCAAGGAAGTCAGAGTAATTTTAAAACACACGTATCCTTCAAATGGCTACACATTTCTAGTCCACTGAAACATCATGGTGATTTAAGCTAACCTGTTTTACTTTGAGTTAGGACAAGAGGAGAATGTATGTTCAACTGCCAACCTCCAGCAGACGAAGGGATATCTTTCAGAGGAGACGCAGGAATAGTTTAAATCACTATTAACTTAACCATTAACAGTCATCTGACCAAATGCCACTATGCAACCTGAGAAGAGAAGGCATCAAGTGCCATAAAAGTTCTTCCAGATCATGTCAGCACCTAATAAAACAGAACAAGGATAAGCAGTAAATCATATACTACCAGGAGTAAAGCTATACAAAGCAGTATTTTCCCCTCTTGAACCAAGACTGTCACCAGGAATGTTTATGATGATGTATTTTAGTATGTACTCCATGATGATCGGGAGTCATCCTAACCTTTCATGATGATAAGAAAAACAAATTAATTTACTTGTATTAAAAACATCCCTACAAATTCCCTTGCATTGCATCTCCATTATATTAATCTAGTCGAGCTTTTGGGGGTTTTATATTTCTTGCTCTTGAAAGGGAGGAGATATATTCTCTATATAAGTTCAAAATACTTTAACAACATGGGCATCTAGACAAAATTCACAAAACTCTCCCAGAGACAGTTTAAAAAGCACGGATTACAGAAGTTATGTACTTCAATGGCTCAAGTTAACACTCAACATACCAGTGTTGGAGTTAAACCACCAGTTAAACTGAAGGTCCTCAATATCCCAATTTCTGTTCATCTGTGGAAAACAGACTGGAAACAAGCTATGTCATAGAAGTCACTATTGGGTTTCTTGGACTTTCTAATCTATCATAATGAGGCTAGCACCAGACAATTTAGATGTACTAAATTCTGTTTCAGAACGGCATCACTCTCAATTAAAGAAAATAAAGTCAATTATGTGCAGAACACACTTTAGTAATATTTAACTTCATTTTCCTCAGGATGCCTAATATGGTTCCCTGTTACATCAAGGAAATAAATTTTACATTTGTATCAGATCCAGTGACAGCAGAAACCACTTTTGCAGTAATTCATCAACGTGGTAGAAGTCTACATGTGCACTACTTTATCTTCATCCAAATCAGTACAGCTCAGTTAACAAGCTAGAATTTTAATCGAATTAGCACAGGTAATAAAAGCCCTGTAATCTAGCACTGCTGTTTACTTGGACATTCACAATGTCCTCAGAAATTCTTTGCTTGAGCAAGGCTTGCAAATCACTAAGTTCCAAAAGAACTGGTGAAATCTGAGTCATCACAACTATACTGAAAAGTTAATTACAATTAATTTATCACCACCACGGTAGAACTTAACCTGCTAAAAAACATTTTTAATTTCATTCTCACACCAGGCCTACGAAGCAGAAAGAAATCTACTTTCTTAATACATGCACCAGTACATGCTGGGGGCCACTGATCTGGAAAGCTGTTTTGTAGGAAAGGGCCTGGGGGTGAGCCAGCAGTGTGCCCCTGCCACACAGAAGGGTAATGGGGTCCTGGGCTGCATTAGGAACAGCACTGTCAGCAGGTTGAGGGAGGGGACCCTTCCCCTCTACTCAGCACAGGGGGGGCCACACCTGGAGTGTCATATCCAGAGACATGGACATACCGGAGAGAGTCTCACAAAGGGCCATGAAGATGATGAAGGGACTAGAGCATCCTTCCTACAAGGAAAGGTTGAGAGAGCTGGGACTGTTTAGCCTGGAGAAGAGAAGACTCAAACGGGGATCTGATTAATGCATGCAAATACCCAAAGGGAGGGTGCAAAGAGGATGGAGCCAGACTCTTCTCATCAGAGCCCAGTGACAATACCAGAGACAATGGGCACAAACTGGAACACAGGAGGTTCCCTCTGAACATCAGGAAACACTTTCTTACTATGAGGGTGACCAAGCGCTGGCACAGGCTGCCCAGAGAAGTGGTGGAGTCTCCCACCCCAGAGATACTCAAAAGCCTTCAGGACATGGTCCTGGGAAAGTGACTCTAGGTGGACTTACTTGAGCAGGGAGGTTAGATCAGATGACCTCCAGAGGCCCCTTCCAACCTCAACCATTCCATGTGATCCTGTGAATTTTGCGCATCTACAGCCACAGCATAAGTTGAGCAACGCACCCAAATCCAAACAAGACTATGCACAGAGTCAGTACCCAAGCTCATGCCCTGTGTTCCAGTCCAGTGTGTGAGCCCTAAGGGATCACACAGCTTTACTGCTTCCAACTACAAAGATTTGTGTACTGGAAAAACATCATGGACTACTAAAATACCACACTGTGATATGTCTTGCTCAACTCCTGCTGTGCTCATCAAGCCTGTTGTTTGACCTTCTCTGAACCAGAAATACTTTACATTATCAAGAAGGTTTTCACAGCAGTCTGAAGAGCCTTCTAAGGTATGCTGCTTTATACAAGATTCTTGTTGTCACATTCTCTCCATTCTTTTCCTGTAGGGGTAAAGGAGAACACACAACCCAGAAGTTCCACTTTACAAACTCAACTATTCTCCATTTTCTTACCTGCTGAACTTTTATTTACTCTGGCTATACAAAACCCAAAACCAAAAAAAAAAACCCCAAAACCCAAACCCAAAACAAACCTAGGTGAGTCTTTTCATTCTATTGTCTTGCTCAGACACTACAGTTAAGACTTCTGCTCTTGAGCAGTGATTATGCTCATCAACTCTCACAAGCTGTCCATAACTGCCAAGACAAGCTATTTTTTCAAGGTAAATTTTACAAGTGTATCCAGAGTATCTTCAGCATCTTAGGAACTATCATACTGTTTTGACAACTATCTGTTTTGGTTTTGTTCTCTAATACATACAGCTCAACTTGGCACTATGGCTTTATTAGCCCCACAGAAACTAGTCACAATGTTCTTTTGCTGGAGAGAAATTGGTTTTATAGCAGCTGTGTAAAGAACTGGTTTTTTCATAATGAAGTACACAAAAACCATTAGTAACACTAAGTTTCAAAAGAATATTAGAGAAAAACTGTATTTTATTTTAAAAGATCAAGTTGACAATGACATCCTTCCTATTAAATATACCCTCTCAGTACCACAGATGCAAAATGGAAATGCTACTAAGCATTCTTATTTTGTGATGCACTGAGCAACCTCAAGTCCCTCTTACAACCAGCAGCAGCTGTGGGTACTGGTCATTTATTTATTTTCTAAGGTCAAAATTACTGCTCCAATTTGTATAGCATGCTGCTGCCTTAAAACATAGTAACAGATTGCTGATCACCATGAAACACCCTCTCTTTTCTCAAGTGGAGAGTAAGTATAGTGAAAAAGGGGGTGGGGTGGGGTGGGTGTGTGAATTCCTGGACAGACCAAATGTAAATAAGGATTTGCAGAAAGAACATGTAAAAGTTTCCTGACTTTAGGAATCTGCACTGACTTGTTCAGTAACAAAGTTCTGACATATCAGGGAACTATCAGCAGCTGTGACCACTATTTTGTTTCCATGCTCAATAGTTCCTAGAGGGAGGGGAGGAAAAAAAAAATCACTGCATATCAATAACTTTTACTTCTTCCAACATAAACTTTCACCAATAATGAAAGGGGCAGTCTTGCCTTCCCACACTCACTTCTCTCACTCGTGTTAACTCCAGTGGCCTCATGAAAAAAACAGCAAAGGTTTTTCAGCCCAATTGGTTCTTTCATTACCTTCTAGGCCTAGCATCAAGCGAGGATGGAAGGTGCAGCATCCTACTACTGATGGGGCTGCTCATCAGTCACAGACTCCTGCTGCTCACCTGCAAGACCAAGACCACCAGTCAATATACTGTCCCCAACCTCTCTTCTCCTCAATGACTTCTAGGATGCATAGCAGCACACTAAATGCAATCAAATCAAACTAATCTAGTTCTGACAGTTCAGCTTAACCATAATTTTTGAAGGATAGTTAAAACAATTGTCTCGGTCTCTTGAAAAGGAAGCAAATCCATTCTCCATTAAGTCAGTTTAGCAACAATTTGAAGGCCTTTGAATAACTGGATCTTTAAGAACCTGCACGGTTCTTTACAGTTTCACCGTGATATCTACTGGTCTCAGTGGGCAATATGCTAAGCAAATGATGTATGCTGGTTTCCTCAGAGCACTTTGGCTAGTTATGCATGCATAGCTGATACTACATTTGAACTCATCAGAAGCTGCAATTAAAACCTCTTCAAAACGGAAAATATACGGCATGAGTCAATGGATTTTTCAGATATAAAGAAGTGATTCAGGCACAGTAAACACTTTTTCTACATGACTCCAGGGTCCTCAGAGGCATTTTATGTCACTTCATCTCAATTACCCTTCCAAGAAAGCAATTCGGATCTGAGCAAGAGAGAGGGAAAAAAGACATTACTGACAACACACAAAAGCCTACTCTGATGTCATAATGCTGTATTACTTGAGTCATAGGCAGATTTCCTGGAATTCAGTTTTGAAGCAGGAAAGCAATGATGAAGAGTATAGAAAGAAGAGCAGCTACCTGCTGTGAGTCAGAGAAATTATTTCAGATGCTGATGAAGTTATTATTACTGCTCAAAACTAAAGCAGCTTCCCAAACTGCCCCTTGATACATTATTCAGCTTCAAAATACTCCCCATATCAATTTTCCACATACTGCAAATGAAGAATACAATAGTTCTAACTCTCTCACAGTAGTTTGAGTCACAAGATGGTTTTCTATCTCCTTACTTCCAAAAAAGACAATTTACGGTAAACTCAGCTGCCACTACCTGTTCTGCCACTGTTGTTCTAGCACCACCCTTTACGTAGCAGCACTGACAGAAATCACTGTCAGTCCTCTGCTACATTATTTTAAGGTTTTTTTCCATTATGCTACGCTGCATTCCACACAAGAAAATTTAGTACTTTCTTTGGAGCAGGAATACTTTGTGGCTGCGTGAAGCTAGCAGTCTGTGATAATGGGTCAAAAGGACAAACCAGAAGGATTGTTGTAGCTGCATGCAAAGACCTGCAGGGTTCTAGCAACACTGAGTTGTTCTTGTTACTAGAGAGACTACCTGAAACACAAAATACATTAATCATAAAACAAGTAACCTTAAAAAAACCAGGCCTTAATGGTATTTGGACCAGATGCTCAAAATGTCCATAGCAATCCAGCATTATGCACCAGTGCCCTCAAATAAAATTAAAATAACCCTAACGTGATAAGGATACAAGAGCACATACATTTCTGCAGTTCTTATACAGATCTTTACAAATAATAATTGTAGGAGGAAAAATACCCTTTTTCACATCAAACCTATAGGTCAGCTCCAGCAGGGAGCCATTTCAGTCTGACTGCCATCCGGTACCTCTTCACAACTAGCACTACCTTCTCACTAGCAGACAAAACACATGGGTTCCAAACCAATTGATGGCAAACTAAGCTCAAACTGTTGCTGCATGGGACAGTCCCATCTTCCCATGCACTCTTGTAGCCTTTTTGCCATCCAAGCGAGCAGTCTATAGTCTCCCCACAAGCTGGACAAGGTGATTGAGCTGAATTCACTCTTTCACCCAAAATTTGTTTAAAGCCAGATCAATTTCCCAATTCAGTTGATTCTATGGCTGCGTAATTGCTACCAGCATGACAGAGGCATTAGGATAAACCAGCCTGGAGCAGGTAAAGATCAGGAAACTGCAATCTGAGCAATGTGGCAAAGGAAACTAAAGGTGTTCAGACATTTTTAACATTTCAAGATTTCTGCCCAGTTTAAGTACTTATTTTGCCCTTGCAGCACAGACAAGTAGAGCAGAACACACACCCACAACTCACCTTCTGCAATATGAAATCTAGCTGATTAGCCTACCACCAGTGGAAGCATCTCAAGAGGGCAGAGCAGGTTTTACCACATTCACATTAAAGCCACTGGCTATCACAGTCACAAGTTCTCTTGGACACAAAGGTAATCCCTGTAAAACTACGGATATACAAGCGAGGTATGAAAGCTTGCTGACTTGCTATGGATGTTACAATTTTGTGGACAAGGACTACATTCTTTCCAGAACTATCTGCACTCT